>NC_082724.1:58877807-59193716 GCF_030144855.1 Hypanus sabinus | reverse complement strand
ATAATAAATGTCAAACACTCTGGCTGGTTTGACTATCAATAAAGCACAGATCCTTGTCTAAATCTGTGCTCAGTTCAGAAATCAGAAGTCTATTGGCCAATGGGAAGCTCGTTGTTGAGCTTTGTCCAAACACTGCTCAATGCTGTGAAAGCACCTAGATCCAGGAATCAGGAGATGCTTCTTGAACGCACACTGCAGCTGACCATCAGAGAGCCTCCACTGGCCCTATAACCATTGGGAAGGAAGGACAGATGAAGCAGTGTTAGCATTCAAGGAATTAGCAGAGGAGCTTCACAAAATAGAAAGGTGGATTCTTTGGTGCTGCCTTTCTACACACTCTCACCACCCCCTTTCCCCTCCCTTGCTCCTCATCATTAACTCTTTTCCCAACATCTCTCCCTTTCCCCTTCTCCCCTCTCTCACCCATCTTCCCCATTCTCCACCCTCACTCCCCTTCCCTATCCTCTCCCCGTTCCTTCCTCTCACTCCCCCTTTCCCCATTTTTCCCTCACTACCCCTTTCCCCTCCCTCTTTACCCACCACTAGTGTCTCTGTTTGCTGCTGTTGCTGTAGCTCTCAGTTTGGGAATTCATTGAGCAATGTAACTGGAGGAAGCCAGGGGTGAAAGTGCTCAGCTGCTGGGTCTCCAGGTTTATGTTCTAAGCCTGGTTCTAATGACAGTCTGTAGATGTCATCACAAACTTGCATGTATTTTTCACACACTTAACATTGTAAGATCAGGCTTCATACGGCAGAATGACGTGCGGCCAGGATACTTTAGGCGAACTGCTTTGATAAATGATGTTCCTCAACTTGCATCTTCTGCATCACAAGCCATTTCACACTTCCTTCAAAAAAAAATAAGGGAGCTGATTACCATTGTAATGGTCAGTCTGCTGAAGTTCCTGACAGGACAGTTAAATCCAGACTGGCCAGTCGCAATGCTTCCTTAACAAAAGGGCAAGTTCTGACTTCAAGGAAATGTGGATGGGCGGAGGCGGCAGATGAATTTACTGCTGAAAAATGTGAAGTACTATGTTTTCATGGAAAGAATGAGAAGAGACAATTTATACCAGAGGTCACAGCTTGTCAATCTGAAACATGGATGTGGAAGTATCTGTGCATAGCTCATTCTGCTGAACATTGCGTGCATGCTACGTTGGCAATGCTTGCAGGCTGCCCTGGTGATGCACCATCAATAACTCTCAGAGACAGGAGGCGAACGATAGGCTTTTATTAGCAGCAAAATGGAGCACAGCATCTTGGAGACCGAGGGGGGAGCAGTGCCTCCAATCGTCTTTATACAGGGGTCTGTGGGAGGAGCCACACAAGCAGTCAGCAGAGGGGCGTGTCCAGACAGGTATACATAGTTTACCACTCCTAGCACATCCTTAGGTTGTATTAGTTGTTAACACATTTCTCTGTATGTTTTGATGGATTGGTTCCGAGACCCCCCGCGGATACCAAAAAACACGGATGCTCAAGTCCCTTATTTAACCTGTGTCAGTGCGGTGGTCTTTAGGACCCAGTGGACCCCCAAACTTTATTTAATATGTCTCAGTGCAGTGGACATTAGGACCCAGCGGTTCAGTTCTGAATCCACAGTGTTTCTGTTCACGAAAATAATCATGATCACGATTGAAAATAAGGTGGAAGTAATAAAGCGTTTGGAAAGAGGTGAAACGTCATTGGTCGTTGGAAAAGCGTTAGGCTACAGTCGGTCAATGATCGGAACAATTTTAAAACATGTGAAAGGCCCTGCCCCGATGAAAGCTACAATTATAACTAAGCAACGCAGTGGTTTAATTATTGAAATACGTACGTTTCTTAAGTGTTTTATATGCATAGAAAGGTAAAATATGCATGTTTGACTAACTGACACTAAATAATACCGGTTGTACCTGTTCCGACCTCAAATCCGGCTTAAAGATGGACTTGGGAATGGAATTCATTCATAACCTGGGGACTGCCTGTACTTTTAAGTCATTTCTAGATTACTTATAAAACCTAATACAATGTAAATGCTATATAAATAGTTGTTATACTGAATTGTTTAGGGAATAATGACAAGAAAAAATAGACTGTACATGCTCAAATAACGCATGCTGGAGAGAGAACTTCCAGGTTTTCCTGATCCTCGGTTGGTTGAATCCGCGCACACGGAATCCGCAGATAAGGAGGGTCGACTGTAAGTGATAAATAAATGATAATGAATCTGAATCAGAATTGGAAGAAGCTGCAGAGGTTGAGAAACTGACTAAAAGAGCAAAGGGTCCTGGGCTTTATAGATGGGTTACAGGAATAAGGAAGTCATGAGAAGCCTTTACAAATCACTACTTGGGCTATAACAGGAGGATAGTGTCCACTTCTTGGGAACCATTCTTCAGGAAAGATGGAAAGGCTTTGGACGGGATGCAGAAGAAAGTCATTTGACTGTCAGCTTTGCTTATATATTTAAGTGTCTGGATTGTCATCGGAGTCCAACAGCTTGTGACTGAGGTGAGAATGCTGGTGGACACACTTCCCCTCTACCGGTGCTCTATTATAACACAGGCTACATTGCTCATCTATAAATGAAACAAGCGAGCAAACTTTCTGAGGAAAACAGATTGGCCCCTTCCACTAAGGGACCAACAAAAAGCTATAAGCTCCTGTTGACTAACATTCTGCTTCTGCTTTCACTTTCCTGCCGATATTGTATTCTTAGTCAATGTTCTGAACCCAGAACTGAAGATCTGTTTGAAGGTTACAAGGCTGCATAAGTAATTATCCTGAAGTATAATTTGTAAAATACATTCAAAGGCTTCTTAGCATTTTTATTCACTAGATTTACATCCGTCCATTGGGAGGGTTAATAGCTCATGGCCCTCTCAATAATTAGTATTTACCAATTAAATGGAATCAGTCTTGCTGTTTCAATCTATTCCCTGACTGAAAACACAACCAAGACCTGCCCCAAGAGTTTAGTTTATGCATTCATTGTACAGTGAGGATCTAAGAGTCAAGGTTTTGATCCCTGGGTCAACTAATACCTGATAGGGTGATGGTAGCTGCAATAAGCTTCAATCACTTTCATCAAAATCAGAAAATGCAGTCAGGATTCTTGTGCATATTGGCAGTAAGTGGCCTGCAGAAGGAAATGTATGTGTGTGATTTCTCCAAGTTGAATGAACTCACTGTTTAAAATGTGTAGAATGAAGATTTTTTTCTTTATTAGCTTAAACATAGGAAAAGATTACAAAGAAATTGGGCTGTCGTTATATGACCCCAGTTATAGAACTTAGAATAGTACAGCACAATACAGGCCCTCTGGCCCACAATGTTGTGCTGACCCTCAAACCCTGTGTCACATATAACCCCCCACCTTAAATTCCTCCATATACCTGTCTATTAGTCTCTTAAACTTCACTATATGTCTGCCTCCACCACTGACTCAGGCAGCACATTCCACGCACCGACCACTCTCTGAGTGAAAATCCTTCCTCTAATATCCCCCTTGAACTTCCTTCCCCTTACCTTAAAGCCATGTCCTCTTGATTTTGGCCATAGCTAGCGAGTTGCCACATGTCTGTTCACCACACTGCAAGGAGTTTAGGATATCACCAGAGAGAATTCATGGACAAGATGCCAGGGCTGGAGAATTTTAATTCAGGATCTGGAATCACCATCTGTATGTGTGGTAAATTTGGCAGAACTTTCATCACATTTAGTAAAGTGTTCAGAGGAATGTTTTATGTTCAAGAACCAACATGACTAAGAGCCAAGACCTGGGATTAGACAGGTACTCTTTCTTAGCCAGCACAGGCACAGTGCACCAAGTATCTGTCTTCTGTCTTATGACATTTTCAAGATTCTATGAGTACTTGAGAAAGGAAGCAAACACCACAAGATCACATGGTGATCTCGGGATGGTTGAGGGCAGGCAGGCTGAGCACTGAATAAGATGACTGCTGCAGCAAGGTGAGCCAGCAGGAATGAAGAGAAATGAGGCTGTGAACTGTGTCGGTCTGATGAAGTGTTCCTTGTGACCCAACTAATCCTCAGAGACAAGAGGGCTTCATCAGCTCCATGACCATAGATGCACAAACATTTGGTGCATTGCCTCATCTTTACAATGGACATATAGTCCCCACGTACTTCTGTCCCCTTCATGGAGACCTTAGTGCCCTCTGTTCCTTTCTAGAACCCAAATCCAACCAGTTCCCCTCTACTAATGCCTTCTTCCTCCTAGTGAGACTTATGCTCACTCAAACAACTTCTCCTTTGATTCCTCTCAAATCAAAGCTATAGCTGTTGGCACTCACGTGAGCTCTACATAGACCTGCCTTTGCGGTACAGTCCATGATCCACACCTACCTTTCTCTATTACGTTGATAACTACATTGGTGCTGCTTCCTGCACCCGTATGGGATTTATCAATTTCACTAATTTCTCTGCCAATTTCCACCTTGTCCTCTGATCCACTCCAACCATTTCACACACCTCTCTACCCTTTCTTGAATGCTCTGTTTCCATCTCAGGAAACAGACTATCCACTGATATTTGCTACGGACCCACTGATTCCAACAGCTACATTAACTTGCATACCTCCTTCCACCCTGAGTTTCTCTGAGTTTTTCTGTCTCCACTACATTAGTCTTCTCGATAAGGACATTGAAATGCCCTATCTTTTCAGAAAATGGGGTTTGCTTCCTTCTGTTAGAACATAGCAAAGCACAGGAACAGGCTGCTTGGCCCACTATATTGTGCCAACCAGCTAAAAAGCAAATCAAAAATAACCTCCTACCTACACCATGTTCATATCCTTCCATCTTCCTTACATCCCTGTGCCTATTGAAATGCTTTGTCTCTACCACCATATCAGGTAGTGCTTTCCAGGCATCCATGGCACTCTGAATAAAAAACTTACCCCTCACATCCCCCTTGAACCTGCCCTATCTTACCTTTAAAGCATGCCCTCTGGTATTAGACATTTCAACCCTGGGAAACAGATACTCTCTATCCACTCTGTCTCTGCCTCTCATAATTGTGAAAACCTCTATCAGCCTCCGACGCTGCAGAGAAAACAACCTAAGTTATTCCAGCCTCTCATGATAGCATGTGCCCTCTAAACCAGGCAGCATCCTGGTAAACCTTGTTGCACCCTCTCCTAAGCCTCCACATCCATCCTATAGAGGGGTGATCAGAACTGTACACAGTACTCTAGATGTGGCCAAACCAGAGTTCTATAAAGTTGCAACATAACCACCTGACTTTTGAACTCAACACTTTGACTAATAAAACCAAGCATTCCATAAGCCTTCTCAATCACCTTATTGGCCTGTGTAGCCACTTTCAAGGAGCTGTGAACTTGGATCCCAAGATCTCTCGGCTTAGCAACTCTGCTAAGGACAACACTGTTAAGGACCTTGTCCTGACTCCTTGCTTTTGCCCCACTGAAATATAATATCTCACATTTATCTGGGCTAAACTTCTTCTGCCATTTCTCAGCCCATATCTGCAACTGATCTATATCACGCTGTATTCTTTGCCAGTTTTCTACACTATCCACAACTCCACCAATCTTGGTATCATCCACAAATTTACTAACCCACCCACCGACATTTTCATCCAGGTCATTTATATACATCACAAACAACAGAGGTCCCAGCATAGATTCCAGCCAAGCTCCACTAATTAAAGACCTCCAGCTCAAATAAGTCCAACCTAAACAGCCAACTCATGGCAGTTCCCATGCGTTTTAATCTTCTGGATTAATCTCCCATGATGTAGCATCCATGTAGATAACATCCACTGCTCTACCCTCATCAATCTCTCTTGTCACCTTGTCAAAATACTCAATCAAGTTGGTGAGGCATAACCTGCCACACACAAAGCTCTCCCCAATTAGGCCATGGATTTCCAAATGCTCATATATCCTATTCCTAAGAATTTTCTTCAGCAATTTACCTACAACTGATGTGAGACTTACCTGTCTATAGGTCTCAGGATTTTCCCTCGTTCCTTTCTTAGATGGAGGTACAATATTACCCACTTGCTAGTCCTCCAGGATCTCGCCCATGGCAACAGAGGACACAAAGATACTGATCAAGGGCCCAGCAATCTTGTCTCTTGCCTCCTTCAATAATCTGGCCCATTAGGCCCTGGGGACTTATCCACCTTCATGTTCATTAGGAGGCCTAAATCTTCCTCCTTCTTGAGTCTAAATGCCCTAACTTATTTATACACTCAGTACTGATCTACTGGTCCTCCATATCCTTTTCCTTGATGGAGCCCTCACCCTCATCTCTGCTATTCCCCACGTTTTTGCTCTTAACCTCATTATAACCCTCCCCTACAAAATTGTGACAGAATTCCCCTGGTCCTCACCTTTTATCCCCACCAGTCTGCTCATCTAACACATCCTCCTTCAATATTTCTGCCATCTACAACATGATCTCATCACCAACCACATATTCCTCTTCACACCCTCTCCTGCATTTCACAGGGATCACTCTCTCTGTAACTCCACAATCTGTTCTTCCCTGGGCACTATCCCCTGTACCTGAGAAGGGTATAGCACCTATCACAACACCTTCTCCCTTACCACAATCCAATGTCCTAAACAGCCCATCCAGGTGAACATTCACATACTCCTTCTCCGATTTGTTTGTTCCTCCTCCACACTGGTGAGACCACCATGGCGTTTTTAATTCCCCTCCTTATTCCCACACCAGCCTGTCTGTCCTCAGCCTTCTCCACTAACAGGGTGAAGCTAAACTCAACCTAGAGGAAAAGCACTTCAAATTATATCTGTGGAGTCTATAACTCAGTGAATTCTCCAGTTTCCAGTAACCTGCTCTCCCTCTGTCCTTCTTCTCTCTCTCCTTGATTTACCCTGCTTCTCTTACACCCACTCAACCCTGTTTCATTCTTCTCCTCCATTCATTTTATCTGTTCATTTCCTATATACTTCCCCCAAATGGTCCTCTCCCCCTACTGTTCCCAACTGCCCACCCACCTCATTTATTTGGTTCTATACTCCACCTTCATTTCCTATTAGATTCCAACAACTTCAGCTGCTTGTTGCCTCCATCTACAACATCTCAGCCTCTGTTGCTGCTCTTTCCTCGAATTGCCTGTCACTCCTCGTCACCTGGAACCACCTATCATCTGCCAGCTCCACCTATGACTCAAGAGCATGCCTTATGAGGATAGGATGAGTGAGCAAGGGCTTTTGTTGGGAGCAAAGGAGGATGAGTGGTGCTTTGCTAGAGGTGACAAGATGAGAAGAGGCTTAAAGCAAGTGGATAGCCAGAGACTTTTTCCTAGAGTGAAAATTGTCAGTATGAGGGACATAATTTTAAAGTGATTGGAGGGAAGTACAGGAGGGATATCAGTGTGTTTTTACACAGAGAGTGGTGGATGCATGGAATGCCCTGCCAGGAGTGGTGGTAGAGGCTGATACATTAGGAGCTTGTAAGAAACTCTTAGACAGACACACAGATGAAAGAAATAGGGAGGGCTACATAGGAGGGAAGGGTTAGATTGATCTTAGAGTAGGTTAAAAGACTGGCACTATATAGCAGGCCAAAGGGTTTGTACTGTGCTATAATGTTTCATGCTTTGTGTTAATATTGGTGACTGCAACTTAAGTTTACAGAATGGACATTAAACTAGCAACTGAACATTGCTAAGGACAGTGCGAGGTAGTAGCTTATGGTGGAAGAGCAATCATGTATGCTTTGGAAAAAATGCTACCTGAGGTTGCATAATCACATGATTCATTATAGGAAAAGTACTGATTTATAATTATGATTTATGGATGAAATCTAGGGTGTAGGTGTGAGCATGGCCAGGGGGTGTGGAATACTGAAATTTGGGAATGCACAGGTGATCAAAGTTCATGTTGAGTGGAAGGGAGATTGGACTTATAATTGTGTATGTGTCGGTGATGAGGCCAGGTCTGTATGCCAAAATTATATGTAGGAGGAAAACACCATTGTGGAGGTCAGAATAGTTCTGAGCATAGATAATCTGGAGAATTTGCTACTTTGCTGCAAGCTGGGTTTAGGCTTGCAGAAGTAGAGCGAGGTCAGACAGCAGTCAGTGCAAGATAACGCACTTAGTCTTGATTGCGAATGGTAAAATGAGATACTTCATTATGCTGTGGAGAAAGGTAGATAGCCATGCTAATCAGAAGCACAGTGCAAAGATTTTTTGTGCTCTTTACCCAGTTAATGTCATACAGAAGCTAATCAGCTGGTTGGAAGATGGAGCTGGTCCCATTGTTCTCAGTCAGAGAGGAAAATGTGTCAACTACTACAGCTTAAATTCAAAATCACAGCCTTTCAGACAGCAGCGATTTGGAGAATACTGTCACTTACTCATCACATTAGAACCTCATCTCTCTTCTGAACAAAACCTATAGCATCTAGTCTGGACTGGAATGCATTCCAACTAGTTGCCACTTAAGATGGTGAATCAATCTGTATGAAGAAGCTGGTAACTAGAAAATTACATCAGTGATGAGATCTTTAAGGGATTTACCATAGTTGTGATAATTAATTAACTAATTAGGGTTGATAACTGACTATCTGGTTGTTTTTGTTCGGTTGGCGAACTTTTAACTTTGGTGCAGCTAAATTCTGTGTTGGAGGTGGTTCTGTATGCACTGCCAGTTGGGTATATCTCTTTAGAATCCTATACTGCTAACGCATTGGCTTACTGAATTAAATAAAGGTAAAAATAGATCCAGACCTGCCCAATGGTTGGATTTTTTAAAAATTTACTAAATTCCAGGGGGGTACTAGAAGATTAGAAAACAGAGAACAATCAGTGTTTCTCCCTTGTTCTTAAGTGGAGGAAAACAAAAGGTGGGGAACTCTAAACCAATTAATTGAACATGTACTGTTAAGCAAGTTGCTGGAGTCAATAATCAAGAGGAAATAATCGATCAATTATGAAAGCTGACTGTAATTAAACCTATTCAAGATGGCTTTGTAAAAAGCAAATTCTGTTTATCACATTTTGTTTGAATTCTTTGAGGATGTAACAGGACATTTGATAGAGAGAAACAGTAGATTTACAGTATTTATATTTCCAAAAGGAATGTGATAAGGTGCCACATAAGAAGCAGATGCATATATTAGGAGCCCAAGGTACTGAGGCATGTGCATTAGCATGGATTGCTGCCTGAACTGTAGTTCCTCCTGCATTTTGTGTTTGTTGCTCTTCATATCCAGCATCTGTATAATCTGTGTTTCTCTTAACATGGATTGAAAACAAAGAGTTCAATAAATGGGTTCTTTTCGGTTGAAGGGATGTAGCTGTGATCAGTTCTTGGCCTCCAATCGCTTACAATTTACATTATGACCCTGAGGAAGAGATGAAGTATAAGGTTTCCAAGTTTGTTGATGGGACAAGAATAGGTGGAAGGGCATCAGCAATGAGGACATTTTGATTTTTCTCTTGGATATAGATAGATTGTGTGACTGACTGCATGAAACCTGGCAAATGAGTGAAATGTGGAAAACTGAAGTCATGCACTTTGGTAAGAGAAATTAAAGGGTGACAATCTCTGACTGAAGAGTGAAGTTCAATTGGATTAAGGTATTCTAGAGCATAAAGACAGAACACAGAACTGTAAGAGAAAAGGCAGGCCCTTCAGACTACAATGTGTGTCATACTAATTAAGCTAATGATTAAATATCTTACTAAACTAATTTCTTCTGTATGTAGAGTATCCATACCCTTCTTTTCCCTGCATATTCAAGAATCATAAAAAGTCAGCAGGCAAATGCATTATTAGTAAAAAGTCAGGCAAAATGTTGGTCTTTATTGCACAGGAGTTAGAGCTTAAGGATAGAGAGGTTTAGATACGGTTTCATACTTGAAATATTGAACACAGTTTTGGCTTCTTTACCTAAAGAAGGATATAGAAGCATTATGGATGGCCCAAAGGAGATTCATCAGGATCATTCCTCAGGTAAGTGGGTTGCAGTGTTGAAAGAGGTTGGACCATAAAGCATAGGAGCAGAATTAGGCCAATTGGCCCATCGAGTCTGTTTCACCATTCAATCATGGCTGATCCTTCTTTTACCCCCTCCTCAACTGCATTCTCCGGCCTTCTCCCTGTAACCTTTGATGCCAAGTCCAATCAAGAACCTATCAAGCTCTGCCTTAAATACACCCAATAACCTGGCCTCCACAGCTGCATGTGGTAACAAATTCCACAAATTCATAAACAAGAGAAAATCTGCAATGCTAGAAATTCAAGCAACACACACAAAATGCTGGAGGAGGCCAGGAAGCATCTATGGAAAAAAGTACAGTCAACATTTTGGGGCCGAGACCCTTCGGCCTGCCTGGCCTGCTGAGTTCCTTCAACATTTTGTGTCTGTTCTAGAAATTCACCACACTCTGGCTAAAGAAATTTCTCCACATCTCTGTTTTAAACGAATACCCCTCTATTCTGAGGCTGTGTCCTCTTATCCTAGACTCCCCTAGCATGGAAAATATCCTTTCCACGTCTATTCTGTCTAGACCTTTCAACAGTGGAAAGGTTTCAATGAGATCCCACCTCATCCTTCTAATTCCAGCATCTACAGACCCAGAGGCATCAAATGTTCTTTGTATGATAACCTTTTCATTCCCAGAATCATCCTCATCCTTCTGAACTGCCTCTGGACTCTCTCCAATGCCAGCACATCTTTTCTCAGATAGGGAGCCCACTGTTCACAATTCTCAAGGTGAGGCCTTACCAGTGCCTTAAAAGCCTCGGCATCACTTCCCTGCTCTTGCCTTTAAGACCCTTGAAATGAATGCATTTGCCTTCCTCAACACTAACTCAGCCTGCAAGCTAATATTTAGGGTGTTCTGCACAAGGACTCCTAAGTCCCTTTGCATCTCAGAGTTTTCGATTTTCTCTCCATTTAGAAAATAGTCTGCACATTTATTTCTTCTACCAAAGTGCATGACCATGCATTTTCCAACTTTGTACTTCATTTGCCACTTTCTTGCCCATTCTCCAACTCTGGCCACCGTAACTCTCGACCAAAGCGCCCCACACCAGCTTGCAAGGTCAATGATGGACATCCTGGTGGAGGGGCACAGGACTAGATGCCTGTTTGATATGGGCAGCACTGAGAGTTTTATTGACCCGGACACAGTGCAACGCTGTGGACTCATAACACAGCCGGTAAGTCAGAGGATCAATTTGGCTTCTGGATCGCATTCCACAGACATCCAGGCGGGTTGTGTAGCGACATTGGTGGTGCAAGGCACAGTATATCGGGACTTTGAACTGCTGGTCATGCCTAAACTGCGCACCTGTGCTATTGGGGCTGGACTTCCAGAGCCATCTCAAAAGTGTGACTATGGCATATGACGGACCCCTCCCACCACTCACTGTCAGGAATCCTCAGTTTGGTGGGACTTCATCACTACTGACCACACACACACACACCGGCCCACACATCCCACCCAGCACCATGCCGACAGCTGCGCTACCGACACCACTTGCAGTCTCTCCACCCTCAAGGTCCCTCCCCCACCGCTGTTCGCCAACCTGACCCCTGACTGTAAACCTGTGGCAACTAAAAGCAGGAGGTACAGCGCGGGGGACAGGGCCTTCATTCAGTTGGAGGAGCAGCGGCTGCTCAGGGAGGGGATCATTGAGCCAAGCACGAGTCCTTGGAGGGCCCAGGTGGTTGTTGTTCGGACTGGGCAGAAAGATAGGAAGGTCATGGACTATGGTCAAACCATCAATAGGTTCACGCAGCTTGACGCGTACCCCCTACCCCGCATCGCGGATATGGTCAACCAAATGGCTCAGTACAAGGTGTACTCGACAATAGATCTGAAATCCGCTTATCACCAGCTCCCCATCCGCCCAGGGGACCACCCCTACACCACCTTCGAGGCGGGCAGCAGGCTGTATCACTTCCTGCATGCCCCCTTCGGTGTCACGAATGGTGTATGTCTTCCAGAGGGAAATGGACCGGATAGTGGACCAGTACCAACTGAAGGCCACATTTCCCTATCTGGATAACATCACCATCTGTGGTCGCGACTGGCCGGATCACAACGCCAACCTCCAACGATTTCTCCAAGTGGCCAAAGCTCTGAACCTTACTTATAACAGGGACAAGTGTGTGTTCGGAACCACCCGCCTCGCTATCCTTGGGTATGTCATGGAAAATGGGGTCATTGGCCCTGATCCCGACCGTATGCACCCCCTGTTAGAACTCCCTCTTCCCACCACTCTCAAAGCCCTCAGACGGTGTCTGGGTTTTTTTTTCCTATTACGCCCAATGGGTCCCCCATTACGCAGACAAGGCCCACGCCCTGGTCAAGTCTACCACTTTTCCCTTCTCTGCTGAGGCCTGCGCGGCCTTCAGCCGCATTAAAGAGGACATTGCCAAAGCTACAATGCATGCAGTGGACGAGACCATTCCCTTCCAAGTAGCATTCTTTTATCGTACCCTTCAAGGCTCTGAAATTCGGCACTCCGCGGTGGAGAAAGAAGCCCAGGCCATACTGGAGGCTATTAGGCACTGGAGGCACTATCTCGCTGGCAAGAGGTTCACCTTGCTGACCGACCAGCGCTCGGTTGCGTTCATGTTCAGTAACCAACAGCGGGGCAAAATCAAAAATGATAAGATTTTGCGGTGGAGAATAGAACTCTCCACCTACAACTATGATATTCTGTACCGGCCTGGCAGACTCAATGAGCCCCCTGATGCCCTATCCCGGGGAACGTGTGCTAGCGCACAGTTCGACCAGCTATACGCCCTCCATGCACAACTTTGCAATCCAGGGGTCACCCGATTTTACCATTTCGTGAAAGCCCGGAACCTGCCGTACTCCCTGGAGGACATCAGGACGATGACCAGGGACTGCCAAATCTGCGCTGAGTGCAAACCGCACTTCTACCGTCCTGACACGGCACAACTTGTCAAGGCCATCTGCCCTTTTGAGTGACTGAGTGTTGACTTTAAGGGCCCCCTTCCCTCCACCGACCACAATGTCTATTTTCTCAATATTATCAACGAGTACTCGCGGTTCCCCTTTGCCATTCCCTGCCCCGACACCACTACCACGTCCGTTATAAAAGCCCTGCGCCAGCTCTTCACTCTGTTCGGATATCCCTGCTATATCCACAGTGATAGAGGGTCCTCCTTTATGAGTGACGAGCTGCGCCAGTACCTGCTGGCTAGGGGCATTGCTACTAGTCGGACCACGAGTTATAATCCCCGGGGCAATGGACAGGTGGAGAGGGAGAATGCCACAGTGTGGAAGGTCACACTTTTAGCCCTTAAGTCAAAAGGGTTGCCGGTGAGGAGCAATAAATACTCTCCGCTGGTTGAGAGGGTTCACCTTCTACATGCGAACCCCCAGTATGCCTACATGGTCTTACCTAATGGGCGGGAGGACACGGTCTCTGTCCACGACCTGGCGCCCGCAGGTGCAGCAGACCACTACCCTGAACACTCTCCGGTAACTATGAACCCTGTACCCGAGGTGACACCGCGCACACCAGGCCTTACACAGACTCCTCACCACACTCATATACCGGGCTTTTCATATGCATATATACCAGGCACCTCGCACATGCATGAGGGATCACTGATGCCTAGTAGGCTGGAACCAGCACAACCTCCATCTCCTGTGCAATCACCACCGCCAGTATCCGTGCAATCACAGCCGATGCTACGTAGATCGCAGCGACAGATTCGACCACCTGATAGACTTAACCTGTAAGAAACTTCGCCACATGGGGACTCTTTTAAAACAAAGGGGGGGTGAATGTGGTGAACTACATATACCTGTCTGGACATGCCCCCTGCTGACTGCTCCTGTGGCTCCTCCCACAGACCCCTGTATAAAGGCGATCAAGGCCTGAGCCCGGCCTCTCAGTCTCCAGGATGTAGTATGGTGGTCACTCACTGCTTGTTCCTTCTTCCAGTCAATAAAAGCCGATATCTCGCCTTATGTCTCAGAGTGAGTTATTGATGGTGCATCACTATCTACCCTCCCCCCACCAATCTTCTGCAAACTTGGCAACAAGGCCATCTATTCCATCAAATAAATCATTGATATACAGCATAAAAAGAAGTGATCCCAGCACTGATCCCTGCGGAACACCACTAGTCACTGGCAGCCAACCAGAAAAGGATCCTTTTTTCCCACTTGCTGCCTCCTTCCAATCAGCCAAAGGTCTTACTATTCCAAGAACTGTTCCTGTAATACCATGGGCTCTTAACTTAATAAGTAGCCTCGTGTGTGGCACCTTGTCAAAGGCCTTCTGAAAATCCAAGTATACAATATCCACTGCATCCCTTTTATCTATCCTACTTGTAATATCTTCAAAGAATTCCAATAGGTTTGTCAGGCAAGATTTTCCCTGAAGGAAGCCATGCTGATTTTGACCTATCTTGTCCCGTGACACCAAGTACTCCATGATCTCATCCCCAACATCTTCCCAACCACTGAGGTCAGGCTACCTTGTCTATGATTTCTTTTCTGCTGTCTTCTTCCTTTCTTAAAAAGTAGAGTGACATTTTCCACTCCTTTAGCATCATTTTAGAGTCCAATGATTTCTGAAAGATCATTGCTATTACCTCCACAATCTCTTTCAGAACCCTAGGTGCAGTTCATCTGTTCATAAGGATACTTTTGTATCCTTAGGTCTTTCAGCTTTTTGAGATGTTTAGGTGTTTATTCCCTGGAGTTCAGAAGAAAGAGATCTTATTCAGACATATAAGATGAGAAGGAGGCTTAACAAGGGAGATTTGAGATGCTTTGACAATATAGGAATTTCATCTCTCAGAAAGTGGTGAATCCCTGGAATTCTCTACCCCAAGGGTAATTAGTAAATACGTTTACAATGTATTCACATTCAGATTCAAATTTACTTATAACGTGTATATCAAAAGGACAAGTAGGTAGGCAGAGGAGATGGAGTGGCTCTTTTGGTAAAAAGTGAAATCGAATCCTTAGAAAGAGATGACACTGGATCAGAAGATGTAGAATCCTTGTGGGAGGAGCATTTGATGCCTCTGAACCTGGAGTTTAGAAGAATAAAGGGGGAATTTCATTGAAACCTACCAAATATTGAAAGGTCTGGATACAGTGGATGTGAAGAGGATGTTTCATATAGTGGGGGATTCTAGGACCAGTGGGCACAGCCTCAGAATAGGACAGCCATTTAGAGCAGAGAAAAGGAATTTCTTTAGCCAAAGGGTAGTGAGTCTGTGGAATTCATTGCCACAGATGGCTGTGCAGGCTAAGTCATTGGGTAGAGATTTGATAGTTTCTTGATTTTGAAGAAGGTGTCAAAGGTTACAGGGAGAAGGCAGGAGAATGGGGTTGAGAGGGAAGATGGATCCGCCATCTTGGAGTGGCAGACCAGTCTAAATTGGGCCAAATGGCAAAATTCTGCTACTAATGTATTATGATCTTATGGAAGCATTCAGTGAAATACACTGTTTGTATTAACAGCCAACACACTCAAGGATGTGGTGGGCACAGCCTATAAGTGTCACTATACATTTTGGTGCCAGCAGAGCATGTTCATGCAGAACAAAGAACACAAGAAAACTGGATGTATTAAGCAAAGTTCAAAAAAAAACTTCTAAGTACATTTATTATCAAAGTACACCATTTACAACCCTGAGATTCACTTTCTTGTGGACATACTCAGTAAATCCATGATAAAATAATAACCATAATCAATAAAAGACCGCACTAACTTAGACATTCAACCAGTGTGCAAAGACAAAGACAGAAATAATAATAATAAATAAACAATAAATATTGAGAATATGA
Source organism: Hypanus sabinus (assembly GCF_030144855.1). Taxonomy (NCBI): domain Eukaryota; kingdom Metazoa; phylum Chordata; class Chondrichthyes; order Myliobatiformes; family Dasyatidae; genus Hypanus; species Hypanus sabinus. The sequence continues at coordinate 59,177,906 of NC_082724.1, read as the reverse complement.
GATGAAGAGTCCTCGAAAGTGAGTCCATAGATTGTGGGAACATTTCAATGATGGGACAAGTGAAGTTCCCTCCTCTGGTTTAAGAGTTTGGACCAAATGGCCTAATGGTCAAGGGGTAATAACTGTTTCTGAAACTGGCAGTGAGAGTCCTTGGCTCCTCTACCTTCTTCCTGATGGCAGCAGTGAAAAGAGAGCATAACTGGATGATAAGGTATCTGACGATGGAATCTGCTTTCCTGCGACAACACTCCATGTAGATGTGCTCAGTGGTGGGGAGGACTTACCCATGATAGACTGGACCATATCCACTATTTTTTGTAGGATGACAAAGTGACAACAGCAAAACAAGCCCTGTTCCTCCCTCACCCCTGGAAAGGCTGTCCTCTTCGGCCTCCAGTCTCCAGAGGACTGCTGGATTTGTAGACATTGATCCTTCAACCTCCCCCATTGCAAATCAGTTGCTGCTGATATGAGAATATGCCAAACAAGCCCCATTCCTCAGATTTAGTTCTTCAGTATCAATCCAGGGATTGCCAATGATGACAAATGAAGACCCTAATTATCAACCCGAATTCCAAGCCTCAAACTCCAATAACAGAACCTTAAACACCAATCCTCAGACCTCAAACTCTGCCCTCATCCTTGCTGCTCTGCTGGCCCGACATCAGATCCAGGAATTGAGTGTTATGGAGAACTGGCACAGCAGAAGAGTTGAGGTCAGCATGATCGTATTAGCTGGTTGAGCAGGCTTGACGAGCAGGATGGCATCCTGTTTATTTATGTTATTGTGTGTAGGTGGCTGAAGGGAGAATCCTGCTGGAGTTGATGGATATGTGAGAAAGATGAGATCCTGGGGAAATCATTAGGGGAATACGACTCTGAGAGCCAACACTGACTTGTTGAGTCAAATGGCTTCTTTGTATATCATTCAATAAATCTGAGGAATATGCTGTGGGACAGGGGAGAATGGTAATGCTGGCAACCATCCTGATGTTCATGCAGAAAGGCAGATCATTGTCACTGAGACCATCATTTTTTCTTCACCTCTTCCATTTCAGAAACGTCCCTAAGCTTCACTATTTGCCACCATGACAATCTTCAACCCCACCACTTTTGACCAAGTCTTGGTGACGTGATATTCCATATAAGACTCACTGTCAAATTCTGATTCCTGTGCTGTTAAATTAGATTGATTTTTAGATTGAAATGGACTTTTAAGTCCTTAACCAATCATTGCGTCATCACGGATACAGCACGGAAACCTAGCCTTCGGCCCAACATATGTCTACTGAGTCAGGTGCCCTCTGGATCTGAAACCATTTGTCTGCATTTGGTCCATATCCCAAAAAACCATCACATCCTAACCTTTTTTATGCCATGAGCCAATACTATTAAACAAGGGGTCCATGGACCCATGTTGAGAACCCTGCTCTAAACCTTTCTTATATGTGCAGCTGTCTCAGTGTCTTTTAAGCTATTGATCCCCACATTAATTTGTTGATGAATGGTCATAAGGGTTTGGACTGGTTTGCAATTGCTCACTACGTATTTCATTGGTTGTCAATTGACCTGTGGTTGTGAAGACTTAGCTTATGTATTAGCTGGCTGCCTCACTTACATTGTTTATTTTATTCCCAGTTCACTAATGAAGCCAGTCCAGTGGCCTGCTTCAAGCAGCTTGTTCAAGCCAATGTCCGGAACAAGAAGCTTCTGAAGGACGGTGTACAAAGGATGAATGCCCAGGGAGTGACGGATTACAAGACAGGATTCCATTATGCATTTGATCAGCTGCTCAATGTGAGTAAAATCTGCTAGCTTGGAAAAGATCACAATGATGGATTTGATTGCAGGAGGGAAATTGGAGTCCTCTAGAGTGTTGTGGAGACCCAGTGACACTATAGATCATTTACCCTGTAGAGTTCAGGTCAGTTCACCTCAGACATTTCACTTAGACCTTCTTCATCTCCACTTCTTCAGTCCTACCATCCACTTTTGTCTTGAAATCATTAATTCTCTCTGTACCTATCCCCCTCCTAGACAGTGTATTCCAGGTTGTTGCATTAGAGAGTTCCTGCCCAGAGTTTAATCTGTGTCTCCCTCATGCCAGCAACTGATACCAACCTTAATTAAGCTTTAACATAATCCTGTCCATCCCCCTCAAATCTCCCCTACACATCAAACACCAATACCCTAAAACAGAAAAGTCTACAAAACATAGTGAGTCCATCACAGGCAAACCCCTCCCTACAACTGAGCACATCTACAGGGAGCACCTGCCACAAGAAAGTAGTATCCATCATCAAGGACCTCCACCATCCAGGCCATGCTGTCTTCTCAACAACACACACAAAATGCTGGAGGAACTCAGCAGGCCAGGCAGCATCTACAGTTGACGTTTTGGGCCGAGACCCTTCATCGGGACTGGAAAACAAGAGAAGTCAAAGTAAAAAGGTGGGGGGAGGGGTGGAAGAAGTACAAGGTGGTAGGTGAAACTGAGAGGATAGAATGGAGTGAAGTAAAGAGCTGGGAAGTTGATTGGTGAAAGAGATAATGGGCTGGAGAAGGTGGAATCTGATAGGAGAGGGTAGAAGACCATGGAAGAAAGGGAAGGAGGAGGAGCACAAGAGGCAGGTGATGGGCAGGTAAGGAGATAAGGTGAAAGAGGGAAATGGGAATCAGGAATGTTGAAGCGGGGGGTGGGGTGCAATTATTTGAATTTCAATCAGTCGATGTTCATGCCATCAGCTACCCAGCCGGAATATAAGATATTGCTCCTCCAACCTGTGTGTGGCCTTGCCACAGCAGTAGAGGAGGCCATGGACTGACATGTCCGAATGAGAGTGGGAAGTGAAATTGAAATGGGTGGCTACTGAGAGATCCCACTTCTTCTAGATGAAAGAGTGTAGGTGCTAGGTGAAGCAGTTTCTTGATCTATGTCAGGTCTCACCAATATACAGGAGACCACACTGGGAGCAACAGACTCACAGGTGAAGTGTCGCCTCACCTGGAAGGACTGTTTGGGGCCCTGAATGATAGTGAGGGAGGAGGTGTAGGGATGGGTTAGCACTAGTGTGTGTTGCTTGGATTTCCAGCTTTTGCAGATTTTCTCGTGTTCATGCTCTCTTCTCGTTACTACTGTCGGGAAGGGGATACAGGATCCTGAGGTACCACAGCACCAGGTTCAGGAGCAGTTATTTCCCTTCAACCATCAGGTTCCTGAACCTGCATGGATAACTTCAAGTATGAATGGATCCGCTGGCCTATGGACTCACTTTCCAGGACTTCTGTTTTTGTTATGATTATTTTATTTTTACTTTTTTTGTACTTGCAGTTTTTCTCCTTTTGCACATTGGTTGTTTGTCAGCCTTTGTTTAGGTGCAGCTTTTCATTATTATATTAGACTTCTCGGTTCGACTGTGAATGCCTACAAGAAAATAAATTGCACGGTAGTATATATGGTGACATATATGCACTTTCATAATAATTTACTTTGAACTTTCCTCCAAAGGGTACAACCTCAGATTCTCCAACCTCACCACATGCCAAAAATCCCTCATCACTGGAACCCTTCTGGTAGATCTTCCCTGAACCTTGTCAAGGATGGTGACCAGAGCCGTCACCAATACTGGATCAATGTCGAAAGTCAAGTTATTTTCAAAGTCCATATACATCACCATATACAACCCTGAGATTAATTTTCTTGCAGGCATACTCAATAAATCCATAGAATAATAACCATTATATAATCAATGAAAGACCACACCAACTTGGAAAGACAACAAACTCTGCAATAGCCTCCTCATGACCGATTGTAACATTTGAAAATACAATCTTTCTGGGACAGTTGCTTAATCTGCATAAAATTCCATTTGATTTTCATTTATCTCCACACTCATGATCCAAGATTGTTTTTGCTATCTTTTAATGATTATTGTTATGGAACTCTTGAATAATAAGCTTGTATGATGAAGATGAACTCTTGATCTCACAATCTACCTTGACTTGTTCTACTATCTGCACTGCACTTTCTTTGTTCTGCATTCTCTTTTATTCCATTCTGTGCTACTTAAATGTATGGGCATGATCTGCTTGGATTGTTCACAAGCAGAAGCTTATCAAATCAGTGCTAACTACCCTAACAATGATTATTATGATGTTAAGTATCCCAAATAATGACTTGTTATAGTGTCAATAATCCTATTATTCACAGGTCAGTTGGCACTGTAGCCAGTCATTGCTGTGATGATGAACTGTGTTAGAATGGGAATCACCAACAATTGAATTTTTTGGTTAACATTCTATTCTCACCTGTCCTTTGCCAGACGACCTCGATTCGAGCAAACTGCAACAAGATGATAATGATGTTCACAGATGGTGGAGAGGATCGAGCTCAGGATGTCTTTGAAAAACACAATTGGCCCAATAAGACAGTGAGTAAATGTTCATCATTAATAACTTTGTTAAGCCACATCGTACGATCACTCTGATCTAAGCGTAGTGATCTGGGAAGCAGAGTCAGACAGGTGGAAACACACCCTGGCCCTAGTGATAGAAAACCTCTGCTATACGCTGTGTCGGAAATGGACCAGCTTGATCTCTGGGACAAGTTAAAAACATAGAACTCTAGCGTAGGAACAGGCTCTTAGCCTTTTGTTTTGCCAAACTAAACAGACAAGTGATTAGCTGCCTAACTAAATTAGTTCCTTTTGCCTATATATGACCATTCTATCCATTCTCTGTACATTTGTGTGCCTTTCTAAGACCCACATAAACGTTTCTATCATACTTGTCTCCACCACCAGCTGGCAACATATTCCAAGCACAAACCAATCTCTGTGTGAAAAATTCTTTATGTACATTTCTCATGGTCTCATGAGGTCCCCTCTCAATCTCACTCCACAAAAGAAAATTACCCAAGTTTTGTCAATCCTCTCCTTGTAGTAAATGCCTTCTAATCTAGGCAACCTCTCCTGCAGCCTCTCCAAAGCCTCCATATTCTTCCTTTAATGGGGTGAGCAGAATTGAATGCAGCAGTCCAGATGTGGTTTAACTTGAGTTTTATAAAGCTGCAACATAGCTTCTTGACTCATCAACTCAATGCCAGGACTAGTAAAAGCAAGTGTGTCATACAAGCAAGCAGGCATTCGATTATTATCCATTGAATTTGTTGCTTTGTGACGTTGTAACATTTTGGAATCTTGAAGAAAGGAGTTTTGTTGGATATGAGTGGCTGAAGTGAACACCAAGTTAAACTGCAGCCATCAAAGATGAATGATTTATTGTTGTTTATCTTCTGTTCCATGCTATCCTTATCAATGTAATTCAATTGTCCCCTTTATAATCTGCCAGTTTACCCAACAGAAGGTACTATTTGCCATTATTTGTGGAGGTGTGCATCTCGATAGTGCCTTTTATCAGAATCATAATCAGGTTTATTATCACCAGCATGTGACGTGAAATTTGTTAACAGTAGCAGCAGTTCAATGCAATACATAATACAGAAGAAAAAAAAAGTAACAATAATAAATCTCATTCAGTATACTTTATACAGTATACATATATTGAATAGATTAAAAATAGTGCAAAAGACAGAAATACTATATATTAAAAAAAATGTGAGGTCATGTCCAAGGGTTCAATGGCCATTTAGGAATCAGATGGCGAGGGGAAGAAGCTTTCAGCCATGTTTCAGTGAGGCCTACAACATCAAACCTGCCAATCTGCAACAGTGCTGCAAGTTCATCTTCCTTATTCTGTATACTGCACACATTCAGATAAAACACCTTCAGTCCTGTATTCACTCTTTTCAATTTTGTCACACCATGCTTAACCTTTTGATTCCTAACTTTATCTGAGGTCTTACCAACAACCTCTCCACTAACTGTTCTGCACTCTGGTTCCCATCCCCCTGTAAGTTTTGTTTAAACCCCACTGTGCAGCATTAACAAACCTTCCCACTAGAATATTAGCTCCCCCTCCAGTTCAGGTGCAAACTGTCCCTTCTATACAGGTCCCACCTTCCCTGGATCCAATGATCCAAAAACCATATGCCCTCCCTCCTACACCAACTCGTTATTCACATATTAAACTGTATAATCTGCCTAGTTCTAGCCTCACTGGCACGTGGCACAGGTAGCAATCCTGAGATCACAACCCTGGTCTTGCCCTTTTACTTGACACCTAATTCCCTGAACTCCCTATGCAGAACTTCGGCACTCTTTCTTCCCATATCATTGATACCTACATGGAGCATGACTTCTGGCTGTTCACTCAGCACTTTAGAATGCTGAGGACTCAATCCAAGATATCCTGCTCAGGCAGCAACATACTATTCAGGAATCTCGTTCTCCTTCATAGAACTTCCTGTCTGTTCCCTTAACTAACAAATTCCCTATCACCATAGTTTACCTCTTCTTCCCCCTACCCATCTGAGTCACAGAGGCAGACTCAGTCCCAACCACTGTGCCTTTCCTCTGTTAGGTCATTTCCCCACCCACCGAACAGTATCCAAAGTGATATTCCTGTTGTTGAGGGAGATGGACATAAGTGTATTCCGCACTGTCTCCATAACCCCTTTCCCCTTCCTGACTGTCACCCAGTTTCCTGTGTCCTGAACCTTGGGTGTAACTACCTCTCTAAATGTTCCTTCACTCCTTCAGCCTCCTGAATGATCTGGAGTTCATCCAGAACCAGCTCCAACTCTAACTCTTTAATGTAGTTTGTTAGAAGCTGCAACTGGATGCACTTCTCACTTTGTAGTGGTCAGGGATGCTGGGGGTCTCCCTGTCTTCACATATCCCACAAGAGAAGCATCGCACTATCCTGTCTGTAATCTCTACCTAGCTAAGCAGATATAAAAGAGAGAAGGAAAAATACTTGAGCTTTGCTTACTCTGAGTGAAGCCTTTCTTGACTGAAACCTTGAAGAGCTAAAGCCTTATGATCACCACTTGGACAACAGCCACTGCAAAGATGGCTACTGTGCCTGCCCCTGCCTTCCTTTAATTTGCTCTTACTACTTAATTCCAAACACTGATTGGCCACTGCTCAAAGATCTATTACGCTGCTGTGACCTGCTCCTGTCTTTTATCCCTGGGCAGTGGACCTGATTGAATTCCCCTCCTCTCTAAACTTCCAGTGTCCAGACTGGCCACGAGTCAATGCCTATTACGCTGCCACGAATTGCTCCTGCCTTTTATCCTTGGGCGGTTTCAGGTGTATGAATTAAAAGGCTGGAGGTAAAATAAACCCCTCATTCAGCAAAGCATCCAGAACAATTCCCTAGACAAATCTTATCAAAGTATTGAAGCCAAGAAGAGGAATTGATTAAATGGCTCTGTGGAAATCCTGACAACGGGGTTATGTCTGCGAGTGGACAGTCCAGCTAGATTCCAGCCCACTGTGGCTCTCACTACACTGCCCAGTTCAGCACTAGTCTGGGGAGTTGAACTTACATCCACGCACAGCACCTTGCTCACATTGTCAACAGCTGAGCTTTCAAATACTTCTATTATTTTATCAATTATTTCTGCATTTATAATTATTTAAATCTCTTTCAATTCTTCTTAAATGTCTTATCATCAGAGATGTTCAGGACGGTTATGATGGTCTCTGACCACAGTGAACAATTAAACGGTTACTCAGCAGCTCAGAAGCTTGGCGACCCACAGTCAAATCTGTTACTGTCCACCACACTCTGCTGGACAGCCACAGTTCCCAGACCAGCATGCTGCGTGAAGCCAGGAAATTCAGCGTGTCCGCAATGATTCTGACCAAGTTTTACTAATGCACCATAGAAAGCATCCAACACCTCTGCTTGAATCTGCAGAGTTGTGAACACAACCCAATCTATCATACAAATCACACCTCCCTTCATTGACTCCTTTACACTTTCCACTGCCACAAGAAAGCAGCCAACATAATAAAAGACCCCTCCTATCCCCATCATTCCATCTTCTGCCCCCTCCTATTGGGCAAAAGATACAAACCCTGAGAACACATACCCACAGCTGCCAGACTTTTGAATAGAGCTCTCATAAGCAAAAAGCTGAACTCTTGATCTTCAGACCATTGGCTTTGTACTTTGTTTACCTGCACTACACTTTTTCTGAAACTGTAACACCTTACTCTATGTTCTCTTTCTCTTTTTACTACTTCAAAGTATGGAATGGTTTGCTTGGTTGGCACAGTGGACCTTTTTCACTGTATCTTGGTACATGGGACAACAGCAAACTAATAACAACCAACACTAATAGCATTACAAAACAATGAGCACAAAGGATGCAGCAGGATCTGGCCTTTGGACTCATTGTATTCCCTCTCTGTAACAGCTCACTGTTCTGTTCATTTCCAGTACAATTTAGTACTCATCCCGTCTAAAACAATATTCCCCTTCAATACCAACTCTCTTGCCCATTCCTAAAGTGGTTAATATCCCTATATTGTTATCTCATTTGCCTGGTCATTCCTACATTCTTAGTCTTACACCTCTTCGCCTCATTTTCCAATTCATTCCCCATATGCACGGCCACCTCTCAGATGTAATCACATTCTCCTTGATGCTTCCCAAACTCACTGCTGTCCAGCCAGTCTGAGCCCACCACCAGTCTTCTTTATTCTTATTTCAGGATCTGGCCTTTGTTGGTAAGGGTAGCACCTACTGGCGATCCCAAAGTGCCCCTAACCTGAGGCCATTTCAAGGGGGGGACTTACAAGGACATAGAACAGTACAGCAATGGACAGGCAACTCAGCCCCTGATGTTGTACCAAACTTAATGTCAGTTTATACTAAATGTCCCCCTCCTGTATATTATCCATTTCCCTCCATTCCCTTCATATTCATGTGTCTATCTGAAAGCCTCTGAAGCTCCACTAAACTTCCTGATTCCACTATTTTCCCAGGTAACTTATACCAGGTGTCTCCCACTCTCTGCATAAATCTCACCCCTCATGTCACTGTTAAACTTCCTTTCCCAAGCTTAAAAGCATTTTCTCTGGTGATTGACATTTCTACCACGGGGAAAGTTTCTGACTCTCTATCCTATGCTTTTCATAATGTTAAAAATCTCTAACAGATCTCCCCTGAGCCTCCAACATCCTGGAGTGAACAACCAATGTCCGTCTGGTCATCCCTTATAGCTCATACCCTCTAAATCCAGACTGCATCCTGGTAAACACTTACTGCACCCTCTCCACAATCTCCACATCCTTCTTATAATGAGGTGACTAGAAATGCATGCAATACTTTTAATACAATTTGACTAAAGTTTTGTATCAGAATGAGATTTGTGCAAAAGAAGGAATTAATGAGGTACTGTTCATGGGTTCATGGACCATTCAGAACTCTGCTGGCAGAGAGGAAGAAGCTGTTCCTAAAACATTGAGTGTGAGTCTTCGGGTTCCTACACCTCCACCATGGTGGTAGCAATGAGAAAAGAACATGTCCCGGATGATAAGGCTCCTGAATGAAGGATGTTGCCTCTTGAATATGTCCTCAATGGTGGTGAGGGTTGTGCCCGTGATAGAGCTGGCTGAGCCTATAAACCTCTGCATCATCTTGCATTGGAGCCTCCATACCAGGCAGTAATGCTTTCTGAGACAGAGAACACGTGGTCATCAGATGCTGTGTGGATTCACACTGGCATAGTGTTGATCACCCTTTCGAAGTGTGTATAAGAAGCAATGAGCTCATCAGAGAAAGGATTAGCACTGCCATTTTTGTTTTTGTTCTCTTTAGAAAGTCATGGCATGCAAACCCTGCCACAGCTGTTATGTATTTGATTGTATATCTAATTCCACTCAGAGTTGCCTTTTCTTTCTCACAATGACCCTCCATAGGTTATATTTAGACTTCTTGTACTCTGGATAGCTGGTTTTGAATGCTATAGATCTAGCCCTCAGCAGACTATGTATCTCCTATCTGCTGCAGCATGACTTCCTTAGTCTTCTACTCATCAAACCTACCAATGCCATGCACCTTCTTCACCACCTTTCCCAATTGTGTAGCCACTTTCATTAGATTTTGGGTTTCAACACTATTAAGGGGTCTACCATTAACTGTATACTTTCTTCTTTTATTTGACTTCCCAAACTACAAAACCTCACACTTACCCAGTAAAACTCCTCTGCCTCTTCTCTGCCTATATCTATAACCACTGCATCTTGCTATATTTTTCAATGGTTCTTATGCTATAACTCCAAAACATAAAACTATTTGAAGGAAAAGCACAGGAGCCAGGAGACATGTGTCTGCTTCATTTTACTTTAGTGAAGTGCACATATACTGTATGACATCCTAGTGTAATGATATAACGTACGTACTTTGTACTTATAACCATAATAAATTATGTAAACAAAGAAAGCTTAATCAAACAATATATTTACAATATTACACAAGTATACTGAAATATTAAATACACAACACTCCTCTCTGCTGAAAGATTTCTTACTCTTGTGGGATATTGTTTTTCCTGACAAGGAGGATCACTCTGCTTGACAGGTAAGACTTGTGAATATGAAACAATCTCAGTTCTGTGGTGGTGGTAGGAGTTGACTCCAGGACTGCAGGATGTGGTTCTGACAGCTCTGGGCACATTTGTTCTCCAACAGTTGATTGTGCTTTCCTCATCTGATCAACATGCCACCTCCAGATGACATCAGACACAATCTCCACTGTGTGAGTGGTCCAGTTCTATCCTTAATCTTTCAAAGTTCTCACTTTTGATCACCTCTGTGATCCCTCGCCAGTCCAGGAATGAAACATTGAACCTCCTTGTTTGAGGAGCCCTCAATTTGTCTCAACTCTTTGTTGGTGGGGTGGGTGCTGCTTTTGGCATCCTTGATAGTGCAAGGCAAGCTACTCAATCTGCTAATCTATCACAGGCCACCAGACGAAGCTTTGTGCCAATGCTTTCATTTGACCGCACTTAGATGACTGGCATGTAGCTCCTCCAACACTTTAGCTCTCAGCTTGGATGGTACAATAACTCAATCCCTACATGAGGTAACCCGGTCAAGAGCAAGTTCATCCTGGTGCCCGTAAAAATGGGGGAGCTGGAATTTCTGCTGCACATCCAGCCATTTTGGGTGACCATGTAGACCTGAGACAGTGTGGGGTCTCTTCTGGTTTCCCTTTGGATCATCTCTGTCGTAATAGGGAGACTTTCAACATGCTCCATGGAGAACATATCAAGAGGAGTGTCCTCTTTTGTAAATTTTTCCAGTATTTCATTTCCAAGGGGAAATGGGACAAACTATCAGCATTTCCATGATTAGTTGTCCTCTTGAATTCAATCTTGAGCCCATCTCTGCATTTGTGCCGCTGCTGTTAGTGGAACACCCTTCTGTGAATTGAAAATGGACACAAGTTGTTGATGATCAGTAAATTCTCTCCCATGCAGGTCCTGGTTGAAACGTTTTACACCCCAAACCAGACAAGGCCTCTCTGAAAATCTGTGTGTAGTTTTTCTCTGCAGTGGTAAAGGAACATGGTGCAAAAGCTGTGGGGTGTTCACTTCCATCACTCATAACTTGTGTATAATAACAACTATACCATAATACAAGGTGTCACAGGCAAGACACGGGACAATGTGCATCTTAATTTGTGAGTACAGTGTCCGACATCACCATTTCCTTTGTCTTTTGGAAAGTCACCTCATGCTTGCCATTTCTTCCAATCTGTAGTGATGAGTTCAAGGGGTGGGGCACAGTAGCCAGATTTGACAGGAACCTGTTTTAGAAATTGACAAATCCTATAAAGGACCACATCTCTGACACATCCTTGGCATTGGGGCATCCATCGCTATTGGAATTTTCTCAACACATTTGTGTTATCTTTTGCGTCAATGGTGTGACCACAGTGAGTGATGCTTGGTTTAAGGAATTCACACTTGTTGTGTCATGCTTTGAGCCCATAATCTTCTAATCTTTTTAATACTGTCTTGAGACTTAGAAGATGTTCCTTGTCATCCTTACTGGTAAAAAATAATGTCATCTAGTTAACACTGAGTGCCTGGGCAGCCTTGGAGCACCTGGTCCATAGACTTTCATGAGTGTTGATGGTGAGAGACAGTTTGATCTCTTTTTCCATCTCCATCTGAAGGTAGGCCTCAGCTAAGTTCACTGTGCTGAAGTGAATTCCTCCAGAAAGATCTGAGAAGATATCCTCTGTTCTGACCAAGGGTATCAATCTACTTCCAGTAATGGTTTGATGGTGACTTTAAAATCACCATAGATCCAGTCAGACCCATTTTTCTTGGCTACTGAGACCACTGGCATTGCCCATGGGCTCCAGTCAACCTTGGAAAGAATTCCTTCAGCTTCCATGTGATCTAGCTCACTCCCCACTTTATCACTGATGGCATAAGGAGGCAGATGGGCTTCGTTAAACTTGGGTGTGGTAGTTTCATTCAGCACTATTTTACCCTTGATATGTTTGAGTTTTCCAATGCCATCCTTGAAGACTGTTGTGGCATCATCCACTACCTTTTTAATTCACTTTCAGTTGACACTATTGCAGGGGATGTGAGATTCAAATAAGACCATGAGACACAGGAGCAGAATTAGGCCATTCAGGCCATTGAGTTCACTCCACCATTACATCATGGCTGATCGCAGATCCCATTCAACCCGTACACCTGCCCTCTCACCATATCCCTTGATACCCCGACCAATCAGGAATCTATCAACTTCGGCTTTGAATATACCCATGCACTAGGCTTCCACCACAGTCTGTGATAGAGTATTCCACAGGTTCACCACACTTTGACTAAAAAAATTCATCTTTACTTCTGTTCTAAAAGGTTGCCCCTCAATTTTGAGGCTGTGCCCTCCAGTTATGAATACCCCCACCACAGGAAACATCCTGTGCATATCCACCATATCTAGTCCTTTCAAAATTTGGTAGGTTTCAATGAGATATATGCTTTTATATAAATTCCCAAAGCAGCAAAACACTCCTCATATGTTAACCCCTTCATTCCCAGAATCATCCTTGTGAACCTCCTCTGGACTTTCTCCTATGACAATATGTCCTTTCTGAGATAAAACTGTTGACATTACTCTAAGCGTGTCCTGACTAGTGTCTTATAAAGGCTGAGCATTATCTCCTTGTTTCTATATTCTATTCCCCTTGAACTAAATACCAACATTGCATTTACCACAGAATCAACCTGTGAATTAACCTTCTGGGAGTCTTGCACGAGGACTCCTAAGTCCCTTTGCACCTGTGATGTATGAATTTTCATCCCATTTAGGTAATAGCCTGCACTATTGTTCCTTTTACCAAAATGCATACATTTCCTAACACTGTATTCCATCTGAGACTTTTTACCCATTCTTCCAATTTGCCTAAGTCCTGCTACAATCGCATTACTTCCTCAGCATTGCCTTCCCCTCCACCTATCTTTGTATCATCTGCAAACTTTGCCACAAAGCCATCAATTCCATTTTCTAAATCACTGACAAACAATGTGAAAAGCAGTGGTCCCAATACCAACCCCTGAGGAACACCACTAGTCACTGGCAGCCAACCAGAAAAGGCCCCTTTTATTCCCACTCACAGCCTCCTGCCAGTCATCCATTCCTCTACCCTCCTGCTTCTTAAAGAGTGGAGTGAAATTTGAAATCTTTCAGCCCTCCGGGACCATGCCAGAATTAAATGATTCTTGAAAGATCATGATCTTTATCCATTATCTCTTCAGCAACCTTTTCTCAAGACTCTGGGATGTAGTCCATCTGGCCCAGGTGATTTATCCACCTTAAGACCTTTGACTCTGCCTCACACTTTTTTCTTTGTAAAAGTAATGGCACTCACATCTGCTCCCCTGACACTCACAGACCTCTGGCATATAGCTAATGTCTTCCACAGTAAAGACTGAAGCAAAGTACTCTTAATTTCATCTGCCATTTCTTTGTCCCCCATTACTACCTACCTCTCCGGCATCATCTTTCAGTGGTCCCATATCAACTCTTACCTCGCTGTTATTCTTTATATAACTAAAAAAAACTTCTAGTTTCCTGCTTTTTATTATTGGCTAGTTTGTTCTCATATTTAATCTTTTTTATAGCATTTATATTTGCCTTTTGTTGGATTTTAAAACTTCCCATTCATCCAACTTCCCACTCAGTGTTGCTACCTAGCTCTGCCATTTGAGAAAGTCTTCTCTGGGACATATCTACACTGTGCCCTGTGAACTATTGTGGCTCGTGGATTGATCTCCAATCATGTTATAGTTGTCTCAACTAATCACTGACTAATAACCTTAGCCCTCCTGTTCTTACCACATACACACGCAATGTGGCTTGTTAGTTGTGGATACTATAGAAAAAGTGCAAAGGAGATTTACAAGGATGTTGCCTGGATTGAAGAGCATGCCTTATGAGAATAGGTTGAGTGAACTTGGTCTTTTCTCCTTGGAGTGATGGAGGATGTGAGAGGTGACATGATGGGGGTGTATAAGATGATGAGAGGCATTGACCTGTGGATAGCCAGAGGCTTTTTCCCAGGGCTGAAATGGCTAGCACAAGGGGGTATAGTTTTAAGGTGCTTGGAAGTAGGTACAGAGGGGATGTCAGAGGTAAGTTTTTCACCCAGAGAGTGGTGGGTGCATGGAATGGGCTGCCAGTGATGGTAGTAAAGGTGGATACAATAGGGTCTTTTAAGAGACTCTTAGATAGGTACATGGAGCTTAGAAAAATAGAGAGCTCTTTGGTAGGGAAATTCTAGGCCATTTCTAGAGTAGGTTATATGGTTAGTACAGCATTGTGCGCCAAAGGGCCTGTAATGTGCTGTGGATGTCTATGTTATATTTCACTGTTATGAATGTCATTCCTACAGGAGTTTCCTTTACTCCAGAATAAGTTCGTAGTTGTAGATCCACAGATTTCAGTTAAGTATCTTTGAAATGATATGCAAACTCCTTTTGAGGAATGACTGAAACAGCTGAACCAGTATCCATTTCCATGTTAATTAATTTACCTTCACTTTTGGTGTAAGCCATAATGCTTGTCTCTTACACACACAAAATGCTGGTGGAACACAGCAGGCCAGGCAGCATCTATAAGGAGAAGCACTGTTGACATTTCGGGCCGAGACCCTTCGTCAGAACTCACGAATGCTCACTTTCATTCATGACTACAGTTCAACTGCGTCTCTGTCTGTTGTTTCTATTGATACAGCAAGTTTAACTGCTCTTTTAAATGTAGGTTGTACTTCAGTTAGGAGCTGTTTTTGTATGCTTTTTTGTAACATTCCACAAAGTAAATGCTTGTTTAGTGCTTCATTAAGTCCATTACTGAACGGGCAATGTGTAGACAATTTCTTCAAATTCAGCCACTTAGTCTGAAATGAACACTCCTTATTTTTGATTCTGCCTATGAAAACTAAAGCATTCAGCAATCAACAATGCTTTTGGTTCTAAATGTTCCTGCATAATTTTCATGATATTGGCAACTTCATTTCAGCTGAACAGCACACACAAAATGCTGGAGGAACTCAGCAGGCCAGGCAACATCTATGAAAAAGAGTACAGTCAACATTTCGGGCCAAGACCCTGCAGTCTGGTCTGCTGAGTTCCTCCAGCATTTTGTGTGTGCTGCTTGGATTTTCGCCTGTTTGTGATTTCATTTCAGGAGGTTTAGTTGAAGCAATCAAACGTCTATGCAAACTGTATGCTTTCACACCTATTGAACTCAGTAGCACTGCTCAATTTATTCAGTATATGTCTCCTAGTGAACTTGTGCAATTAAATGTCTATCTTTACAATGCAGCCAGTCATTTGTCCTTTATTTTATTTACGATTGTTATCACCTAGTACTCACTGTTTCTGAACCCATGAATTTCATCCATTTTCTGCCTTTTTTTTACTTGACTGTCTTTCTCTCCCCCTTTCGAAAAAAAATATGCTGCACTTTTTTGAAGTTGAATGTTTCACTGCGCATGTAGGTTATTATCTCAGGTTCATTTTAAAATTTCCTCATCGCCACTGTTTTGTAACTCCAAAGAAAAACATGGGAGCAGGAAGATGCTTGGCTTCTTCATTTCACTTTTGAGAGATGCACACATATGATGCGGTGCCATAATGATGTATGCCAGTCATGTACTTCATACGTATAACCATAATGAATTATGTAAACAGCAAATGCTTAATCAGACAGTATATTTACAGTTTTGCTCAAGTACTACACAACATGGTAAATTGGATCAGCAAATTTGCTGATGATACAAAAATTGGAGGTGTAGTGGACAGTGAAGAAGGTTTTCAAAGCTGGAAAAATGGGCTGAAAAATGGCAGATGGAGTTTAATACAGACAAGTGTGAGGTATTGCACTTTGGAAGGACAAACAAAGGTAGAACATACAAGGTAAATGGTAGGGCACTGAGGAGTACAGTAGAACAGAGAGATCTAGGAATACAGATACAAAATTCCCTAAAAGCAGTCAGTAGATAGGGTAGTAAAGAGAGCTTTTGGTACATTGGCCTTTATAAATCAAAGTATTGAGTATAAGAGTTGGAATGTTGTGGTGAGGTTGTATAAGGCATTGGTGAGGCCAAATTTGGAGTACCGTGTACAGTTTTGGTCACTGAATTACAGGAAGGATATTAATAAGGTTGAGAGAGTGAAAAGTAGGTTTACAAGGATGTTGCTGGGACTTGAGAAACTGAGTTACAGAGAAAGGTTGAATAAGTTAGGACTTTATTCCCTGGAGTGTCGAAGAATGAGGGGAGACTTGGTAGAGGTATATAAAATTATGATGGGTATAGATAGAGTGAATGCAAGCAGGCTTTTTCCACTAAGGCTAGGGGAGCAAAAAAGCAGAGGACATGGGTTAAGGATGAAGTGGGAAAAGTTTAAAGGGAACATTAGGGGGGGGGCTTCTTCACACAGAGAGTGGTGGGAGTGTGGAATGAGCTGCCAGATGAAGTGGTAAATGCAGGCTCACTTTTAACATTTAAGAAAAACTTGGACAGGTACATGGATGAGGGCTGTATGGAGGGATATGGGCCAGGTGCAGGTCAGAGGGACTAGGCAGAAAAATGGTTAGGCACAGCCAAGAAGGGCCAAAAGGCCTGTTTCGGTGCTGTAGTGTTCTATGGTTCTATCTACAATCATTATGTCTTCTGCAAACTTGCTGATCCATCCATCTACATTTCCATTCAAATCATTGATCACTGATCACTGCAGAAACTACGGGTCACAGACCTCTTGCCAGAATAAGATCCTTCCACCCCTATTATCTGTCTTCTAAGGGAAAGCTGGTTCAAAATCCAACCTTGCAATGCACCCTGAATCTGATGCATTTTTATGTTCTGAAATCGCCTACCATGAGGGGCTTTATCAAAAGGCTCACTAAAGTTCATGTGTATAATGTCCACTGCTTTACCCCTCTTTGTCACCTGTTCAAAGATTTCAGTCAAGTTTGTAACATGCCCTAACTGACCCTAAGCCTGTACCTGTAACTGTACCTTTTCCTATGTGCATAAATCCTATCCCTCAGAATCCTCTCCAATAGCTTCTCTACCACTGCTATGAGATTTACTGGCCTGTAATTACCTGGATTATCTCAATTTCCCTTTTCAACAAATGCATAATTTTTGCTTTTCTCTAGTTCTCCAGGATCTTGCCTGTCACTATTGAGGACACAAAGATCTTTTTCAAAACCACAGCAATCTTCTCAGTTGCTTTTTTCAATGTTCTGGTAAATATACCTTCAAAGCCCTGGGGATATTTCCCTTCAATGCTTTAAAAAAGATCCAACACTGCTTAGTCTCAATATGCCTCATAAAATTAGCAATCCCCAGATAGTTTTCACTTTCCCCCAAATCCTTTTCCTCAGTAAATACAATCACAAAGTTCTCATTTAGTACCTCAGCCACTTGCTCTGTCCAAGCAGAAACTCTCTCCTTTATCTTTGAGTAGACTGACCCTCCCCTTAGTTGTTCTCTTTTTCTTAATATCAGTATAAAATGTCTTTGGATTCTCCTTGACACTGCTAACCGAGAACACTTAATTACCTCATTTTACCTTCCTAATCACCTGCCTGAGTACTTCTATGCTGTCCCTATAATTCCATAAGGGCCCAGTCTGATTTTACTTTACATATGTTTCCTTTGACCTCCTGACTAAATTTCAGACCTCTCTGGTCATTCAAGATTCCCTTACTTTACCATTCTTGTCTTTGCTTCTTATCGATGCTGATTGTTAACTCTAATCAGCCGGTCTTTAAACAGTAGCTTGTCCCAAGCAAAGCCCTTCCCCCTCTCTTTTCCTGTTGTTATTTGTCCTTGCCCAACTTAACATCTTACTGCAAGATCCAGAATCAGGAATCAAATCAGGTTTCATACTAACAGACAGTATGTTGTGAAATTTATTGTTTTGTGACAGCCTTATGGTGCAAGACATAAAAGTTATCATAATTACAGTAAAAATGCAAAAGATGAATTATTAGGTAGTGTTCATGGATTCATGAAACATTCAGAAATCTAATGGCAGAAGGGAAAAAGCTGTTCTTAAAACGTTGTGTGGGTCTTCAGGCTCTGTACTGTCTCCCCAGTAACAGAATCAGAACTAGATTTATTAACACCGGCATCTTTCGTGAAATTTGTTAACTTAGCAGCTGCAGTACAATGCAATGCATAATCTAGCAGACTGAGAAAAAATAAATAAGTAATCAATTACAGTAAGTATATACATGTATTTTGAATAGATTAAAAATACCGCAAAACAGAAATAATATATATTTAAAAAGTGGGGTAGCACTCATGGGTTCAATGTCCATTTGGAAATCAGATGGCAGAGGGGAAGAAGCTGTTCCTGAATTGCCGAGTGTGTGCCTTCAGGCTTCTGTACCTCCTACCTGATGGTAACAGTGAGAAGAGGGCCTGCGTTGGGTGTTGGGGTCTTTAATAATAGATGCTGCCTTTCTGAGGCACCGCTCTTTGGAGATGTCTTGGATACTATGGAGGCTAGCTTCTGTAGCTTCTTTTGACCTTGTGCAGTAGCGCACCCCCACCCCATACCAGATAGTGATGCAGTCACGAGGAAATCTGCAGATGCTAGAAATTTAAACAACACACACAGAATGCTGGTGGAACGCAGCAGGCCAGGCAGCATCTATAGGGAGAAGTACAGTCGATGTTTCGGGCCGAGACCCTTCGTCCTGCATTCTGAGTGATGCAGTCTGTCAGAATACTCTCCACAATACATCTATAGAAGTTTTTGAGTGTTTTAGGTGACAAACCAAATCTCGCTGAACTCCTAATGAAATATAGCTGTTGTCTTTCTTTCTTTATAGCTGCATCGATATGTTGGGACAAGGTTAGATCCTTACAGATATTGACATGAAGGAACTTGAAATTGCTAACCCTCTCCACTTCTGATCCCTCTTATGAGGATTGGTTTGTGTTCCCTCGTCTTACCCTTCCTGAAGTCCACAATCAGCTCTTTTGTCTTACTGACATTGAATGGAAGGTTATTGCTGCAACACCACTCGACTAGCTGGTATATCTTGCTCCTGTACGCTCTCTCATCTCCATCTGAAATTCTACCAACAATGGTTGTATCATCAGCAAATTTATAGATGGTATTTGAGCTATCCCTATCCACACAGTCATGGGGATGGAGGGAGTAGAGCAGTGGACTAAGCACACGTTTCTGTGCCAGTGTTGATAGTCAGCGAGGAGGAGGAGATATTATCGCTAATCCGCATGTGGTCTTCTGGTTAGGAAGTCAAGAATCCAATTACAGAGGGAGGTACAGAGGCCCCAATTCTGTAGCTTATCAATCAGGACTGTGGGAATGCTGGTGTTAAACACTGAACTCTAGTCAATGAACAGCATCTTGACATAGGTGTTTGTATTGTCCAGGTGATCTAAGGTCATGAGATTGCATTTGCCAGAAATCTATTGTGGTGATATGTCCTTGCTGAGGCAGGAGCTGATTCTAGTCATGACCAACCACTCAAAGCATTTCATCACCGTAGATATAAGTGCAACTGGATCATTAAGACAGTTCACTCTACTCTTCTTAGGCACTGATATAGTTGTTGCCTTTTTGGAGCAGGTAGGAACTTCCAACTGTAGCAGTGAGAGGCTGAAAATGTCCTTGAATACTCCTGTCAGTTGGGTGGCACAAGTTTTCAGATCCTAACCAGATACTCCATCGGGAACTGCTGCCTTGCAAGGGTTCACCTTCCTGAAAGACAGTCTAACATCGGCCTCCGAGAAAGAGATCACAAAGTCACTGGGCGCAACAGGGATCTTCACAGCTGCAGTTATATTCTCCCTGTCAAAGTGGACATAGAAGGCATTGAGCTCATCTGGTAGTGAAGTATCGCTGCCATTCATGCTATTGTGGGAAGTAATGCCTTGCAAACCCTGCCAGAGTTGACGTGCATCTAATATTGCTTCCAACCTCAAGCGAAATTGTTTCTTCAAACCTGGTTTTCTTGTACAGACTTAGGTCACCAGACTTAAATGCCACTGATCTAGTCCTCAGCAGATGATGAACCATAAGATGGTTTGAAGAAGGCATACAGTGCATTGGGCTTTATCAACCATGGGATTGAGTTTAAGAGCTGAGACATAATGTAGGTATATAAGGCCCTGGTCAGACCCCACTTGGAGTACTGTGCTCAGTTCTGGCCACCTCACCACAGGAAGGATGTGGAAACTATAGAAAGGGTGCAGAGGAAATTTACAAGGATGTTGCCTGGCTTGGGGAGCATGCCTTATGAGAACAGAGTTGAAAGTTGAAATATCTTTATTGTCATTGCATAGTACAATTAGTCCTGCGCCAATACAGCGAAAATGAGTTTGCAACTCTCGTACTCAATGCTATAAAACAACAAATAAAATAAATAAACAATAAATACAATCAAGTAACCAGCCAGTACAAGCAATGTCCAGCAGTACAAAAGCACAACTCAGATGCATGACAGCCATAAAACCAGTATTAAAAGTAGCAATATAACAAATTTATGGATAATGCTTTATCGATTGGTTCAGCACAATTATAGCTCTGGGGAAAAAGCTATTTTTCAGTCTGGAAGTACAGGCATAAAAAATCTTATAACATCTGCCGGATGGAAGAAGTTCAATCAGATGATTGCATGGGTGTGTATTGTCCGTACAGATGCTTGTAGCTTTCCTTAGGCAGTGTGGGCTATAGGTATCCTCCAGGGCTGGGAGCTGTGTCCCGATGATCATCTGTGCCCTAGAGACGACCCGCTGAAGTGCTTTCCTATCAGCTGCAATACAACTGAGATACCAGACAGGGATGCAGTATGTTAAGATGCTCTCTATGGTGCAGCGGTTAAAGGTCACCAGCATCTGTTCAGGTAGACCAGCTTTCTTCAGCATCCTGAGGAAAAACAAGTGTTGCTGTGCTTTCTTAACTATTGTTGTGTGTTAGTGGACCAAGTAAGGTCTTCTGAGATGTGTATTCCCAGAAACCTGAAACTGAGCACTCTCCCCACTATGTCTCCGTTAATGTAGGCTGGAGCGTGCTTGTCATCCCGTGACTTTCCAAAGTTGATAATTAGCTCCTTAGTCTTTGCTGTATTAAGAGACAAGTTGTTCTCTGACCACAAGCTCACTAAGTTCTGTACCTCTGCTCTGTACGCTGATCCGTCTCTGTTGGAGATCAACCCGATCACTGTTATGTTGTCTGCAAATTTGATTATTGGTGATTTGGTATTGGTGTTAAATGCAGGTACACAGTCGGAAGTGAAGAGGGAGTAGAGTATGGGACTCAATACACAACCTTGTGGTGTACCAGTGTTCAGGATAGTAGTGGAGGACAGGTGAGGGTCCAATCTCACTGCCTGTGAACGCTCTGACAAGAAATTCAGGACCCAGTTGCAGAGTAATGAGCTGAGGCCTAGCTGGTGGAGTTTGGATGAGCTTGCTGGGGATGACAGTATTAAAAGCAGAGCTATAATCAACAAACAACATCCTCACGTATGTGCCCTTTCCCTCCAGATGTGTCAGGACAGTGTGAAGAGCTAATGAGATGACATCCTCCGCGGACCTGTTTGCTTTATAGACAAACTGGTGTGAGTCCAGTGTAGCAGGGATAGTGACTTTAATGTGGGCGAGGACC
The DNA here is from genome assembly GCF_030144855.1 of Hypanus sabinus. Classification (NCBI taxonomy): domain Eukaryota; kingdom Metazoa; phylum Chordata; class Chondrichthyes; order Myliobatiformes; family Dasyatidae; genus Hypanus; species Hypanus sabinus. The sequence goes on along the minus strand of NC_082724.1, from coordinate 59,155,807 downwards.
AATCTCTCAAATCACTTCATTATTATTGGTGTGAGGGCAACCGGATGATAGTCATTCAAATCGTTGATGTTTGTTTTCTTCGGGACAGGCACTATGATGGCTGACTTCAGGCACTTGGGGACCATTGCCTGAGACAGAGACCGATTGAAAATTCTCATAAATACATCAGCCAGTTGTTCAGCACAGTCTTTAAGTACCCGTCCTGGAACTCCATCTGGGGTTGAGTGAACTCAGCCTTTTCTCCTTGGAGCAATGGAGGATGAGAGGTGACCTGATAGAGGTGATGAGAGGCATTGATCGTATGGATGGTCAGAGGCTTTTTCCCAAGGCTGTAATGGCTAACACGAGAGGGCACAGTTTTAAGGTGCTTGGAAGTAGGTACAGAGATGTCAAGGGTAAAATTTTTATGCAGAGAGTGGTGAGTGTGTGGAATGGGCTGCTGGCGGTGGTGGTGGAGGCGGATACAATAGGGTATTTTAAGAGACTCCTGGATAGGTACATGGAGCTTATAGGGCTATGGGTAACCCTAGGTAATTTCTAAAATAAGTACATGTTCAGCACAGCTTTATGGGCCGAAAGGCCTGTATTGTGCTGTAGGCTTTCTATGTTTCTAAACCTTCTGGTCCATTCACAGGTTTTGGTTTGGAATGTACACTAAGTTTTCATTGACGCACACTCATCCACATCGGTTTGAAAGAATAATAACAACTGCAGCATACTCATTCAGATTCGAAGATGAATAGCTAAAGATGAATCCAGTCCACTGATTCAAAGCAGTCCTGTAGGTGCTCCTGTGCTTCTCCTGTCCATACCTTCTTGGTCCTCACTGCTGGTGCTGCAGTCTTCAGTATCTGCCTATATTCAGGAAGTAGAAGTACAGCCTGGTGATCAGACTTTCTGAAGTGTGGGCATGGAATAGCAGAGTAAGCACTCTTGTACGTAATGTAACAGCGGTCCAATGTGTTGTCTCCTCTGGTACTGTAGGTGATTTGTTGATGATAATCATTTAGTGACTTTTTCAAGCTGGCCTTGTTAAAATCCCTCAAGATGATGGTGAATCCTTCAGGGTGTGCTGTTTTGTGCATTGCTCAGATCATCTAGAGCCTGTTTGACATTGGGGTGAGGTGGAATGTACACTGCTATTAAAATGATTGCAAAAATGTGAAGAGGGCATGGCCAGGATGGGGAGGATCTTTAATGATGGATGCTGACTTCCTGAGGCACTGCCTCTTGAAGATGTTCCTGATGGCAGGGAGAGCTGAGCCTGTGATGGAGCTGGCTGGGTTGATAAGGCTTTGCAACCTCTTACAATCCTGTGCATTGGAGCCTCCATACCAAACTGTTATGCAACCAGTCAGAATGCTCTCTATATTCAAAGAGTCTTGAACATATCAAACTCATGAAGTAGAGCCTCAGATGTGGGTGGGGGTGGGGTCTTCTTCATGCTTGCATCAAGGTACTTGGTCCTGGATAGATCCCCTGAGATGTTGATGTCCAGATACTTGAATCTGCTCTCCCTTTCCACTGCTACTCTTTCAATGAGTTTTGGTGTGTGTTCTCCCAGCTTGCCCTTCCTGAAGCACATAATCAATTTCTTCATCTTGCTGACATTCAGTACAAGGTTGTAGTTGTGACACCACTCAACCAGATGATTTATTTCATTCCTTTATGCATCCTCATCGAATGTCTCAATGCAATCTGAGTTGTGTCTAGGCACAGTCATGAATGTAGAGAGAGTAGGGCAATGGGCTAAGCACACGTCCTTGTGGAGCACCAGTGCTGATTGCCAGTGAGGCAATGTTATTACAGATCTGCACTGATTGTGGTCTCCTGATAAGGAAGTCGTAGAGCCAGTTACACAATGAAGTACAGAGGCCCAGGTTGTGAAGCTTGGTGATTAGTGCTAAGGGGATGATGATGTTGAATGCCAAGCTGTTGTCTAGGTTCCCCAAATGTACAATTTTATCCTTACGCATAACTATCTTGAAGCATAATGGCTTGTTTCAAGTCATTATTCTCAAAATGTTCACCCACTATTAGGTCTATCACCTAGCCTGGCTCATTTCCCAAAACCAGGTCCAGTATATTCTCTCCTCTAATTGAACACTCCATACTTTTTCAACACTTCCTTTTGGAGGCACATAAGAAATCCTGCTCGTCTAAACCTCTGGGGGAAGCTAAATCAATATGGGTGAGTTAAAGACCTCACTATGACAATTGGACATTTGTATGGTTTTAATAATTAGAGTTTAATTTAAATTTGCAAAGCAGCAAGTGCTTGAAAAGAAATTATGCAGTGTTGTTTTGAACTAGACTTGGGCCGCTATTGAGTGTGAGTATCCAAGACTGATAATGTTTGAAAATTAAGTCAAGCAAATTATGTTGTCAAAAATATAAAATCTTGCATTTTAATAAGGAAAGATTATTAGATTGCTGCTTCTGCAACCTGAACATAAACCAGATTGGTAATAAATTTTAGCAACTCTACCTTCAAAAACATGGCTAAAAATAACACTGTGGTTAAAATGAATCACGTTTCACCCGAGTGGTTCTTAGACGTGTTCGGATTGTCAATCTGGCCCTTCACCTGAAGAGGTGGTACCACCACTGTACAGAACAGAGCAAATACATCATGAAGCTAATGACATGAAGAAATCAATACAGGGAAATAAATGGCATTGAGGCGATTGAAACAGGAACAATTGCAGAGCAGCATGTGCAAGAAAAACAATTACACAGGGTAAGTAATCCTAAGGAAACAATGACAGGATTACTGAGTTTCCAAACTGATTACAGCAGAGTAAATCACACAGGGAGTGAGGACAGTGTGATGTGATGATCCTACAATGGCTCTGTATAGTTCAACACAGGTCAAGAAGGCACAAAATTCCAACCTGGCCTGCAAGGGGAGATCTGCCGAGTTTTCCCTGATAAAGAGAGGCAACATGAAATTGGATTCATCCATGATGGTTTAGAAGTAAAGTTCTGTTAGGACACATAGTAAATGGCAGGAAAATGAGGACCATTGATATACAGAGAGACATTGGGGTGCAAGTTCATAACTCGCTGAAAGTAGGAACTGAGGTGGATGGAGTAGTGTAGAAGGTATCTGGTATGTTTGCCTCAAGGACAGAGACATTGAGTGTCAGAATTGGAATGTCATGTTGATTGGTACTAAATATTAGCCAGAAATACTGCGTACAATTTCTGGTCACTACACATAAGCAAAGATGTCATAGCAATAAAGAGAGTGCAGGAGTGATTCACAGGGTGATGCTTCAAGTAGAGGCTTATAAGGGATGTAAGAGGCTCATAGATGATCTTACAGAGGTTTACAAAGCTCATATAAACATCCTATCTGGATGCAGAACTGGTTTGTGTGGCAACTGCACTGCACATGACTGCAACAAACTGCAGAGTTGTAGACTCAGACAGCTCAGCACGTCACAGTTCCCTAGTACAATAAGATGAACTTGACTGTACAATCCATCACATTATGACATCACTGTTTACATTCACTGCACTTTCTCCTTGGCCTTTATACTTTTTTCTGTTATTTTTTACTTTCTTCTCCCTCAAAGCACTGTATTTTGATTTGATCTGTAAGAACAGATTGGAAGACAAGCTTTTGCACTGTATCTCTGTACATGTAACAATAATAAACTAATTCCAATAAAGCTATATAATTGCTTAACAATCGATGAAGTTTATCTGACATGTGGAGGTTTTTTTAAGACCAGCCGCTCAAAGTTCAGGAATAACTTGTTCCAGTAAGAGGGAAGGACAAAGATAACAAAGTACAGGGATCTTGCATGACAAGGGAGATGATAAATGTAATCAAGAAGAAGAAGGAAGGATATGTGAGGCTAAGGAAGCTGGAATCAAATGTGCACTTGAGGATCATAAAGGAGCCAGAATGAAACTCAACAAAGGACTTAGGAGTGCAAGAAGGGATCATGAAAAATGCTTGGTGAATAAGATGAAAGAGAATCCCAAGGCATAATCATATACACACACAACAGGAGCAAGAGGACAACTAGGCAGGGACTTGTGGATAAAGGAAGGAACTTGTGCTAGAGGCAAAGGAAGTGGACAAAATACTAAACAAGTACTTGTGTCAGCTCTACCAGAGAGAATGATGTAGAGGATTGTAAGACCAGCAGAACATGCACAGATCCAGAGCATTTTGAGATTAGGAAAGAGGTAGTATTAGGTCTCTTGAAGAACATTAATGTAGATAAATCCCCAGTGCCTGATGAGATATACCCAAGATATTGAGAGAGGGGAGGGATGAGATTGCTGAGATCTTGACATAATGTTGTATCTTTGCTATCCCAAGATATGGTACCAGAAGACTGGCAAGGAGCTTATGTTGTTCTTTTGTTCAAGGGGGGAAGTAGGATAATCCTGAAGATTTGTTAGGGTCCGGTCCGGAACCTGCCTTCCAGGTCTTGCTCCGGTCCGTGGACTCCGGACTCTGGGCCTTGCAGCCAGCCCTCCTGTCACCCGGAGCCATTGGATCATCTTGGCTTAAGGAGGTACAACTGTTGCCTATTAGGGGGCAGGTGTTTATAAGGGGCTCGGGGACTCAGCCTAGTTGGAGGGGTCGTTCTGCTCTGAAGCTGGTTTAACCCGCTCTGTACCTGGTCCACCGGCTCTGAATCCTGCTGTATACCTGGTCCGCCAGCTCTGAATCCTGCTCCGTACCTGGTCTGCCGGCTCTGAATTCTGCTCTGTACCCGGTCCACCAGCTCTGAATCCTGCTGTGTACTTGGTCCGCTGGCTCTGAATCCTGCTCTGTACCTGGTCCACCGGCTCTGAATCCTGCTCCGTACCTGGTCCGCCGGCTCTGAATCCTGCTGTGTACCTGGTCCACCGGCTCTGAATCCTGCTGTGTACCTGGTCCGCCGGCTCTGAATCCTGCTGTGTACCTGGTCCACCGGCTCTGTATCCTGTTCTGCCCTGGTTGATGGCCTGCTCTGTATCTGTTCTGTCCAGTTGGTCTTGTTCCCCTGCTTCTCTTGTGTGCGCTGGTCCCACTATTCCGCAGTATTGCCTTGCTGTCATGCTGTCAGTTGCCTTTCCCAATTTACCGGTGTATCACAGTAGTCCTGCTGCTCACCCTGGACCCAGCTCCCTTCTGTTCCCTCGCCTCTATCGGGTAAGCCAGGCCGTCGCCATTGCCTCTCGGGTGGTTCTGTCCCTTCCTGTCCCTTGCCTCCATCGGGGAAGCCAGGCCTTCAGCCATTGCCCAGCGGAGGGACTCCGTTCCGTTCCTACCCCTCACCTCAGATGGGTTGTGCCCCGCATCTGCCCAGGTTTCCGCGCCTTGCCCAGGCCTCCGTGCTTCTGCCTGGGAGGTGGTCCTGCCCAGGATCCACGCGGCCCACTCTGAGGACTCTTACCCTTTCCACCCATTGCTCCCTACGGGTTGTGCCCACACCTGCCCAGGGTTCTGCGTCTTGCCCGGGCCTCCGTGTTCCTGCCTGGGAGGTGGCCCTGCCCAGGAGTTATGCGCCCGCCCCAGGGGGCTCTTCTGCCTGCCTGAACTCTGGGATCCTCCTGCCTCGCCTGACCTCCGGGATCCAGCCCCGCCTGCATTACCCCTTGGATGCCATGGCATCCCCATCCTGTCCTACCCCTAGTACTTCAGTGCCTGCGTCCTGCTTTTGGGTCCATTCCATGTCTGCCCCTGACAAGATTATAGACCAGTGAGTCTTACGTCAGTGGCAGGAAAACGAATAGAGAGGCTTCTTAAAAATAGGATTCATAAGCATTTGGAGAAGCATAGTCTAATTATGGGCAATCAGTATGGCTTTGTGTGGGGCAGAAAATGCCGAACTGATTTGATTGAACTCTTTGACAAGGTGATGAAGGTAATTGATCAAGATAGAGCAGTGGATGTTGTATAACATGGTAGGCTCATCCAGAGAATTTGGATGCATGGAATCCATTGTGACCTGGCTGATTGGATCCAAAATTGGCTTGCTCAAAGCAAAGAGAGGGTAGTGGATGGTGGGTCTTATTCTGAATGGAGGACGGTTGCTAGTGGTGTTGCACAGGGATCTGAACTGTAAACTACGTGTGTTGTTTGTCATATGTGTAGATGTAAATGTGGTAGGGTGGGCAAGTTTGCAGACGACACAAAGATTGGTGACATTGTTAACTATACAAATGATTGTCAATAAAATAAGAATAAGGGTCACAGTGGTTGCAGATACAGGTAGAGAGGCCAGAGACAGACTTTAATCCAGGCAACTGTGAGATGCTGCACTTTGAGAGAGCCAACATAAAGGGACTGTGCAGAATCAGAATTAGAATCGGGTTTAATAACACAGGCATATATCATGAAATGTGTTGTTTTGCAGCATCAGAATATTACAATAATAATAAAAAAGCTATAAATTATAATAAGAAATACTACGTATATATATGCAATGGCCCCTCCATAGAAGTTAGAATGCTCTCCATGTAGGAAATTCTGTAGGAATTTGTGAGAGTCTGATAATATTCCTAATTTCCTCTAACTCCTTAACTGCTGTGCTTCCTTTGTAAGTGCATCAGTATGTTGGGCTCAAGATAGATCTTCAGTGATGTTGACACCCAAGAACTTGAGCTGCCCTTTCCACTTCTGATACCTCAATGAGGACTGGTGTGTGTTCCCTCAACTCCTCCCAGAAGTCCACAATCAGTTCCTTGTTCTTACTGGCATTAAGTGCAAGGTTGTTGCTGCAACACCACTCAACCAGCGGATCTGTCTCTCTCCCGTACACCTCCTCATCACCATCTGAAATTCTGCCAACAATAGAATTTGGCTGTGTCTAGTGACACAGTCATGGGTGTTTGAGAGTAGAGCAGTGAGCTAAGCACACATCATTGAGGTGCGCCAGTGTTGATTGTCAGCGAAGAGGAGATGTTATTTCTGATCTATTCTGGTGTTCTGGTGTGTATGAACAGTTGTCATACAAAGCCAAGTGCATCCAGATAGGATGCTTTCTATGGTGCAATAATAGAAATAGGTAAGGTCCGGAGGGTACAAGCCAAATTTCTTAAGCCTCCTGAGGAAACAGAGGCATTGGTGAGCTATTTTGGCTGAGATAGGTAAAAATAAGCTATGATTTCTATTATTCTATAGTAGGGATAACACATGGGATCACAAGGAAGGTGGGGGGGGGCGAGGTTCAAAGGGGATGTGAGGGGTAGGTTTTTTACTCAGAGAGTGTGGATGCCTGGAATGTGCTGCCTGGTGTGGTGGTGGAGGCAAATACATTAGAGGCTTTTAAGAGACTCTTAGATAGGCACATGGATGTATGAAGCTGGGGAGATAGGGACATTGTGTAGAGTAGAGGGATTAGTGTTTGTTTTATTTATTTATTTTTTAGCTGTTCAGCACAACATTGGGGGCCAAAGGGCCTCTTCCTGTAATGTGCTGTTCTACGTTCTATCAGTCTAGAGCATGGAATTATGGATATTAATGGATAAGACCTTTGTATGCAATAGAAGTGGCTAAGTAATCACGGGTATAGAGAGCAAATGGGATATTAAAGGTGGCAGAGGCATACAGAACAATGAGATTAGACTGGCTAAAATAAAAGGATCTTTAGACTTGATCAATAAAAATAATCCAGTAAACCTGCTCTGATAGGCAATTCCAACCCTACACAGATTTCACATTCACTTAATTTTGTTAAACTAACAATCTGATAATAGCAAGACCTCTTTGGTGATTAATGTCCTTCAGGGACTGAAATCTGTCTGTCCAATGTATCACTCTAAGCCTACTAACTTGGTTGACCCTTTCAAGATGTGGGATATCAGGGAATGTCATTGTCTCCCTGATGCCTACATCTAGCTGCAGCTCCTGATATGTACTCATCTGGATACTGGGGAGGGGTGGGTGGAACAATCTTTGCGAGACCAGCAGCATTAGCTGGTTTAGCCTGGCTCTGAGGGAAAGAAAGGAAGGGTGAAGTCAGGCTAGGCAGTAGTGATATGGACACAATAGTAGGGGGTCCAGATAGGTGATTCTGTGGCTGTAGGACTCTGTGTTCTCAGGTCCATTAGAAGATGTACCTTAACTCCTGAGTGGTAAGATGGGAGAGGGTATGGATGAACACAACTATTTCAAAATTCCAAGATTGTACACTCTTGGAGCAGTGTAAATCTAGATGAAGGAAAGCCTGAAGGTTAAATTTAGCTGCTGTCCCTCTGTGCCTTTTCTCTCTCTTCTCCTGATCTCTCCAATTCCTCTTATACCCATCACAGCCCACCCCCCCACCCTCCCCCCCCCCGCACCCATTCCATCTGCCCATTACCTGCACACTCCTTTCTCTGGGTCCCCTCCCTACTGTTCCCATCTGCCCACCTACCTCTCTTACTTCTCCACCTTCAGATTCCATCATCTGTAGCCCTTTATTGCCTTCACTTGACACCTCCTACATCTGCCACTCTTTCCACTCTTCTGCCATCCACATGCCTGTCACCTCTCCTCACCTGTATCCACCAGTCACCTGCCAGCTCTTATAGCACCGCTTCCCCTCATCTCTTTATAGGAAATAGGTTATCTTCTATCTTTCAGTCCAGACAAAGGTTGGAAAAGTCAACATTATCGTCTCTGTTGCAGACACTGTTGGCTCACTGAGTTCCTCCAGCAGGCTTTTGCTGCTTCAGATTCCAGCATCCTCAGTCTCTTGTGTCTCCATTTTGCACTCATTCCATGTGGCTCAGAACAGATTCCAGCCTGAAAGTCAAGAGGTAACAGGTAGATCCCAGATAACTGAAAATTGAGCAAACTTATTTGTCCCAATGCAGGGTCTCAACCCAAAACATTGTCTTCCCCTGTTTGCCTCCACAGATGCTGCTTGGCCAACAGGGCCCTTCCAGCAGTCTGTTTTTGCTGTAGATTCCAGCCTCTGTAATCTTAATAGACTACAAACTGGCTCACCCCTTGGGAAGTGCTAACCCATCAGAAGTAAAGGAGAAGCTAGACTTCATTGTACGCTCTGGGGTCGATGTAAGTATCAGGCACAATATTTTAAGAAAACCAGAACCAGCAGTATTTTAGACCAAAAGACATATGAGCAGAATTAGGCCATACAGCCCATCGCCATCACAATACTATTTATGGAAACTGACTGTGCACAAACTGATGGCAAAGTTACCGGCATTAAATCTGCATCAGATTTGTTATGTAATTTTTCCATCAACTTGTACATTTCCGATAATTAGAACCTGGTACTTATCATTTCAGTGTTTTACTTCAGTGATCCTCATTCAGATCTCACACTCTGGTACATTTGGGCAAAGCATTATGTATAAAGGCTTGAGCAGATGGCTGCCTCTCCTTTGTAAAATTGACTTTGAGTCTGTGCTGATTATACTCCAGTGATGTAGTGTGGTAGACAGAGTTGGGCTGACTACTCACACTCACTGATGTTTTCCACTCAGTAATTGTACATCTGTGAAATTCCCCAGAGAGCAAGAGTTCATTTCCAGTTCAATTGGACTATTTGGCTTCAATTTTCAAATTGAAATTTGCATGTAACATGTGCTCGCCATTATGACCTGAGACCTAATTAGGTAGTTAATGATATCAGCAGGTATTGTACACACTGTGACAGGTTACCTGTTAATCATTATCACCGCACATTGAGAGAACTGATGAACCAATGGACTGTCTAGTGGTTGGGTGAGGAAAAGACTGAGAAATTAGTATGTTTCAGGTTGAAGATAACAAAAGGGAGCAGGGGTAAGCTATACTTTCCCTAGAGCTTAACTCCCCTTCACTCAATGTGCAATGCAGTCCCAGCTACCCAGGCTCAATCACCACCTTGAATGCTGCCTATGTGGAGTTTGTCTTTTCTCCTTGTGACTGCATGGGTTTCCTCCCATGATCCAAGATGTGATGCCTGCTATGTCAGTTGCCTACTGGCAATTATCCTGAATACAGTCGAATGGGTTGATAGGGACATTCTGGTGTAAGAAACAGGAACTTGAAAGCCCAGACAAGTCAGGCTTCTTTCCCACTGTTGTCAGACCCTTGAACTATTCATTCTTTCATGTCTCTTTCCCAGCAGCACATTTCCACTTACCACATTCACTTGCATTATTGTAATTTTTGCAACTTTATTTGCACGACTATTTTTCCACCATTCTGTTGTTTTGCATTCATTACTATATTTATTGTTGTATTGATTATTACTGTGCTTAAGGGTCTCGGCCCAATACAATGACTCTTTATTCCTCTCTATAGTTGCTGCCTGACCTGCTAAGTTCTTCCAGCATTTTGTGTGTGTTACTCTGGATTCCAGCATCTGCAGTATAGTTTGTGTTTACCATGCATACAGTCTGTTCTGTGAGCTTCACACAAACATGGAATTTCATTGCATGCATGCATTGAATCTGATATGAGGGAGAATGAGGTGCAGGGAAAGAAGTGCAGACTGGGATGAATGTGTCAGCATGGTCTTAATGGGACAAATGGACTCCTTCAGTGTTATAAGAAGTATGAGTATATAATCTTCCAGACCTAATCTCCAGTTCCCGTTATATCCATGACTTTGAAAAACCTGTTACTTTCACCCTTGGATGCATTCAAAAACTGAGCACCTGCAGTGCTGTGAGGAAGGACTTTCATAGATCTGAACACATTCAGTGCTCGACCGTCGCTGAGAAACTCATCTGTGTTATTGGGGTAATCTTGTTCTGTGGTTACATCCTACTCTGAATCTGAAGTTCATTCATAATTAATACTTACTACCTAAATTATTAACATTTATAGAATTTATAAAAGAAAGGAAGAATCTCCAGAAAACAAAAATCAATTGAATATATTTGAATTAGCAGTTAAGTGAAGATGGCAGATGGAATGTGATGTGGAAAAGTGTGAGACCACTTTTTGTGCACAATACAGAACAGTAGAGCATGCATTACATGGTGAGAAACTGGGTGGTGTTGGTGTTGAAAGAGAGCTAGTCGTCCCTGTGCACATCTCTCAAAGCTACAATACAGGTACAGACAGTGATTCAGAAGCCAAGTGGAATTATTCATTCAAATGGAAGCCTTTATTCCAAAAGGATTCAATTAAGAAAGTAAAGGAATCTGACATCAGGACCTTGGTGAGACTGCACCATGAGCATTTTTTGCAGTCTTCCTCTCTCTACCTAAAGTGGGATGTACTAGCCACAGAGGGAGGGCAACTTAGAGAGTGTGTCCTATAAAGTTAGGTGGAATGAGCTGGGGCTTTTGTCTCTGCAGCAAAGCAGGATGAGAAATGACTTGATAGAGGCATACAAGATGATAAGAGGCATAAGTCGAGTAGATAGGCAGAGACTTTACAACAGTGGAAATGGCTAATATAAGAGGGCATAATTTTAAGGTGATTGGAGGAAAGTATAGGTGGGATGTCAGAGGTAGAATTTTTTTACACAGAGAGTGGTGGCGTGCATGAAATGCCCTGTCACAGGTGGAGGCAATAGCAGATACATTACAGGCATTTAAAAACTCTTGGACGGCACAAGGATGATAGAAAAATGGAGAACTATGTAGGAGGGAAGGGTTAGATTGATCTTAGAGTAGGTTATAACGTTGGCACAACATGGTGGGATGAAGGGCCTGTACTGTACTGTGTTGTTCTATATTCTATGTGCTAGGGTTGGCAGTGTTGTATGAGGTGAGATCATGAGACTTGTGCTCTCCAAATTTTAGAAGAATGAGAGGTGACCACATTGAAATTTACAAAATGTTTACAGGGCCCAACAAGTTGAGGAGTCTAGAACCAAGGGTCACGGTCTCAGAATAAAGAGAAGGATGTTCAGGACTGAAACTGAAAACCAAGTCTAAACAGAATGGAACTGCAACCACTGGATATCATTGGGACATGGTTATCGATTTAGAAAACAGGCCCTTTATCCTGCCATGTCCATGCTGACTACTGTATTTATCTATATCTATATTTCCTTCTTTGCCTGAGCAATTCAAGAGCCTGACTGGTTGCTTCTTTGATGTTGTGAGGGTATCTGTCAAGCAATCACGTAGGCAGACATTGCAGATTCCAAACACCCTTTGTGTGCAAACAAATTCCACCTCAAACCCATTATAAACCTCTCGTTCTTTAGCAATTGTTTTCCTTGCCAGAAGGAAAAAAAAATCATAGTACCTACCTTAGCTTTCCCCTCATAATTTCAGATCCACAGATACATGAAAAGCAAACCCAGCCTATCAAATCTTCAGAATGGTGACCAGAACTGCACACGTTCCTCTGTAACATTTGTCCTTCATGATTCTACACCACAGCTGATGAAGACAAGTATGTCATGAGCCTACTTCACCATCCTATCAACCTGTGATGCCACATTCAGGGATTTTTGGACTTTTACACCAAAGTCCCTGTTTTCAACAACACTCCTTTGGGTTCCACTGTGTTTTTCTATAATTATTTGACTTCACTTTACACCTTTCAGAATTGAGCTCCATCTCCCATTTCTCCACTCAACTTTCTATCTGATCTATATCTGTTGTGGTCATAGACAGCCCTTCTCGCTGTTCCCACCACCAACAACTTTTGTGTTATCCACAAACATAATCATCATAACTGCTACATTCTCACATTCTCATCCAATCCGTTCATGAATATCGCAAACATTCTGCTACTCACCTTTGGCTTCTAACCATCTGGACTAACCTGTCATGCAGAGCCGAGTCAAAGGCCTTAATAGCAACCATGCAGATGACATGGACTGCACAGCCTTCATCAATATGCTTAGTTATCGCTCAAAAAAAATCACATTTGTCAGATTATTTCCCACGAACAAAACCATGCTGAATATTCCTAATCAATATTTGCCTTTCTAAGTATAAATAAATCATGTCCTTTAGAAATTTTCCAATCATCTTCCTACCACTAACATAAGACTACAGTTATCTGTCTTATCCATGCTTAATTTCTTGAATAAAGTAACCATATAGGCTATCCTCCAGCCACTTGCTATCTCACCTATGACTAGCAAAGATGGAAAAATCTCCAATTAGGCCCCAGCAATCTTCTCCAACGTCCACAGCAGACTGGGATACTTCCCATGGCCCTGGGGATTTATGCACCTTGATTTATTCCATTCTGAGTTAGTTTGTTGGGTCCAGTTTCCATTCTGTTGGGTCTGGGTTCAGTTGTATTGGAATTGGGTGCAGTTCCATTGGGTCCTTGTACATGTGTTATATAGATAGAAATAAAATACAATAACTTTGTCCTTTATATCTTGAATACTTTCTGACCTTGATTCTTGTGTATGGGGTGACTACACTGGCAAGTAGAGCCAAACCACACAGAAAGAGGCCCTTCAGCCCACTTAGTCCATGCCATCCTTTGTTTACTAATCTGATTTTCCAGCTCTGATAAGATGTCAAGTTCAATTACTGGGTGTGAAAGTTATGCAGCATTTCAGAGAGCTGTTGTTGGCACACATTGCTTTTTATAGCACATTGTGGCATGCACTCATTTCATAGACTGCTTAAGCCATTGCTTATTAGTACAGAATTGTCATTCTAAAGCAATATTCCCTCTAATTTGTAATGTCCAATGTGCACGAAAATCTTTGTAATATTTTGCCCAGTGACAACAGGAGTGCACTGAATTTTATATATAGAAGTATTCATTTTAACAGCTAGCAAAACACTGTCAATAAGAACTTTGATCTCTTCTGCATTTGATTGTTTTCGCTCTCATTTATCTGCACTCTCACAAAACATACGTAGCAGGCCTATAGCGGGTATGAAGGATTTTCTCACCAGAGTTTTTCTCACAACATCCATATGTGATTTGTTTGCTAAATGACACTTTAAAAAGTCAAGTTTCCAGATATCACTCCACTTCATTCCACAACTAAGTTCTCCAGCAACTTTTGCATTGTGACAATACACACAGGTAACTCCTTTCTGTATTGTACATAAATATTTCTTGTAGCTGTGCTGTCATGAGCTTTCAGTGTAGCAGTTTCTACTGTTTCATTAAGCCATTCTGCTTTAAATGAATTAGCTGTTCTTTTACGTTTCACACCCTTTGGAATCCGACATAGTGAATCAATAATTTCTTCAATAAGAACACTATCAATAGCCCAGTTCTAAGATCTGTACTCAAATCATCGCAAACTCCATGTTGTCAATACCGTCTGCATCAGAAACTGGAAAAGGAAATATGATTTTGTATGATCGTGAAATATACTTGACATGCAACGAGGTAGAGGATGATGACCTTTTGTGCACAGTTCAAATTCCTTTGTGCGCTAGTAGCAAAAGAGATGTGCATGTGTACATGTGCACAGCTTAGAGGGAATATTGCTCTAAAGATATCTGATATACTTGCTAAATTAAATATTCACTAAATAATGAAAGCAATGCAAAGTTAAAGCATAATGGAAATACCCTGGTGATGAGCACGAGAGAGAAACTCTAAAGCAGGTTCTGAAGTGAGAAGAGATCCCAGTGGTAGTTGTGAAGCTGCAGGAACTATTTTGTCATCACCATGAGAACTTCAAGCAATACAGCATGGATTCTGGCCCGTCAGTACAAACAGTCCAGTGTACCCTCCCAGCAAGCCCCACTCCTCCATGTACCTATCCAGTGCTTTTTAAATGATATTATTGTACCTGCCTCAACCACTTCCTCTGGAAGCTCATTCCATACACTCACCATGCAGTGTGTGAAAATGTTGCCCCTCATGTCTCTTTTAATTTTCCCCTCTCTCCCTAAACCAACCCCCTACATTAGAGAAAAGACTGCTGCTATCCACATTATTTATGCCGTTTATATATTCATCCTTCAGTCCCCTATGTTCCAAGAAATAAAGTTCTAGCCTGGCCACCCAATCCCTATAACACAGGTTCTTTATTCCTGGCAAGATGCTCATAAACCTTTTCTGCACTCTTTTCAATTTCACCACATTTTGTCTGTACCACGGTGACCAAACTGTACATGGTTATTGCAACAGTTATGCAGAAAAATCATAGGAGCTTCAAAAATCAATGTTATCTAATTCATTTTTGTGCATGCTTTGGAGCCAGAGTAGATGGGTGCTTGACTGGCATTGAACAGTCAGGTTACTCTGAGGCTGGCTTCTTCACGGTATACATTTCCAACAATCTATGAAGATGGCGGTTTATGTAGATAAGGTAACTTAGAAGGTACACAGAATACTGCCTCATTAGCCAAGAGAGGAGCATAAGAACAGGGAGGTTTGGGATGATCTTATATAGCATTTATTAGGCCAGCTACCATATAGTTTGTGATGCACCATCAATAACTCTCGGAAACGGGAGGCAAAAGACAGGCTTTTATTAGCTGCAAACGTGACCACGACATCTTGGAGACTGAGGGAGGAGCAGTGCCTCCAATCACCTTTATACAGGGGTCTGTGGGAGGAGCCACAGGAGCAGTCAGCAGAGGGGCGTGTCCAGACAGGTATACATAGATTACCACACATAATAGATGAATAACTGTACTCTGTTAAGAGTAAGACCCTTAACATGTTGATAAACAGAGGAATCTGGAGGTCTAAGTTCATAATTCCCTTAAAGTGGCTACACAGATTGATAGGGTGGTTCTGAAGGCATATGGCATGCTTGTCTTTATAGTCGAGGCATTGAGTTCAAGACCCAGGAAGTTATGTTGCTGCTTTATAAAGTTCTAGTTAGGCCACATCTGAAGTATTGGATAGAGTTCTGGTTGTCCCATTATAGGAAGGATGTTGTGGCTTTGGAGAGGGTGCAGAAGAGCTGTACCTGGATGTTGCCTGGATTAGAGGGCATGGGAGGTTAGACAAACTTGGGTTGTTTTCTCTGGAATGGTGGAGGCAGAAGGGAGTTCCCATAGAGGTTTATAAGATTACAAGAGGCAGAGAAGAGTAGACAGTATCTTTCTCCCAGTGTTGAAATGTCCAATATCGGGGGCATGTAAAAAGGGTAATTTCAAAGGAGATGTGAGGGGCAACCTTTTTATAGAGTGGTAGGTGTCTGGAATGTACTGACAGGGGTGGCGGTAGAGGCAGAAATATTTGGGACTTTTAAGAGAGGTTTAAACAGGCATCATCTGAATCACTCCTTTGCTTTTGTCATCCAATGTTGAAATGCCCAGTATCTCATGTCTTCTTATTTTGCAGTACGAATCTACTCTCCACTGCCCTCAGCTAAACAGCTCATCAAATTCTGCTGTTGTACCTTCCTACACTAGTCATAAACACAAGAGATTCTGCACATGCTGAAAATCCAGAGCAACACACACAAAATGCTGGCGAAACTCAACAGGTCAGTTAGCATCTATGGAGAGGAATAAGGAATCATTTTGGGCTGAAAACCTTGATCCAGACATTCTGCCGAAGGTTCTCAGCCTGAAACACTATCTGTATTCTTTTCCATAGATGCTGCCTGGCCAGCTGAGTTCCTCCAACATTTTGTGTGTGTGAATTAATACTTCCTTATACAATTCATTGCCACATTGTGTTGTTGATGTCCCTATGATGGTGGCTGGAATGAGGCCATTCACTCCCACATGAATACAGGTCTGATTAAACCTTTTGCTTAAACACCCTCTTAAAATTTGTGATAGGACAAAGCACATTACACAGTTTCCAAAAGCAAACTGCTTCTCAAAATCGTGCATGAC
Organism: Hypanus sabinus; assembly: GCF_030144855.1. Taxonomy (NCBI): domain Eukaryota; kingdom Metazoa; phylum Chordata; class Chondrichthyes; order Myliobatiformes; family Dasyatidae; genus Hypanus; species Hypanus sabinus. The sequence continues at coordinate 59,139,157 of NC_082724.1, read as the reverse complement.
AGAGGAGTTGTGGTATGAGAGACAAACACAGACACTATGTCAGGGTGCTGTTCATTCGCTATAGCTCAGCATTTAAACAGTCCTAATTGATCATCTGAAGAATCTGGACCTCTGTACCTCCCTCTGCAATTGAATTCTTGATTCCCTAACCAGAAGACCATTATCTGTGCTGATTGGTGAAAGTATCTCCTCCTGGTTGACGATCAACAGTGGTGCACCTCAGGGGTGTATGCTTAGCCCACTGCTCTGCTGTCTCTATAGCCATGACTGTGTGTCTAGGCATTCTCAAATACTATCTATAAACTTGTTAACCACTGTTGGCAGAATCTCAGATGGAGATGAGAGGGCATAAAGGAGTGAGATGTACCAGATAGTTGAGTGGTGTCACAGTAACTTTGTATGCAGTGACAGGAAGACCAAAGAGCTCGTTGTGGGCTTCAGAAAGAGTAGGACAAGGGATTATGAACCAATCCTTATAGAGGGACTAGAAGTAGAGAGAGTGAACAATTTGAAGTTCCTGGGTGTCAATATCTCTGAGGATCTAACCTGGTCCCGTCATATCAATGCATCTACAAAGAAGGCAAGACAGTGGCTATATTTCATTAGGAGTTTCAAGAGATTGGGTTTGTCACCGAAAACACTCAACAACTTATACAGATGTACTGTGGACAGCATTCTGACACTCTGCATCACTGTCCGGTATGGGGGTGGGGGAGGTTGCTACTGCACAGGATTGTAAGAAGCTACAGAAAGTTGTAAAATTATTCAGTCCCAGCATGAGTACTAGCCTCCATAGTATTCTGGACATCTTCAAGGAGCGGTGCCTCAGAAAGGTGGTGTCGATTATTAAGGACTACCCTCACCCAGGACATGCCCTCTTCTCATTGCTACCATCGTGAAGGAGGTACAGAAGCTTGAATGCACTTACTTAAGAATTCAGGAACAGCTTCTTCCCTCTGCCATCTGATTCCTAAATGGACATTGAACCCATGAACACTTACTCACTTTTTTAAAATTATTTCTATTTTGCACTGTTTTTAATTTAAGTATTATATATATTTAGAGGTACAGCACAAAATTGGCCCTTTTGACCCTTCCAGACCTTTAAGCCACACCACCCAGCGCTAACCTAACCTCAGGACAATTTACAATAACCAATTAACCTACTGATCGGCACATCATTGACCTGTGAGAAGAAATCAGAGCACTGGAGAAAGGCCACGCATTCCACAGGGAGGGTGTACAGACTCCTTACAGGGGACGCTGGGATTGAACTTTGAACTTTACCACAAACTGTAACAGCATCACGCTATCTGCTGCGCTACCATGATGCCCACACACACCCCTACTTTCTGTTGCACTGACTGGTTAAAGCACCACCCTTTCCCCTCAGTTCTTTCACAGGGGCACATGTTTATACACACAGTGAACCATGAGCTCCCTCTGCCGGTTGGCTCAGGATTGGTTCTACTCACTGCTGAATAATCTGACGGAGTCTCATGTTTACGTTATGACAGACGCTTATGGCTCTGGATTGCAGCTTGAACCAATGACCTCACTCAGAAGGGAGAATGCTATTACTGAACCATGCCTGCCCCCTTAGCAACAAACTAGGAGTAAGGTGGAGTGACAGGTCAGATCGGCCAAATATAGTTCTGCAGCACCACTTTGTTTAAACTGAAGAGTCACAACTGAAATTCAGAGGAATTTTTTTCAAAATGGTCACACACACACACACACACCTTGATTTGCAGAATGGTTTGTGATCAATTGATTTTCAGAAAATTCCAGCTTGATATTCTGTAAATTAGTCCAGATTTTCTCTCAGTTAAACCCAATTTAGTAACTGAACTTGAGGTCTCTGATTGAATTGGTAGTCTCAATTCGTAGTCTGTAATTAAAGTTAATTTTACCTAGTTCAACCCAATTTCCTCTGATTAAATGTAATGCTCTTTGATTCAAAACATTCTGATTTACTCCTTGGCCTAGATTTGACCTGGGTGCAGCAAGCAATTAAGAAAGCAAACAATTAATTGGCCTTTGTTGACAGAGAATTTGAACTCCAGAGATGAGAAATAATGTGCTCAAGTCTAATCATCCCAAAAGACCATAAGACATAAGAGCAGAATTAGGCCATTCAGCCCATCGAGTCTGCTTTGCCATTCCATCATGGCTGATCCCAAATCCCACTCAACCCCATACACCTGCCTTCCTGCCATAACACTTTGATGCCCTGACCGATCAGGAAAAGATCAATTTTCACTTTGAATCTGCCCATGGACTTGGCCTCCACAGCTCTCTGTGGCAGATCATTCCACAGATCCACTACACTCTGGCTAAAATGAATTCCTCCTTACTTCTACCCCTCAACTTTGAGGCTGTACCCTCTAGTTCTCGACACCCCCACCATAGGAAACATCTTCTCCATATCCACCTTATCCAGTCCTTTCAACATTCAGTAGGTTTCAATGAGATCCCCACTCATTCTTCTAAGCTCCAGTGAGAACAGTACAAAAGCTGCTCATATGTTAACCCTTTCATTCCCAGAATAATCTTCATAAACCCTCTCTGGGCTCTCTCCAATGACTACACTTCCTTTCCGAGATATGAGGCCCAAAACTGTACTCAGTGTGGTCTGACCAGTGTCTTATAAAGCCTCAACACTATTACCATGTTTTTACATTCTATTCCCCTTGAAATAAATGCCAACATTGCACATGCCGCCTTTACCACAGACTCAACTTGTAAATTAACCACTGGGAGTCCTGCACCAAGACTTCTAAGTCCCTCTGCACCTCTAACGTTTGAACTTTCTCCCCATTTAGATAGCAAGTTTTGTTTCTTTTACCAAAACTCATTATCATACAGTTCCCAACACTGTATTCCATCTGCTACATTTTTGCCCATTCTTCCAATTTGTCTAAGTGTTTCTGCATTTGCATTGATTCCTCAGCACAACCTACCTCTCAACCCATCTTTGTATCAGAGTTTGCCACAAAGCCATAAATTCCATGATCCGAATCATTGACGAGCAATGTGAAAAGTAGCGGTCCCAATACTGACCCCTGAGGAACACCACCTGTCACTGGCATCTAACCAGAAAAGGTCAAATTTATTCCCATTTGCTGCCTCTTGCTTGTCTTGCTTGTCAGCCATTCCTCTATCCATGACAGTATCTTTCCTGTAACACTATCAGATTTTATCTTGTTAAGCAGCTCATGTGTGGCACCTTATCAAATGCCTTCTGAAAATCCAAGTAGATGACATCCACTGCCTCTCCTTTGTCCACCCAGCTTGATACTTCCTTGAATAACTCTTAACAGATCTGTCAGGCAAGATTTGCCTTTACAGATACTATGCTGACTTTGATTTATTTTAACATTAGTCTCCAAGTACCTCAAAACCTCATCCTTAATAATAGACTCCAATACTTTTCCAACCACTGGGGTCAGGCTTACTGGCCTATCATTTTCTTTTGCCTTCCTCCCTTCTTAAAGAGTGGAGTGAAGTTTGCAATCTTCCAATCCTCTGGGACCATGCCAGAATCAAGTAATCTCTTTCAGGACTCTGGGATGTAGTCCATCTGCTCCAGGTGACTTAAAGTTACTATAAATAATGTGTCAAGGTATTTGAAGGCACATGAAAACATAGGCCATGGTTTCCTCAAAGAGAAAGCTTGCCTGACAAATCATATTGGAATTCTTTGAGGAAATAGGGAATGTTGTTTACTTGGATTTTCAGAAAGCTTTTGACAAGGTGTCACTCATGAGATTGTTTATTAAGATAAGAGTCCATGATATTACTGGAAAGATTCTAACATGGATAGAAGACTGGCTGACTAGCAGGGGGTAAAGAGTGGGAGTAAAGGTTGACAGTGTTGTTAAGAAGGCATATGGTGTGTTGGCCTTCGTCAGCTCTGGGACTGAGTTCAACAGCCATGAGGTAATGTTACAGTTATGTAGGACCTTCAACAGACCCCACTTGGCGTGCTGTGTTCAATTCTGGTCAGCTCAGTACAAGAAGGATGTGGATACTATAGAAAGAGTGCAGAGGAGATTTACAAGGACGTTGCCTGGTTTGGAGAGTGTGCCTTATGAGAATGGGTTGAGTGGACTTGGAGCGACAGGGGATGCGAGGTGACCTGATAGAGGTGTATAAGATGATGAGAGGCATTGGTCATGTGGATAGTCAGAGGCTGTTTCCCAGGTCTGAAATGGCTAACACGAGAGGGCACAGTTTTAAGGTGCTTGGAAGTAGGTACAGAGGAGGTGTCAGGGGTAAGTTTTTCACACAAAGTGATGGGTGCATAGAATGTACTGCTGGCAATGGTGGTGCAGGTGGATACAATAGGGTCTTTTAAGAAACTCTTAGGTAGGTACACAGAGCTTAGAAAAATAGAGGGCTATGCAGTAAGGGAATTCTAGGCAGTTTCCAGAGTAGGTTACATAGTTGGTACAACATTGTGGGCTGAAGGCCTGAAATGTGCTGTAGACTTCTATGTTTTATGCTCTAAAGGCAGCCTTTCTGGTTGGCTGCTGGTGACTAGTGGTGTGCTGCAGTGGTCTGTGTTGGGACCACTGCTTTTCATGTTGTATGTCAAAGATTTGGACGCAGGAATTGATGGCTTTGTGGCCAAGTTTGCGAACAATACAAAGATAGGTGGAAGAGCAGGTAACATTGATGAAGCAGTGAGTCTCTAGAAGGACTTAGACAGGTAAGGAGAATGGGAAAAGAAGTGGAAGATGGATTATTTTACTTATTATTTATTGAAATGCCATGGGGAATTGGTCTTCAGGCTCTTTGAGCCACGGTTCCTCCGATTTGATCCTAGCCTAATTATGGGACAATTTACAATTAACCCACCAACTGCTTCATTTTTGGACTCTGGGAGAAAACTGAAGCACCCAGAGGAGAGAGTGTGCAAAGTCTTTACAGGCAGTGGTAGGAATTGAACCTGGGTCGCCTGTAGTGTAAAGCGTTGTGCTAACCACCACACTACCATGCCGCCCCATATTGTGCAGGAAAGTGCATGGTCATGCATTTTGGCAGATGAAGTAAAGGTGTAGACTATTTTCTAAATAGGGAGTAATTCAGAAATCATGGATGCAAAGGGACTTGGGATTACTCGTGAAGGATTCCCTAAAGATTAACTTGTAGGTTGAATCGATGGTAAGGAAGACAGATGAAGTACTCACATTCATTTTGAGAGGATTAGAATGTCAAAGCAAGGATGTAATGCTGAAGCTTTACAGCATTAGTCAGACCACATTAGGAGTATTGTGAACAGTCTTAGGCCCCTTATTTCAGAAAGAATGTGCTCACATTGGAGAGAATCCAGAGCAGGTTTACAAAAAGAGCCTGGGAATGAGGAGCTGGGAATACTGTATAAGGAGCATTTGATTGCTTTGGGCCTGTACTCGCTGGAGTTTAGAAGAATGAGGAGGGAATATTGAAACCTACGTAATATTGAAAGAAACAAGGGTGAATCTGCAGATGCTGGAAATCCAAGCAACACACACAAAATGCTGGAGGAACTCAGCAGACCAGGTAGCATCTATGGAAAAGAGTATTGTCAATGTTTCAGGCTGAAACCCTCCAGCATTTTGTGTGGATTATTGAAAAGCCTAGATAGAGTGGGCATAGAGAGGATATTTCTTGCAGTAGGGGACCAGAGGGCCTCAGAACTTAAGGTTTCAAATAGAGATGAGGAGAAATTTCTTTAGCCAGAGGCAGGTGCACCTGTAGAATTCATTGCCACAGATGGCGGCGGAGGCCAAGAGATTGGATATATTTAAAGCCGAGGTTGTTAGATTTTTGATTAGTAAGTGTGTCAAAGATTATGGGGAGAAAGGAGAAGAATGGGGTTGAGAGGGATAACAAAACAACCATGCTGAAATGGTGGAGCAGACTGAATAGGCCAAATGGCCAAATTCTGTTCCTATATCTTATGGTTTTATGGTCTTTGTTCCTCTCCATTGATGTAGCCTGATCTGCTGAGTGCCTCCTGCATTTTATATGTTGCTCTGGATTTCCATCATCTTCAGAATCTCTTTGTGTCTATGATTTCTAGGGTTTAGAACAACAAGAGGTAAAGATTTTAAAACAGCTTCAATGGTTATGGAGTTTGACAGGCAGATGCAAGCATGATATTTCTCCTGGTCCTGATGTCCTGATGTGAGTCACAGTCTCACACCAAGGGCTAAGCCACTTCAGGACTGAGTTAGGAGGAAATACTTCACCCAGAGATTGGTGAATCTTTGGAATTCCCAGCCAGGAGAACCATGAAGCCTCAGTTGCTATGTGTATTTGAGAGAGAGATTGACAAATTTTTTTGATCCTGAGTGCATAGAGATTGGGTGTGCTTGGACTTAGTTTCCCTTTAATCCAGCAATTGGTTGGTTTAAGGGAGTAAAACCCTTCCTGGTTACCATCACCATGCAGCCTGTAGCACCAAAGGTCCCAATTCACTAAAGCTCTGTTGTACTAAGATAAGGAAAGGCCAGACTGCATTTTGATAAATCAGATCCCGTGGCTGTCCTTCTCCTACCTGCACACAGACAGAGGCTAAAGAGCAAGGCTCCAGAGATTAGGACAACAGAGAGGAGTCACGGGAGGCAGAGGAGTGGCTGCAGGGTTGCTTCGAGTCAATGGACTGGGCCGTGTTCAATGTCTCATCTGTGGATCGGAATGAATACACCACAGTTGTCTATGGTCTTTATTAAAGAAGGTGTAGATGAGTGTGTCCCCATAAAATCATTCAGAGTGTTCCCCAACCAGAAGCCCTGGATGAACCATGAGATCCACAATCTGCCGAGAGCCAGATCAAATGCATTTACCGCAAGTCTGGTAGCCAAGAAAGTTACAAGAGGTCCAGGCACAATCTCTGGAAAGTCATCTCACAGGCGAAGTGGAAATTCCACTAAACTTGAATCAACAAAGGATGCTCAACATTTGTGGCCAGGTTTGCATACTATCACCTCTAATAAAGTTAAATCAAGCAATTTAGGCAACAGCAGGGCTTTGCTTCCAGGCGAGGGAACCATCACAAATTTCCACAGCTGTTGATAATCCTGTGATGTCCCGAAAACCTTCAGGCAGGTGAATCCACTTGCCCAGATGGGGTACCTGGCCAAGTACTAAAGGCCTGTGTTGATCAACTGGCTGGAATGTTAACCTTTTGCTTTTGCAGTCTGAGGTACCCAGCTGTGTATAAGTGAAAATCTGGATGAGTGGTGCAATAACCTCTCACTCAGTGTCTGCAAGACCAAGGAGCTGAATATTGACTTCAGAGGAAGGAAGCCAGGGACCATGAGCCCAGTCATTATCAGAGGAACAGAGGTGGACAGGGTCAGAAACTTTAAATTCCTCAGTGTTATTTCAGAGGACCTGACCTGGGCTCAGCAAGAAAGTGCAAATATGAAGAAAGCACAGCAACGCCTCTATTTCCTTCAGAGTTTGTGACAATTTGCCATGACAACTAAAACTTTGAAAAACTTTTATAGATGTGTAGTGGAGAGTATATTGACTGGCTACATCACAGCCCGGTATGGAAACACCAGTGGAAAATCCTCAAAAAAGTAAAGAATGGCATGAAATCAGTAGAAAGATGAGATCAGACGAGGTTGAATCCTTGTGGGCTGAGTTAAGAAACTGCAAGGGTAAAAGGACCCTGATGGCCGTTGTATACAGGTCTCCCAACAGTAGCTGGAATGTGGGCCATAGATTACAACAGGAAATAGAAAAAGGCAAGTCAAAAGGGCAATGTTATGTTAGTCATGAGAGATTTCAACATGCAGGTCAATTGAGAAAATCAGGTTAGTAATGGATTTCAAGAGAGTGAATTTGTTAAAAACCTATGAGATGGCTTTTTAGAGTAGTTCGTCATTGAACCTAATAGGGGATCAGCTATACTGGACAGACAGAAATACTTTATTGATCCTGAGGGAAATTGGATTGGGTGTTATGTAATGAATCAGAGGCGATTAGGGAGTTTAAGGTAAAAGAACCCTTAGGAGACAGTGATCACAATATGATTGAGTTCAACCTGAAATTCGATAAGGAGAAAGTAAAGTCTGATGTAGCAGTATTTCAGTGGAGTAACGAAAATTACAGTGAGGAGTTGGCCAAAGTAAGTTGAAAGGAGATGTTGGCAGGGATGACAGCAGAGCAGTAATGGTGTGAGTTTCTGGGGAAAAATGAGGAAGGTGCAGGATAGATGTATTCTAAAAATGAAGAAGTAACTCAAAAGGCAAAATAGTACAAGCATGTCTGACAAGGGAAGTCAAAGCTCATGTAAAAGCAAAAGGGAGGGCATAAAACAAAGCAAAAATTAGTGGGAAGACAGAATATTGGGAAGCTTTTAAAACCCTACAGAGAGCAACTAAAGAATCATTAGGAGGGAAAAGATGAAATATAAAAACAAGTTAGCAAACAAGATCAAAGTAGATTGTAAAAGCTTTTTCAAGTATGTACAAAATAAAAGAGATGAGAGTGGATATAGGACTGCTAGAAAGTGAGGCTGGAGAAATAATAACAGGGGACAAGGAGATGGCAGATGAACTAAATGAGTATTTTGCATCAATCTTAACTGTAGAAGACACTATCAGTGTGCCAGATGTTAAAGGGTGCGAGGGAAGAGAAGTGAGTGCAGTTTCTATTACAAGGGAGAAGGTGCTCAAAAGCTGAAAGACCAAAGGGTACATAAATCAACCGGTCCAGATGAACTGCACCTTGGGGTTCTGAAAGAGGTAGAGATTATGGAGGCATTAGAAATTATCTTTCACAAATCATTGTACTCTGGCATAGTGCCAGAGGACTGAAAAATTGTAAATTTTACCCCACTCTTTAAGAAATGAGGAAGGTGGCAGAAAGGAAATTATAAACTAGTTAGCCTGACCTCAGTGGTTGGGAAGATGTTGGAGTTAATTGCTAAAGATAAGGTTATGAAGTACTTGGTGACATAGGACAAGAGAGGACAAAGTCAGTATTGTTTTCTTAAGGGAAAATCCTGCCTGATGAACCTGTTGGAATTCTTCGAGGTGATTACAAGTAGTGTAGATAAAGGGGATGCAGTGGATGTTGCATATTTGGACTTTCAAAAAGTCTTTGACAAGGTGCCCTACATGAGGCTGCTTACCAAGTTAAGAGCGCATGGTATTACAAGAAAGTTGCTGGCATAGTTAGAGCATTGGCTGATCGGTAGGAGGCAGCGAGTGGGAATAAAAGGATCCTTTTCTGGTTGGCTGCCCAGTGACTAGTGGTGTTCCGCAGGGGTCGTTGTTGGGACGGCTTCTTTTTATGCTGTATATCAATGATTTATATGATGGAATAAATGTCTTTGTTGCCAAGTTTGCAGATGATATGAAGATGGGCGGAGTGTTGAGGAAACTGGTAGGCTGCAGAAGGACTTAGACAGATTAGGAGAATGGTAAGAAAGTGGCAAATGAAATACAATTTTGGTAAATGCATCGTCATGAACTTTGGTAGAAGAAATAAATATGCAGACTATTTTCTAAACAGGGAGAAAATCCAAAAATCTGAAGTGCAAAGGAACTTGGGAGTCCTTGCACCGAACACCCTGAAGGTTAAGTTGCAAGAGGAGTCGGTGGTGAGGAAAGCAAATGCAATGCTAGCATTCATTTCAAGAGTCTAGAACACAAGAGCAGGGATACAATGCTGAGGGTTTATAAGGCACTGATGAGGCCTTACCTTGAGTATTATGAACAGTTTTGGGCTCCTCATCTAAGAAAAGATGTGCTGGCATTGGAGAGGGTCCAGAAGAGGTTAACAAGGATGATTCCAGGAATGAAAGGGTTATCATACGAGGAACATTTGATGGCTCTGGGTTTGTACTCGCTAGAATTTAGAAGGATGAGGGGAGAATTCATTGAAACCTGTTGAATGTTGAAAGGCCTAGACAGAGTAGATGTGGAAAGGATGTTTCCCATGGTGGGGGAGTCTAGGACAAGAGGGCACAGCTTCATGATAGAGGGTCATCCATTTAAAACAGAAATGCTGAGAAATTTCTTTAGGCAGAGGGTAAGAAATTAGTGGAATTTATTACCAAAGGCAATTGTGGAGGCCAGGTTGTTAAGGCAGAGCTTGATAGGTTCTTGATTGAACACAGCATCAAAAGTTATGTGGAGAAGGCTGGGGAATGAGGTTGAGGAGGGGAAAAACGGATGGCGGAACAGACTCGATGGGCCAAATGGCCTAAATCTGCCTCTACGTCTTATGGTTTAAGTAGTGGATATGGCCAAGTTCTTCACAGGTAAAGCCCTCTCTACCCTTGAGCCCGTCTACATGAAATGCTGTTGCAGGAAAACAGGGACCACCACCACCAAGGACATGTTCTCTTCTTGTACTGCCATCAGGACAAAGGTACTCGCACCACCAGGTTCAGGAACTGTTTTTACCTTCAACCCTCAGGCTCTTGAACCAAAGAGGATAACTTCACTCAAATTCATTTGCTCCATCATTTAAAATGTTCCCACCACCTATGGGCTCACTGTCAAGTACTCTTCATCATCTCATGTTCTTGATATTTATTGCTTATTTATTTATTACTATTATTCTTTCTTTCTTTTTGTATTTGCACAGTTTGTTGTCTTTTGTACACTGGTTAAATGCCCAAGTTGGTGCAGTCTTTCTTTGATTCTGTTATGGTTATTATTCTATGGTTTATAAAATGAATCTCAAGCTTGGTGTCACCATATATGGCGACATATATGTACTTTGATAAGAAATTTACTTTGAACTTTGTAACTGGGTTCAACAAGAAACTCGAAAAGCAAATGTTGTGCTGGCCTCCTCTGTGAGAGGAATTTGAATACAAGAATGAAGCCATTTCACCGTAAGTATGTAAGGCCTCGGCGAGGCTGTACATGGAATGTTATATATTGTTTTGCTCTCCTGGCTCATTCACTCCATAGCACACATTTTCAAGGCACGCTTTCTCTCTTTGATCACAGGTACGTGTCTTTACTTTCTCAGTTGGACAGCACAACTATGATGTCACGCCTCTGCAGTGGATGGCCTGCACAAATAAAGGTTTGTAATAGCATGGCTGCATAACTGCATGGTAGTGCAAATGCATGGCAGTATGAATGTATGGTAGCACAGCTGCACGGTAACAAGATTGCATGGTTGTCACAGAGTCCGTCCTTCACTCTAAGATTCTAGAAATTATTAATAGTTCAATCCATCAGACAAGGTATATTAGATCAGGGACACAATCAGAATCAGGTTTATTATCACTGACATATATCATGAACTTTGTTTTACGCAGCAGCAGTAAAATGTGATACACCCAACGGAGTGTTCCTCGTATGGGCCAATTTCTTTGCTTAATGTTGATGTTAAAATCTTGGCCAAAGTTTTGGCTTATAGATTAGAAACTGTTATTCCCTCTATTATTCCTGATGATCAAACTGGTTTTATTAAAAACCGTCTTCCTGTTTTTAATATTCGGCATTTATTTAACATTTTATATTGACCTTCAACTGGGATTCCTGAATGTGTTATTTCCCTCGATGCAGAGAAAGCATTTGATCGTATAGAGTGGAACTACCTTTTTGCAGTTTTAGAAAAATTTGACTTCGGTCAAAGTTTTGTCCCTTGGATCAAATTGCTGTATCTGTGTCCTACTGCCTCTGTTTTGACTAATTTTCAGAAATCCCAGTTATTTAACCTCAAACGTGGCACCCGTCAGGGATGCCCTTTAAGTCCCTTTCTCTTTGATTTGGCTATAGTATCTTTGGTGATAGCATTTCGAAGCTGTCCTGAATTGACCGGGATTTGGGGGGGGGGTGTTGAGCATAAAGTTTCTCTTTATGCTGATGACTTATTACTTTTTTTTCCAAATCCGTCTACATCCTTACCTCCAATGTTTTCACTTCTTGATCAGTTTAGCCAGTTTTCTGGCTATAAACTTAATTTACATAAGAGTGAACTTTTCCCAATTAATAAAGAAGCACAAGAACTAACATTCCGTGATCTCCCTTTTAAAGTAGTTCATAATCAATTTACTTATCTTGGGATTACAGCCACAAGGAAGTTTAAAGATCTTTTTCATGAAAATTTTGCCAATCTTTTATATACTACAAAACAGAGTCTGTCACAATGGTCACCTCTATCTATGTCTTTGGTAGGTCGTATTAATGTTGTTAAAATGTATGTTCTCCCTAAATTTTTATATTTATTTCAATCAATCCCAATTTTTATTCCTAAATCTTTTTTTGATTCCTTAGACTCTATTATTTTGTCATATCTGTGGAAGAATAAGCGCTCTAGAATTAATAAAGTTTATCTCCAAAAATCTAAAAAAGAGGGTGGCATGGCTTTACCTAACTTTCGTTTATATTATTGGGCAGCCAATATATGTTGTGCTACCTTTTGGTCTTTTTTCCATGGCCAACCCGAGTGCCCTAATTGGAGCTGTTAGGAGCTCAATGGAGTTGAGTTCCAATAAAGATTTATCTATTTCTGCACTTCTTGGCTCTGTACTCCCTAGTAGTTTGTCCAGATTAATAGTTAATCCTCTTGTTAGACACACTTTGCAAATATGGGCTCAGTTTAGGAAATTTTATGGTTTCTATGGTTTTTCCTTTGCTAGTCCTATCTTACATAATCACCTTTTTTTACCTACTATGTATGATTCAACATTCCGTGATTGGTATAGGAAGGGCATTAGACATTTTGAAGATCTTTTTATTGATAATCGCTTTGTATCTTTTCAACAGCTCTGCTAAGTTCAATCTGCCTAATGCTCATTTTTTTAGATATCTCCAAATTAGACACTTTATTAATCCTTTAATTCCTAACTTCCCTGAAATGCCTGAGAAAAATGTTATGGATTTATTTCTTTCTATTAATCCACTGGGTAAAGGTTTAATATAATTTATTTGTGATAAATTAGCATTCTTATGGCGTGCCCCTGTGGATAAAATTAGAATGGTTTGGGAGCATGATTTAAATATCTCTTTATCTGATGAGACTTGGGACTCGATTCTCAAATCGGTTAATTCAACCTCTCTTTGTGCTCGCCATTGCCTTTTACAGTTTAAGATTGTTTATAGAGCCCATATGTCTAAATCTAAACTATCTCGATTTTACCCTAATATTAGTCCTCTTTGTGATAAATGCAAAAGGGGTGTAACGTTCTCCTTCGCGTGTACTAATAACGCCGAATTCAACGTCGAGATAAACCAGTCAATGAGACCAGATCGCAGTAAGAATAACCATTTACTGTTCACTCTTCACATTAACATATGGTGAAAAAGCGTTGCTCTCACTGTGATTTCTCATGCCTGCAAAACAACTTCTGCTCAGGTGTGCCTCGTGGTGAGCCCCCACCCTCGCGCTAATTTCAAACCGGTACTTTCCCACAAGACGCGGTGAAACCGGATGTGACGTCATCACATGCCGATATATTTTACATGCAATGAATATACTTTAAACACTTCTAATTCTAACTAGAAAATACTATTGAATGAATTACTAAGCGAAAATATTATAAACTAAATAACTGTCGTAAAGACAGCACACTCCCCGCTTGACCTTCGTAAGGTCACAATGAGCAGAGTACAAAACTTAGTCTCTTAATCAGTCATTGGGTAGAAGTAGAATAACTTCTGTAACTGGCCTTTGGTAAATTTTCACATCGCCTTGGTCGGTAGTCTTCAATTCGATCTTCCTGACATGTCCATCCTCGCTAGGGAATGTAGCAGTGATTCTGGCCATTGGCCAGCTGTTGCGGGCGATTTGCTTGTCCCTGAGCAGGACTAAGTCTCCAACTTGAAGATTCCTGCGGGGTTCTGTCCACTTTTGTCTCTGTTGCAACAAAGGTAGATATTTTTGTCTCCAGCGAGACCAGAGCTGATTTGCCAGAGCCTGGACTTGTCTCCATTGCTTTGTGTACAAATCCTTGTCTGAGAAGTCTCCTGGTGGAGGAGGTGTTCCTACTTTCTGTGTAAGGAGCATTGATGGCGAAGGTATGAAGGGGTTTTCTGGGTCAGAAGACACAGGTAGGAGTGATTGTGCGTTTATAATGGCTGTGACCTCTGCCATTAGGGTGCACAGTACCTTGTGGGCCAATCGGGTGCGTTGCTGCATCTCAGGTTTCCTTTTCCGGGTTTTCCGTAAGGACGTGAACCGTTTGACTGCCTGCTCTTTGTTATCTGGTGAGCGCTGGCGTGGTTCTCTGAAAGGCAATGGGGCAACCCCATTATTTGCTTCATCTCTGAAGACCTTGGTGTCTTTGGTTTTTAAAGAAATGGTATCTTGAGCTGATCGTGCAAGTTTGTTTCCGTGCTCGGTTTGAACGAAAACTGACTGACCTAACATCTCGTCGGTTACTTTACGCTTGGTAATGTCTTGTTGTGCTTCCTTAATGCACGGGGCACTCGGGCAGGGTTGAAAGATTGAATGGCGGCCACTCTCTAGCACATTGGTCTTGAGTGTGTTAACCATCGGTTTGTGTACGACACCGGGGCACACCTCTCCTATCACCACCCAGCCCAGATCCAGACGTTGCACGAAGGGGGCGTCGAGTGGTCCATTGACCTGCTGCCTAACCTTGTGTACCTGGATAACATCTCTTCCTAATAGCAGGAGTATTTCCGCTTTTGGATCCAGTTCTGGGATGTGTTTGGCGATGTGGTGGAGATGTGGCTGGTGTAGCACCGCACTTGGTGTCGGGATCCCAGTGCGGTTATTCATGATTCCATCGCACTCTAAGAGCGGAGGGAGACAGATGACGACTTTACCATCCAGGGACTCGATCTGGATGCCTTCTGCCTTCCTTCCTTGGGTTTCCATGTTGCCTGAGCAAGTATTGAGGTAGTATGGGAACTGCTCACTCTCAATGTTGAACAATTTAAAGAACTCTGGACTGACTAGTGAGCGATTGCTCTGTTCGTGCTGACAACTGTTGACCTAGAGTGAGCCTCTCCCTCCCCGCCGTCCTGTTGTGGGGGTGATGGAGCGCTGTCGGTTTGCGGTGACAGGTCGGGATGCATGGCCCCGACGTGATCTGGGCTATCACATTCCGGACACTTCACGGCGATCGTACACTCTCTGGCGAGGTGAGAGGTTGAGGAACAGCATCTAAAACATATTCTTTTCTCCTTGAGAAGAGCCGTCCTCTCTTCAAGGGGTTTTTCCCTAAACATTCTGCATCCTTTGAGGGGGTGAGGTTTGTTATGCAATGGACAATACTTGCTAGGGTCGTTGCTAGTTGTAAGGGCTTCGGTCTTGAGCACTGAGATGGGTTTATCAATGTTGAAAACATTCGAAGAGGATCTACTTGGCTTGGTGTAAATCGTACTGCTTCTTGGACCCGCGAGGCTAGGGTCGTTTCGCTTCTTCGCCTCCCTGCACACAAACCTAGTGAGGAGCTCAAAGGGAGGTGGTTGATCATCGTGCTCTTCCTTGTAATCTAAAGCAATGGACAGCCACCTGTCCTGCAGCCCAAAAGGAAGTTTGTCCACGACTTGTCTAATCCCGAATGGAGTATCTAGGTATACTAGACCAGCTGAGTAGCCATCTTCTTTGGCGCCTTTGATCTCCATGAGTAAATCTCCGAATTCTCTTAACTTAATGTGATCTTTGGCTGACACCTCAGGAAAGTTTCCCAGACGTCGATATAGCGCCGCTTCAATAGCTTCGGGGAACCCATAGTCCTCCCGAATTCTCTCCCACGCTTTGCTTAAGGCTAGTTCGGGTTCGTTGATGTACACTGAACGTATGCGTCTCACCTGGTCACGTGATTCTTTCCCCAGCCATTTCGCCATAAGGTCCAACCTTTGGGTTGCACTGAGCTGGACTCCGTCGATCGCGTTGGTAAATGTGGAGTACCATGCACGGTAATTTTCAGGTTTATCATCAAACTGGTACAGTCCCAAAGTGACGAGATCCCGTCGTGCTAAATACTGCATCGTGGGATCGGCTGTAAGCGGCATGCGGGCTGGAGAAGTACGTTGGCGCCTATATGACTGAGAGCGCACGTTTCTCATGGAATTTGCCATCCTGGATTCGACCTCCGCGTCTCTTCGCATCGAACTTTGTAAGTTTGGTGTCAAGAAGTATCGGTTGTCAGCTCTTTCATTCTTGACTTCATCACGGAGCCGCGAGGGTAAATTTTCTTCCTCGTATGGATGTGATGCAATCGTGACTCTCTGAGGTTCCTCGTAGCTGGGGAAGTTATCGAATACGTATGGAGAGGGGAGACAAGCCTGCCTGTCTATTTGATATTGTACATAGTCGCTTGTGCGTTCCAGTCTGGTCCTTTCTAAAGTAGATCTTACTTCGGTCAGATCACGTGACCCTTCAGGTTCTTCTATGTACTCTGCTTCCGCCATGGCAGCTTCTTCTTCTCTTTCTAGCTGCAGCACTTGCAACTCTGTCGATATTTTTGCCATTTCCAACTGGGTTTCGGCTTCTCGGGTGGCCCATTCCTTCTGGGTTTCGGCTTCTCTGGCGGCCCTTTCTTTCTGGATTTCGGCTTCTCTGGCAGCCTTTTCTTTCTGGATTTCGGCTTCTCTGGTGGCCTGTTTCATTTTCAAAACTGCTTCTTGTCTGGCGTAACGCAGTCGCACCTTGGTGGCTTCTGCCTTGGCTCTTGCCTGGGTGGACTTACTTGATGTCGCTCTACTGCCCTTGTCGCTGGGCGCCATCGACTTGATCCCGGATCGAGCTGACATTGCAGCACTTAGAACACCTGATAACGCCTGGGTGGGCTTACTTGATGTCGGTTTACTGCCCTTGTCGCTAGGCGGCGTCGACTTGATGATGGATCGAGCTGACATTGCAGCACTTGAAACACCTGATAATGCCGCTTTTTCACTGTAACGTTCTCCTTCGCGTGTACTAATAACGCCGAATTCAACGTCGAGATAAACCAGTCAATGAGACCAGATCGCAGTAAGAATAACCATTTACTGTTCACTCTTCACATTAACATATGGTGAAAAAGCGTTGCTCTCACTGTGATTTCTCATGCCTGCAAAACAACTTCTGCTCAGGTGTGCCTCGTGGTGAGCCCCCACCCTCGCGCTAATTTCAAACCGGTACTTTCCCACAAGACGCGGTGAAACCGGATGTGACGTCATCGCATGCCGATATATTTTACATGCAATGAATATACTTTAAACACTTCTAATTCTAACTAGAAAATACTATTGAATGAATTACTAAGCGAAAATATTATAAACTAAATAACTGTCGTAAAGACAGCACAGGGACTCGATTCTCAAATCGGTTAATTCAACCTCTCTTTGTGCTCGCCATTGCCTTTTACAGTTTAAGATTGTTTATAGAGCCCATATGTCTAAATCTAAACTATCTCGATTTTACCCTAATATTAGTCCTCTTTGTGATAAATGCAAAAGGGGCGAAGCCTCTCTTATTCATATGTACTGGTTCTGTCCTAACTTGGAGAAAATTTGGAAAGATGTCTTCATAACTTTATCTTATATTCTGAACCACCACTTAGAACCTAACTCTTTAATTGCTTTGTTTGGTTTTTTGGGTGAGACAGATTTACGTTTGAGTTCGACTAAGTGTCGAATATTATCTTTTGCTTCTCTCCTGGCTAGACGTTTAATCCTCCTTAGATGGAGAGATGTTGCCCCGCCCACGCATGCTCAATGGCTTAATGATATTATGTCCTGCTTAGACCTTGAAAAAATTCATTATTCAGTTCTTAATTCGGATATAAAGTTCCATAAGGTCTGGGGACCATTTATTGAGTACTTTCATAACCTTCCTCTTAACTAAGGTTTTTTTTTGGTCTCTTGCTTTCAGCTCTTTTTTTGGTAGTAGGCATTATTATCTTCTGTTTTCAAGTGTATTTACAGTTTTGGGGTTTGAATGTCCTGATTTATATTCTCTATATTGTGTTGTGGTTGGTCTGGAGTTTTTTTTTGTTGCGGGGCTTGGGGAGGATACTAATTTTACATGTCTTCAATTTGGGTGCTTTCTCAATTATCTTTTTTGTATTATAGTATTATTGTATGTTTATTTTTGTACTGTATTATTTTTCTTCATTTTGATTTGGGTTTTATTTCTGTCTGTAGTGATGTAGAAAATGCATTAAAAAACTAATAAAAAATGCAATACATAAAAATTACTAAAGTTACTGTAAGAAATATATATATCAAATAAATAGTGTTCATGGGTTCCTGGACCATTCAAAATCTGATGGTGGAGGGCAAGAAGCTGTTCCTAAAACATTGAGTGTGTGTCTTCAGGCTCCTGTACCTACCTGATGGCAGCACTGAAAAGAGGGAATATCCTGGGTGATGAGGGTCCTAATTGATGGATGCCGTCTTTTTTGAGGCATCACCTTTTGAAGTTGTCCTCAATGATGGGAAGGCTCATGCCCGTGATGGAGCTGTGAAAAACACAGTGGGTGACAACAAGGACAGACACAGTGTATTGTAAGAGATGGGCACAGTGTATTAGTCCACAGAGAAACAATGTGTTGCTCAATAATGGACACAGTGAGTGAGGCCAGAAATAAACCTTCTCTTGAATGTTGAAATTGACTACATATACCTGTCTGGACACGCCACCCCCCCCCCCCCCCCCACTGACTGCTCCTGTGGCTCCTCCCACTGACCATGGATCCGCCCACAGACCCTGGTATAAAGGCGATTGGGGCCTGAGCCCTGCCTCTCAGTCTCCAGGATGTAGCATGGTGGTCAATTGTTGCTTGTTCTTCCTTCCAGTCAATAAAAGCCGATATCTCAACTCACATCTCAGAGAGTTATTGATGGTGCATCATGACCCTGCATCCTTTCTCTTGCACTAACAGCTAGTTCCACCCTCATCACTCTCTGAGAAGAGAAGTTCCCCCTCGTGTTGCCTTTAGACATTTCACCTTTCACCCTTAACCCATAACTTCTAGTTCTAGTCTCACCCAACCTCAGTGGAAAAAGCCTGCTTGCATTTGCCCTATATGTACCCCTCAAAAGTTTGTATACCTCTATAAAATTGCCCCTCAATCTTCTTCATTCCAGGGAATAAAGTCAAAGCTAAAGTACATTTATTATCAAAGTGTGTTTGTATTATGCAACTCTGAAATTCATCTTCCTGCAGATAGCCATGACACAAAGAGACACCATGGGACCCAGGCACCCCATATGTAAAGAAAGAACAAATCATACAAACAGCAAAAACAAGCAAATAACACACAAAATATTAAACATCAAACTGTAGAGTTCTTGGAACAGTCTAGGAATGTTCAGTTCAATTTAGTGCTGTGTCATTCGTTGACTGCAGGCCACAGAGTCAGTCCACCCTGATCAAGATCGTGCAGAATGTCAGTAAAAAGGAGTAACCAGAAACACATATAACATGAACTGCAGAGTCCTCGAAAAACGAGTCCCCTCGACAAACTGCGCCAATCAAACCTTGCCCAAGATCCAAGACTCCTGCACCTTCCTCCACAGCAATGAGCGACAGGGAGAGGGAAACCGGTCAAAAACAGGCAGACAGTGCTGAACACCTGCTCACCTTCTGCTCATTGTCCACTCAACCTCTCACTCAATGTCAGGAAAAGCAAAGAGCTGATTATTAACTCCAGGAGGGGAAAACCGAAGGTCCGTCAGGGGTAAAGCCCTCCCGACCATTGAGCACATTGTCACAGGACAGCAGCATCCACCATCCAGGACATGCCCTCTTCTCACTGCTGCCATCAAGAAGGAGGTACAAGAGCCTCAGGACCCACACCACCAGGATCAGGAACAGATATTACCCCTTAGCTATTAGGCTCTTGAAACAGTGGGGATTATTTCTTTTATCTTCTTTTGTATTTGCAATTAGTTGGCTTTTGCAGGTTGGTTGTTTGTCCATCTTGTAGGGTGTGGTCTTTCACTGATTCAATGTTTCTTGGACTTATTGTGTATACCTGCAAGAAAATGAATCTCAGGGTTGTATGTGGTGACATATATGTACTTTGATAATAAATTTCCTTTGAATTTTGAACTTTGAACCTTGAACATGAAAGGAGGAGTCAGGCATTGACCATGTGAATGGAAGGGTAGTTCAGATAATTTTTTTTTTCATTTTTTCCTCTGGGAGTGGTAAACAGACCCAGCCTGAACTGCGTTCTTCGTTCCATGTTATTTTGCCAATGTTCTTGCTCTCTAACTATTCCAGTTCACTATTCCATCAAATAACATTCTTTATAATTTATCCCCATGGTAACCCCAGTCTTAATCTATCAGACGTCTCCCTTCCGAGTTGCGATGCAGGGCTTTCCAGCTGGAACATTAACTCTGTTTCTCTTCCTGCAGATGCAACTTGACCTGATGATTTGACTGACCAGCATTTTCTGTTTTGATTTCAGCGGCAAGTTGCCAGGGGTGCTATGTTGCACCATAAAGAGATAGTCTTTGGACTAGAGGAGGTTGACAAAAGTGTACAAAATTATGAGAAGCCTCATAGGGTAGATCATAGGAAACTTTGTCCCCTATCAGAGGCATCTAAAATTAGTGTGATAAAGACAAACCACTGATGGAATTCAGTAGGTCGAGAAATATTTGTAGGGAGAAAGACAGTGCTGACATTTCAAGGTTTTGACTAGAAATATGGACAATTACTGCAGCACTTAGTGCAATTGCTCTACATCAATATTTACGAACCTTTATTAGTCCAACACCCCCCCAGCGCAACTTCATAATTACCAACCCCCCCCCCCCCCCCAAAGCACCTTCATAATTGCCAACACCTGCCCCAAAGTACCTTCGTAATTGCCAATACCCCTCTTAGGCACAATATACTTTCCAGCACCCTCATAGTGTAAAAACATGTCTACCATATGCTAACATGAGGAAAGTGATTTTGGTTTAAACCTACTTACACAGTACCTGTGCACTGTACAGCAGCTTCGATGTCAATGTGATCCTTGAGCTTGATGATTTTTTTTTGCAAGAGTTAAAATATCTGATTCAAGTTGTGACAGCAAAAGCCTCAAGTCCTCATGCATAACAATGTCCAAGTGGTGTCTGTTTTTTGTGTGTGTGGTTTACTGCACTGAAGCCTCTTTCAACAAGATAGAAGAATGGAAATGCAATGAAGAGCAGTTTAGCTCTTCTCCAAAGACCAGGAAACCTTGTATGACAAAGTAGCCGCATACCACAAAAACCAATGGTTTTGAAAAGCATTTTTGCTTCTTCATCATTCTGAATTTCAATCTCTCCTTCCAAGCTCTCTTCCTGCTTTTTCCATCTTGCAAAGAAATGGGTTAATTACCCATTCCAGAATTTCCAGATCATTCAGATCCTTGAATCAATTCTGAAAATCCTTCTTCAGTGACTGCAGGTGTAAGCAGTACTCGTACAAATCATTGTCTGTGAAAGAGAATGCCATACTTTTCATGCAGGGAAACTGTGAGAACATTCTTCTCCCAATGTTTTGCTTATATATTTCCAGTTTTCTGAGGAAAGTGGACACTACATTTTTTGCCTGGATCAAATTGAAATTCTCACCCTGTAGTTTCATATTTAGAATGTTAATTTTGTCACACTGATTGGCTAAGTATGCCACATCTCCATGTAGAAGTTCAATCTTGTTTCCCAAGCTCTTGTCGACTTTGAGCAAAAATTCAATCACTGTGTCAAAAAGATTAAAGAAACATTTGAAGCAGCAGCCTTTTTGACAGCCAACGCACTTCAGTGTAAAGAAGCAAGCATTCAAACTCTTATCATAATCTTGGCATAACCTGCAAAATATTCTGCTATTTAATGGATGAGCTTTAATTTTGTTGATAGAAGATATTACAGGAGTCATGCTTGAAAAAAGTTGCTAGCTGAGGTTTTTGGCTGCAAAATGTTGACAGTGAATTACACAATAGATTACAACAGACTTGGGATTTCTTTTTTCATAAATGCCACTAAGCCAACATGGCAACCTGTCATGGTTTTCCATCTGTTACACAAGAAATCATATTCTTATTCAGAATATTTTTATTTTCAATGTACATTTTGAATTTGTCATAGGTTGATTCTCCATAAAATTTTCCATTTTTGATAAACTGAACACACGCCATTAGCAATGCCTTATTGTCTCACACAGTTGACTCATCCAGTTGTATCCCAAATTCTGCTTTTTGTAGCTCTGTGCATCGTTGATATTCAATATCTTCACTCATTTCGTCAATAGGAGCTGCAGTTTTATTACTGAGAGGAATTGATTTTAAAATACAGCTATACATTTTGAGAACTGTGGTGAGCACTTCTGATACAACAGGCATTTATTAGTCTTTTGCCAGTTGTATGAGATTTTCCACACTTCGTTGTCATTTAGGAAATGTTATAAGAAGCAATGAGACAACTATCAAGGTCATATTTAGCTTGGCAAATGACTCAAGTGTGCAATACTTTTCAAATACTTCTTTCATCTTCTGGAACTGAGTAATATCATAAGTAACCTTTTCAGGGTGTCTTCTACTGATAGTTTCATGTCTTCATTAAACAGTACAGTATTAAAAATAAGAAACTTGGGGTGTCGCTGATCTGATGGGAATGGAATAAAACCAGACTCCAGGTATGTAACATTGTATTGCTGCACTTTCTGTAGTTACTGTTTCTTAGCAGGATTAGAATTCAAGGATTCACCACCTTCAGACTCAGAGGTTGTGTCGTATGTATTTATTCATCATTAACGGGGCTAAATTAAAATAAAAACGTAAACAGAACTAGGAATGCCTATTGGATGTTGACACAGCAAGTTGACACAGTTGGCCAGGTCTCATGCCTCAAGTCAAGGTGCCACTTAATGCCCTCCCTGCCCCCCAAGAATCTTGAACTCCCTCCGACTTCTATTTTGCTACCACCCCCTTAGGACTCATAAGCACCCCTGTTGGGAATCACTGCTCAATGGCAATCACTGATCAGGGATCAATTCCTGCTTCTGTCTGTAAGGAGTTTGTATGTTCTCTGGAGATTCCTCCAGATATTCTAGTTCCCTCCCACATTCCATCATGCCGCCCAGCAACCCACCTATTTAACACTAGCCTAATCACGGGACAATTTACAGTGACCAATTACCCTACTAACTACGGGGAAAACTGTCACAACCACGGACTCAGCAGCGCAGTAGATACGGCAATTGCACTTGTGAATTTGCACATGTCAGCTAATTATTATTTAATCATGATAGTATTTAACTCCATATTTGTCATTGTAGTGCTTGTCGAGTCTTGGACAGAGCATAGCAATGATTTGCTGTTGTTTTGCATTTGGCCTTGCCTGAGATATTGGACTTACAAGTCAACTGACTCTGAAGACTAACAGTATTCGTTTAATGGTTAGATGTTATTTTCAGCCGCAGTGTAGGCTTTGTTTTCCTTTTGAGAGTTTTAGTTAACGGCCCTGTTTGGCCTAGTGCTTATTGTTTTATTTTCCCTTTAACACTGTTCGTATTAAAGTCTGAACTATCAACCTGTTTCAGTGTCTCTCACTCTGCACTTGGGCCATATCCAAACCTGGTAACAGCAAGTCTCGACCAACAAAGATGGACCCAACAGAGAAAGAGAGAGAGAGAGAGAGCAGCTGACCCTGGCCTTGAGATTCATTGGTCAGGTAGGAGACAAGCTACTGGCAGTGGAATCTGCTCTGAGTGAAGATAAGGAGCCATTGAGCATAGGGTTTATCTGTCCATCCACCTCACTGTCAGGAGCAGGCTTCTTTTTTGTGAACAAGAAAGATGGCAAGCTCAGTCTCTGCATCGGTTATCGGCCCCTGGACAACATCACAGTGAAGAACCGTTACCCTCTTCCCTTGCTGGCATTTGCATTTGAACATCTCCAGGGAAATCCCAAAATTGATCTGCACAATGCTTACAATCTGATTCGCGCAAGAGAAGGGGATGAGTGGAAAAAAACTTCCAGCACCTCGAATGGCGATTATGAATACATAGTGATGCCTTTTGGTCTGGCCAATGACCCCACTATATTCCAGCCCTTGGTTAATGATGTGCTCAGGGACATGTTGAACCAGTTTGTGTATTTAGATGACATCCTTATCTATTCCCACTCTCATCAGGAGCATGTCCAGCAAGTACTCAGACACCTTCTTGAAAATAACCTGTGCTAAACCTGAAAAAATGTGAATTCCATAAAGACCAGGAGTCGTTGTTGGGCTATGTACTTACCCCATCCAGTGTTCAAATGGACCCTAGTAAAGTTCAGGCAGTTGCAGAGTGGCCCAAACCATCTACAGTCAAACAGCTACGGGGCTTCTTGGGGTTTGCGAACTTTTATCGCCGCTTCATTTGGAATTCCGGCTCTATTGCAGCTCCACTTAAGGCACTCGCCAAGAAGACCACGGCAGGATTCCACTGGACAGACAATGCCGACCAAGCATTTTCCGAGCTGAAGCAACGTTTCACCACTGCCCCGCTGCCACACCCAGACCCATCTCAGCCATTCATCGTCGAGGTGGATGCATCCGATGTCGGCACTGGAGCTGTCCTCTCTCAGCGGATAGCCGGCTGCACCCCTGTGCCATTCTTTCCCGTCACTTGACTCTGGCGGAGAGGAATTACGATGTTGGGAACCGGGAGCTTCAGGCTGTCAAGGAGGCCCTGCAGGAATGGCAACACTGGCTGGAGGGGGCAGAGCATCCGTTCTTGGTCTAGACAGATCACAGGAACTTCTCCTATATTCAGGATGCAAAGAGACTCAATTCTCGTCAAGCCTGATGGGCTCTGTTCTTCAATTTCATCCTCACTTATCATCCTGACAGCATGAATACAAAGGCTGACACTCTCTCCCAACAGTTCGATGGATCTGAAGAAAATGCAGATCCAGAGCCCATTCTTCCTCACTTGTGTATTGCTGCTCCGGTGATCTGGGGAAAAGGGGCAGAGGTGACGGCTGCCCAACAGTCAGATCCAGGCCCGGATGGGGTTCCTCCCAAAGGGCTGTTTGGCCCTGCTGTGGTGCATTACAAAATGTTAGAATAGGATCACCCCTCCCTTCTGGCTGGACATCCGGGAATTCAACTCAGGAGTTTATAAAGAGACAATTTTGGTGGCCATCTATGTCCCAGGATATCCATGACTTTGTATCTGCCTGTCCCACCTGCGCTCAAGACCCTGCGAACAAGACATCGTGCCAACAACCTACGGGTCTGTTATGTCCACTGCCTGTACCCCACCAGCCCTGGTCCCACCTCTGAGTAGATTTCAGCACTGGTCTTCCCCAGTGTAATGGAAACACCACCATTTTGGTCGTTGTGGATTGATTTTCCAAGTCTGCCCACCTCATTGCCCTCCCCAAGATCCCATCGGCTAATGAGACCAGCACACTCATGGTTCAACATGTGTTCAGTCTCCATGGCTTTCCTCAAGACATAGTGTCTGATCGTGGGCCACAGTTCACTCCTGCTTTCGGAAGCTTTCTGGTCTCTTGTAGGAACCATGGCCAGACTCTCGTCTGGCTTCCACCCCCAATCCAATGGCCAGACTGAGAGAGGGAACCAGGAGTTGGAGACAACACTGCGCTGTCTTGCCTCTTCCAACCCCACGTCCTGGAGCTCCCAATTGGTTTGGGCAGAGATCACCCACAATAACCTCCAGTCTGTCTCCCTTTGAATGCCAGAAGGGATTCCAGCCCCCGCTCTTCCCTGATCCAGAGATCGATGTAGGATTCCTGTTGCTGAACAGCTGATCCAGCGTTACAAGCGCACCTGGAGACGATCCAGGGCTTCTCTGCTGCGCGCCCAGAAACAGCGTTCCCGGCTGATCGGCTCCGTCGACAGGTGAGGCCATTCAAGCCAGGAGAGGAGGTGTGGTTGGCATCGAGGGATCTTCCCCTGAAAGTCGAGAACCGGAAGTTGGCACAGCCCTACGTGGTACCATTTGTAGTGGAAAAGGCTGTCAACAAGGTGTCCTATAGATTGTGTCTACCAGCATCACTGAAGATCCACCCTGTATTCCATGTTTCCCAGCTCAAGCCAGTTACTACCTCTCCCCTGGCCCCAGTCACCCCATCTCCTCCTCCTTCCACTAGGTAGATGGTTCCCTTGTCGGTGCGGTGCCTCCTGGCATCTCGTCGGGTACATGGGTACATCTCATCCAGTACCTTGTGGACTGGGAAGGGTACGGCCCAGAAGAATGTACTTGGATCCCGGCGAAGGACATCTTGGACAAGTCGCTGATCTGGGACTTCCAGCGGACACAGGTCTGTGGCACCTGGAGTGGGAGGCCCTGTCACAACCACAGATTCGGCAGCGCAGTAGATATGGCAATTGCGCTTGTGAATTTGCACATGTCAGCTAATTATTATTTAATGGTAATAGTATTTAACTCCATACTTGCCGTCGTAGTGCTTGTCAAGACTTGGACAGAGCACAGCAATGCTTCGCTGTTGTTTTGCATTCGGCCTTCCCTGAGATATTGGACTTTCAAGTCAACCGACTCTGAAGACTAGCGGTATTCATTTAATGTTTAGATGTTCTTTTCAGTCGCCCTGTAGTCTTCGTTTTCCTTTTGAGAGTTTTAATTAACGACCCTGTTTGGCCTAGTGTTTATTGTTTTATTTTCCCTTTAACACTCTTCATATTAAAGTCTGTGAACTATCGACCTGCTTCAGTGTGTCTCACTCTGCACTTGGGCCATAACCGAACCCAGTAACAAAAACATACAAATTCCATACTTATGAATTGAACTCTGAACTCCAGTGGCCTGAGCTGTAATTGCATCGTGCTAACAGCTCTGCTACACGGTGCTATGTTGGTGCTGGCAACCTTGCGATCTGTGCCCAGCACAATCCTCACTTGATGCAAACGACATATTTCACTGTATATTTCAATGTACATATGATAAATAAAGCAAATCATTTTAAGTCTTTACCACTGAGATCCAGGTGCAGCTGTGGAAGCATAGAAAACCTACAGCACAATGCAGCCCTTCAGCCCACAAAGTTGTGCCGAACATGTCCCTACCTTAGAAATTACTAGGCTTACCTATAGCCCTCTATTTTTCTTTTCTTTTTTTTAATTTATTTTTTTATTGAAGTTCATCATCAAACAAACATTTCCGTAAGATGTATTTCAGACATTGTACATATATATCATATAATCATATATATCACAAATCTCCACAAAGTATTTATCTGAGGTATACACTTATAGAAAACAGTGGTAAGAAGAAACAAGCAAAAGGAGAAAACTATGTACAAGTAAGGAGTGATCTTTTTTTACAAAAGATTCATTGATTTGTGAGAATAAAATCAGGCCTATGAGGCATTATTTAGTTAAACCATTTTTCCCAGTATGAATCAAATTGTTCCAGTTTATGATTAACAGATGCTGTTATCTTCTCCATTTTGTAAATGTCCATTGTAATTTCCATCCATGTATTTAAAGTTGGGGTCTCCTGTGATAACCATTTCCTAGTAAGAGTCTTTTTACCAGCCACCAACAGTATATTCATTAAATATTTATCTCTTTACAACCATTCTTGAGGCATATATCCAAAATATATGGTCTTAATCTCTAAGGGTATTTCACATTTAAAAATGTCTTATTGGGCATTGTGTATCCCCCTCCAATAGTTTTTGATAACAGGGCAGTCCCAAAAAATATGATGATGATTTGCATTTTGATTTCCACAATTTCTCCAGCAAACAGGGAGGTTACTATCATAATGGGATTTCTGAGAGGGTGTAGTAAAGTATCTTATCAAGTTTTTCCATCCAAACTCCCTCCATTTCTGTGAACTGGTACACTTCCATTGATACCTCCATATTGTTGTCCATTCTTCCTCAGATATAATTATCCCTCCTTCCTTCTCCCATTTTGTTATAATGTATGAAGTAGAATGTGTTTTAAGAATTGACAATCCCTTATATGTGCTTGAAATTATTCTACTACCATTATCTGAATTATATGCTTTTTTAAAGAGCTCTATCAAGCATGTACTTGCCTTGGTTACATTTTTAAGCGTCTTATTAACATATTGTCTCATCTGTAAATACTGATAAAAATCTTGTTTTTCGAATAAGTGTTTCTCTTTAAGCATTTCAAAACTGAACAGTGTTCCTTCTTTCATTATGTTGCAAAGAACTGATATTCCTTTAGCTGTCCAGTCCTTAAATCTAGCATCCAATTTATTTGGTGTAAAATCCGAGTCATATGCACACCATTTAAGAGTTGCAGTATCTCCCTCTAGATTATATTCTTTTATAATAGTTTTCCATATTTTAAGAGTCAATTTCACCCATGGGTTATCAATAGTATTTATGTACCTTTGCAGGTTGTTATCAGCCAAAATTGCTTGTATGGGATGGGAAGTACCCGCTCCTCAATGTTTTTCCATTGAGCATCATATGATGGGTTGCACCAACATATCACAGCTCTCAACTGTGCTGCAAAATAATAATCTCTAAGAGAAGGTAGGCTCCATCCCCCCTTTTCCTTTGCTAACTGCAAAGTTTTGAGACGAACTCTAGGCCTTTTACCCTGCCAAATATACCTTGATAGCATCTTGTTCCATTCATTGAATTGATTTTGATTAATCTCTATTGGTCGGGTCTGAAAGCGATATAACAGTCTGGACAGTATATTCATTTTAATAGACTCAATCCTTGAACTGAGACTGAAAAAAGGAATCAAGGTCCATCTTGCCACATCTTCCTTAATTTTTTATATAAAGGCTGATAATTACATTCTGATAATTTTGCCAAATCTTTTGGCATAATGATGCCCAAATATTTGAAGGACTCTGTGTGCCATGCCCAGGGGTATCTACTTTCAATTTCTCTTGGTGGGCTATAGTAATATGAAAGTAATTGGGTTTTATCTATGTTGATCTTGTATCCTGATAATTGGCCATATTGTTCAAAGGATTGTATCAATTTAGGTAAAGAGTATGTTGGTTGCCCTAGATAGATCAAAATGTCATCCGCATAACAAGCCAATTTATGCTCTGTCCCTTTAATAGTAATTCCCCTGATATCTTCATTTTGTCTGATGTATTGAGCTAATGGTTCCAGATATAACACAAAGAGTAGCGGTGACCATGCACAACCCTGTCTCATGCCCCTTTCTAGGGTAAGACTATTTGATAAATATCCATTGATTTTAATCCGAGCAGTAGGATTGTCATATAGTGTCTGTATATTTTTAATAATTGTGTCTTGGAAACCAAATCTATTTTTCTAAGCTCCATGTACCTATCCAAAAGTCTCCTAAAAGACCCTATCCTATCTGCCTCCATCACCATTGCCAGCAGCCCATTCCACTAACTCACTACTCTCTGAGTAAAAAAAACTTAACCCTGACATCTCCTCTGTACCTACTCCCCAGCACCTTAAACCTGTGGTCTCTTGTGGCAGCAATTTCAGCCCCAGGAAAAAGCCTCTGACTATCCACTCAATCAATGCCTCTCATCATCTTATACACCTCTATCAGGTCACCTCTCATCCTCAGTCGCTCCAAGGAGAAAAGGCCGAGTTCATTCAACCTATTTTCATAAGGCATTCTCCCCAATCCAGACAACATCCTCGGCACCCTTTCTATGGTTTCCACATCCTTCCTGTAAGTGAGGCAACCAGAACTGAGCACAGTACTCCAAGTGGGGTCTGACCAGGGTCCTATATAGCTGCAACATTACCTCTTGGCTCCTAAATTCAATTCCATGATGGATGAAGGCCAATAAACCATATGCCTTCTTAACTACAGAGTCAACCTGTGCAGCAGCTTTGAGTGTCCTGTGGACTCGGACCCCAAGATCCCTCCGGTCCTCCACACTGCCAAGAGTCTTACCGTTAATTCTGCCATCATATTTGACCTACCAAGAAGCTGTAGGTGTTTCTCATCCTCTCCACTCACTGCATGCTGACTATTATCAACCATAGGGCCTGAAGCTATTAAGTGTGGTGATCCTGAGGAGGAATTCTCTCCTGTGCCTGCTCCAACACTGGGACTCCACACATTGTTTGAGGGTGGAACCACACTTGGTGACATGCTGAGCATAGAGCAGGCATGTGGTAGGACAACCAACAATCTGCTTGGACTAAGCTCTGTATGAGTAATTACCAGCACACCAGGCCCAGATAAACACAGCGAGATGCCCTGGGCACTCACGGACTTGCTGCCTGATGATCCCGGCTCTAAGCTCATCTGGACATGGAGGTGATGCTCCTGTCTGGTTCAAAGCATGCAGATTCATCTAGGGAAAGGAACTGGACAAGTATTCAAAGAAAAATATAGACAACAGACTAGAGCTGTGATTGGGACAACTGCACTGCACTGTTCTTGCAAAAGGCAGCAGGGGTTCGTTGAAAGGGAGTGGCCACTTCCTGTATGGTAACCATGCGGTAACATCCAAAGGTCAAGGTCCCTGCTGCTACTACTTTCACCCAGGATGTAACCTGGTGTTTTCACAATCTAAAGGTTGTTTAGAAGTCAAAGATAAGACATAAAGCTTGTTGTTTATGATCATTTTATTAGGGAAGAAGCATAGTGTGATCCACCTATCTAGTCCTTACTTCTTGCAATCACTCTGGACCCCTCGAAGTCAAACTCCTACATGTATCTCTCCAATCAGTTCTTCAATGATACTATTGTACCAGTCTCAACCTCTTCCTCTGACGGCTCGTTCTATACACTCATCATCCTCTGAATGAAAAATTGCTCCTAGTCCCTTTTAAATCTTTCCCCACTAACCCTAAATTTATGCCCCATAGTTCTGGACACCCCTATAATGGGGAAAAGACCACTACTATCCATGTGATCTTTGACACTCATGATTTTATAAACCTCTAAGGTCATCCATCAGTTTTCTTATCTGTAACCATCCATGAGTTTTTCCATCTCAAAAAGATCATCCTTTAGTCTTCGACATACCAAGCAATAAGGAATTAGGCTAGCCAAGCTCTCTTTATGAATTGGGTTATCTTGTCCTACCAACATTCTTGCAAATCTTTTCCTGTTTAATCACCTATTTCCTATAACTTAATTATTTACTTATTACCCATTACGCTGCTGGAATTTACGGCAGCAATTAAGGTCCTCCATCTCTGGGGTGTTCAGCATTTTCTTTATCATGTCAGTAACTTGCTCTCGGTTTTTACTACTGTCAGTCATGCAAGTCCCAGATGGAGACTCAGGAATAATGTCGCACTCAGATGTAGAAGGATTCTCCTTGCTGCTTCTGTAATTCAGTCTTGCTGACTAATTTTACCAGTCAGGATTGTTAGCCCTGAGCTGAACCCCAAAACAGGAGGACTATTCTTAGTTTGGCCTTCAGCCTCTGAAAGTCCAAATATACAACATCCACTTCATTCCCTTTATCTATCCTACTTGTAATTGGCTCAAATAATTCCAACAGGTCCGTCAGGCAAGATTTTCATCTTTAACAATTGGCTCCACATCTTCCCAACCACTGAGGTCAGGATAACTGGTCTATAATTTCCTTTCTGCTGCCTTCCTCCATTCTTAAAGAGTGGAGTGACATTTGCAATTTTCCAGTCCTCTAGCATCGTGTCAGAGTCCAATGATTCATGAAAGATCATTTCTAATGCCTCCACAATCTCTACCACTACCTCTTTTCAGAACCCTAGGGTGAAGTTCATCTGGTCCGGGTGACTTATGTACCTTTACATCTTCCAGCTTTTTGAGCACCTTTTCCTTTGTAACAGAAACTGTACTCACTTCTCTTCCCTCACACCCTTCAACATCTGGCATACTGCTAATGTCTTCCTCAGTGAAGACTGATGCTGAATACTCAGTTAGTTAATCTGCCATCTCCTTGTCACCCATTATTATTTCTCCGGCCTCACTTTCTAGCAATCCTATATCCAGTCTCTTCTCTCTTTTATTTTGTAAATACTTGAAAAAGCTTTTACTATCCACTTTGATACTGTTTGCTAGCTTGCTTTCATATTTCATCTTTTGCCTCCTAATGATTCTTTTAGTTGCTCTTTGTGGGCTTTTAAAGGCTTCCCAATCCTGTCTTCCTGTTATTTTTTGCTTCGTATGCCTCTCTTCTGCTTTTACATTAGCTTTGACTTCCCTTATCAGCCACTGTTGTACTATTTTGCCATTTGCGTATTTCTTTGTTTTTGAAATACATCTATCCTGCACCTTCCTCATTTTTCCCAGAAACCCATGCCATTGCAAATGTTATTCCCCTCTTTAAGAAGGGAGGAAGACAAAAGAGAGGACATTATAGGCCAATTAGCCTCACCTCAGTGGTTGGGAAAGTGTTAAGACTATTATAAAGGACGAGGTTTCAGGGTACTTGAAGACTAATGATAAAATAAGTCAAAGTCATCATGGTTTCTGTCAAGGGAAATCTTACCTGACAAATCTGTTGGAATTCCTTGAAGAAGTAACACGCAAGGTGGACAAAGGAGAGGCAGTGGATGTCATTTACTTAGATTTTCAGAAGGCATTTGATAAGGTGCCTCACATGAGGCTGCTTAACAAGATAAAATTCTATGGTGATACAAAAAATATACTAGCATGGATAGAGGAATGGCTGACAGGCAGGAGGCAGTGAGTGGGGATAAAGAGGGATTTTTCTGGTTGGCTGCCAATGATTAGTGGTATTCCTCAGGGGTCAGTATTGGGACTGCTACATTTCACATTGTTTGTCAATGATTTAGATAATGGAATTGAGGGGTTTGTGGGATGCTCTGCAACAGACTGTGGTTGAGGCCAAGTCCATGGGGTATATTTAAAGCAGAAGTTGATAGATTCCTGTAGTCAGGGCATCAGATGCTATCGTGATAGGACTGGTATGGGGTTGAATGGGATCCAGGATCAGCCTTGATGAAATGGCAGATTCAATAGGCTGAATGGCCTAATACTGCTCCCATGTCTTATGGTCCTGTTGTTACTCAGCTGTCATTCCTGCCAGTATCTCCTTCCACATTACTTAGGCCAACTCCTCTCTTATACCACTGTAATTTCCTTTACTCCACTGAAATGCTGCTACATGAAACCTTACTTTCTCCCTATCAAATTTCAAGTTCAACTCAATCATACTGTGATCACTGGTTCCTAAGGGTTCTTTTACCTTAAGCTCCCTAATCTTGGTTCTTTACATAGCACCCAATTCAGTATAGCGGATTCCCTGTTAGTCAGTCAAACTCAGTCTTGAGATCCATCTCCAACCTAATTTTCCCAATCGACCTGCATGTTGAAATCTCCCATGACTATCATAACATTGTCCCGGTGACACACCTTTTCTATTTCCCATTGTAATCTGTGGTCCACATCCCAGCCACTGCTGAGAGGCCTGTATATAACTGCCATCAGGGTCCTTCTACTTTTGCAGTTTCTTAACTCAACCAACAAGAATTTAACATCTTGTGATCCTATGTCATATGTTTCTACTAATTTGATGCCATTCTTTACCAGCAGAGCCACGCCACCCCACTTCCTACTTTCCTATCCCTTTGATACAGCAAGTAACCATGAACATTCAGCTCCCAACTACAACCATCCTTCAGCCATGGTTCAGTGATGGCCACAACATTATATTTGACTATCTGTAATTGTGCATCAAGATTATTCACTTTATTTCTTATGCTCCATGCATTGAAATATAAATTCTGAGTACTGTATTTGCTACCCTTGTAGATTTTGTATCCCTAATGCATTGATACTCACTCTGCTGACTGTAATTTTGTCCTATCACCTGCCTGCCCTTCCTTACTGTCTCATTACATGCACATGCTCTTTGAGTGATTATGTAGAAAGATTGAAGTTAATAACATCTCCTTCTACCTTAGTCCACAAACTTATCAATCACCCCTGATGAGTTATTAACTTCAAACTTTCTGTTTGAGGGAGTTTAAATATTTGCCTTAAGACTTTGTCACAGTGTACAGACGTGAATTTATAAGTCTGATAGCTTGTAGAAAGATGCTGTCCCGAAACCTGCTGGTCCTAGCTTTAATGCTGCAGTAATGTTTGCTGGGTGAAAGCAGCTGAAGCAGTTTATGGTTGGGGTGACCAGTGTCCCCGAAGATCTTCCAGGCCTTCTTTCTGCACCTGCTGCTGTAAATGTCCTCAGTGGAGGGAAGTTCACATCCACAGATGTGCTGGGCTGTCTGTACCTCTCTCTCTAGTGCCAAAGTGAGTTCATAGATGTGGGCACAATTCAGTGAAGTTATCTCCTCTGGTTCAAGAGCCTGATGGTTGAGAGGTAATAACTTTTCCTGAACCTGGTGGTGTGGGACCTAAGGCTCCTGTACCTTCTGATGGCAGCAGTGAGAAGAGAGCATGGCCTGGATGATGGATGCTGCTTTCCTGCAACAGTGCTCCATACAGATATGCTCAGATGTGGGGAGGCTTTACCCATGATGAACTGGGCAGTATCCATTACTTTGTGTAGACTTTTCCATACCAGCCTGGGATACAACCAGGCACTGTGCATCTAGAGTAGTTCGACAAAATTTTAGATGACATGCTGAACCTTTGCAAACTTCTAAGAAACTTGAGGAGCTGCCATGCTTTCTTTGTAATGGCACATGCTGGGACCAGGACAAATCTTCTGAAATGATAATGCAGAGGAATTGTAATTTGCTGAACCTCTCCATGTCTGATCTCATGATGAAGAGTGGCTCATGGACCCCGAGTTTCCTCCTCCTGTTGTCCATAATCAGTTCTTTGGTCTTGCTGACATTGAGTGAGATGTTATTGTTGAGGCACGACTCAGCTAGATTTCCAATCCCCTCCTATATGCTGATTTGTCACTTCCTTTGAACCCTTGTGCAAAAGAAGACAGATTGTGTAAATAAAAATATGTAAATAAATAATACTGAGAACATGAATTGTAGAGTCTTTAAAAATGAGTCTGCAGTGTGTGGAATCAGTTCAAAGTTGTGGTGAGTGAAGTTATCCACACTGGTTCAGGAGCCTGATTACTATCAGGTAATAGTTCATGCTGTGGGACCTAAGACTCCTTTGATCTGCCTTTCACTGTTCCAGTCACAGCTGTGTCTCTATCTTTGCAGGGTATTACTTTGAAATCCCTTCCATTGGTGCAATTCGGATCAACACTCAGGTATGTGACATATTTTCTGTAGCATGGATACAAAGTGGACTGTGTGGGACAAAATAAAGAATAAAGGTAGCTGAGTATGTTTCTTCGGCCAAAACGAATCACTTCCTATCCTTTCGTGAATCTTGCTAGTCACTGTCCTTTATGCATTCTGCACTGCAATCACATTGAGTTCTAAGGTTCAACTTAATGTCAGAGAAATGTCTACAATATACATCCTGAAATACTTTTTCTTCACAAAACATCCACAAAAACAGAGAAGCGTCCCAGCACATGAGCAACGGCAAGCAACAATCCTCCCGTCCCCCCACCGGCAAAGCAAAAAGCTCACCTGCTACCGAGCACAAGCGTGAGCTAAGCGATAGCAAAGACACTGACCTTGCAGTTACCCCAAAGACTATCGCAAATCATCTGGCATTCGGCAACCCACAGGTTCTCTCTCTCCCTGATTTAAAGGAGATGGAGGTGTCCCCCATTTTCACAGTGAACGGGAGACATAATAACAACCTGCTGGTTTACAATGTTAAAAAGTCCATATCGTCACTTTTCTCGAGCTCTGCCTGAAGATCACAAAGATCTTGGGTCTTCGGGCCTACAGTGAAAGATTTTCTGGCCTTCCCAATGACACACAGGTCTCCTGCCATGACACCAAGCCCTGATCCGCCTGTCTTCAAAGCCCCGAGATCTTGGGCTTCCAAATACAAGCGAGACTCTCAGGCTGAACCCTTGGCATGCCAAACAACTGCTGGTTCTGAAACCCCGAGAACAAGTCCCATTGCCACAAAGAACAGAAGTCAGTGAGATGCAAACAAAGGAGTTGCAGTTTAGTGCCATCTTAACTCCGCCTCTGTCTCCATTAATGCTGGCTTTTCTCCTATATTTCTTATGTTTCGAGACATCAATATATGGCATTTTGCCCAGTGAATCCCCACCAATCCCCCATCTACTCAGGGGGCCATTTACAGTGACCAATCAATCTACACCTATATCCAGCACATCTCTGGGATGTGAGAAGAACCCAAATCAACCTGTGTGCATTCCCAGCAGATCAGGTGGTATCTGAAGGAAATACAGAAGGGAGATTGACAGTATAAGGTGTGAAGGGAAGAGATGGAGATGGAGCAGGCGCTGTCAAGCGAATGGTGGATCCAGGTGGGGGGGATGGGAGGTGGGTTATAGGCAGATGGAGGATGGAGCAGTGGAAAGAGGCTGGGTGACAGAAGGCTGCAGATGACAGAATCTGATAAGAGAGGAAGGTGGAGTATGAAATCAATTAAGTGACGAGGGGGTAGAGGGGGGGCGATAGGGAGGTGTGTGTGGGGATGGGCAGGTGAACTGGGTGGAGGGGGGTGATGAAGGCATTGGTGTAAGAGGGACGGGGGAGATCAGGAGGAGACCGATAAAGGACAGAGGAAGCTGTATTCCTGAATTTGGAGAATTTAATGTTCAGTCCTGAGCTCCCCCAGCAGACTGCTTCTCTTTTCTTCAGTCTTGAAAGATTCATTCTTACCTGGAGGTGTCTACCTCCAAAAGATTTAAAATAATTTCCTGTCTGACAGGTAAAATTATCAGGTGAATGTGTTTGTTTTTATTTTTTCTATGTTATAGGAGTATTTGGATGTTCTGGGCCGTCCCATGGTGATGGCAGGAAAGAAAGCCAAGAAGGTTCAGTGGACCAATGTCTATCAGGATGCCTTGGTGAGTTTATTTAGCAGCAGACGGACATCCAAGTGTCCACGCAAGCCGATCCTTCATTCTCATACTCTGTCTGATACACAGAAAAGAAATCATTGTTAAGCAGCATGTAAAATGGGTGAGAGTGGATTACCAGGCAGCTCTAGTGTGACAAAACTGGTGGAGTCACTGCAGAGTAATCTGCATTGAAACTGGATGTCGGCAGTCATCTGGGTGGTGTTGATCCCTTCACCGTGTCACCACGTGGGTTTACTCTGTCGTCTGGGCGGTGTTGATGAATTCACAGTGTCACCACGTGGGTTTACTCTGTCGTCTGGGCGGTGTTGATGAATTCACAGTGTCACCACGTGGGTTTCCTCTGTCGTCTGGGCGGTGTTGATCCCTTCACCGTGTCACCACGTGGGTTTACTCTGTCATCTGGGCGGTGTTGATGCCTTCACTGTGTCACCACGTGGGTTTACTCTGTCGTCTGGGCGGTGTTGATGAATTCACTGTGTCACCACGTGGGTTTACTCTGTCGTCTGGGTGGTGTTGATCCCTTCACCGTGTCACCACGTGGGTTTACTCTGTCGTCTGGGCGGTGTTGATGAATTCACTGTGTCACCACGTGGGTTTACTCTGTCGTCTGGGTGGTGTTGATCCCTTCACCGTGTCACCACATGGGTTTACTCTGTCGTCTGGGCGGTGTTGATGCCTTCACCGTGTCACCACGTGGGTTTCCTCTGTCGTCTGGGTGGTGTTGATGCCTTCACCGTGTCACCACGTGGGTTTACTCTGTCGTCTGGGCGGTGTTGATGCCTTCACCGTGTCACCACGTGGGTTTCCTCTGTCGTCTGGGCAGTGTTGACGTCTTCACCGTGTCACCACGTGGGTTTCCTCTGTCGTCTGGGCGGTGTTGATGCCTTCACCGTGTCACCACGTGGGTTTACTCTGTCATCTGGGCGGTGTTGATGCCTTCACCGTGCCACCACGTGGGTTTACTCTGTCGTCTGGGCGGTGTTGATGAATTCACTGTGTCACCACGTGGGTTTACTCTGTCGTCTGGGCGGTGTTGATGAATTCACAGTGTCACCACATGGGTTTACTCTGTCGTCTGGGCGGTGTTGATGAATTCACAGTGTCACCACATGGGTTTACTCTGTCGTCTGGGCGGTGTTGATCCCTTCACCGTGTCACCACGTGGGTTTACTCTGTCGTCTGGGCGGTGTTGATGCCTTCACCGTGCCACCACGTGGGTTTACTCTGTCGTCTGGGCGGTGTTGATGCCTTCACAGTGTCACCACGTGGGTTTACTCTGTCGTCTGGGCAGTGTTGATGCCTTCACCGTGTCACCACGTGGGTTTCCTCTGTCGTCTGGGCAACGTTGATGCCTTCACCGTGTCACCACGTGGGTTTCCTCTGTCGTCTGGGCGGTGTTGACGCCTTCACCGTGTCACCACGTGGGTTTCCTCTGTCGTCTGGGCGGTGTTGACGCCTTCACCGTGTCACCACGTGGGGTTCCTCTGTCGTCTGGGCGGTGTTGATCCCTTCACCGTGTCACCACGTGGGTTTCCTCTGTCGTCTGGGCGGTGTTGATCCCTTCACCGTGTCACCACGTGGGTTTCCTCTGTCGTCTGGGTGGTGTTGATCCCTTCACCGTGTCACCACGTGGGTTTCCTCTGTCGTCTGGGCAGTGTTGACGTCTTCACCGTGTCACCACGTGGGTTTACTCTGTCGTCTGGGCGGTGTTGATCCCTTCACCGTGTCACCACGTTGGTTTCCTCTGTCGTCTGGGCGGTGTTGATCCCTTCACCGTGTCACCACATGGGTTTCCTCTGTCGTCTGGGCGGTGTTGATCTCTTCACCGTGTCACCACGTGGGTTTACTCTGTCGTCTGGGCGGTGTTGATCCCTTCACCGTGTCACCACGTTGGTTTCCTCTGTCGTCTGGGCGGTGTTGATGCCTTCACCGTGTCACCACGTGGGTTTACTCTGTCATCTGGGCGGTGTTGACGCCTTCACTGTGTCACCACGTGGGTTTACTCTGTCATCTGGGCGGTGTTGATGAATTCACTGTGTCACCACGTGGGTTTACTCTGTCGTCTGGGCGGTGTTGATGAATTCACAGTGTCACCACATGGGTTTACTCTGTCGTCTGGGCGGTGTTGATCTCTTCACTGTGTCACCACGTGGGTTTACTCTGTCGTCTGGGCGGTGTTGATGAATTCACTGTGTCACCACATGGGTTTACTCTGTCGTCTGGGCGGTGTTGATGAATTCACTGTGTCACCACGTGGGTTTACTCTGTCGTCTGGGCGGTGTTGATGAATTCACAGTGTCACCACATGGGTTTACTCTGTCGTCTGGGCGGTGTTGATCCCTTCACCGTGTCACCACGTGGGTTTACTCTGTCGTCTGGGTGGTGTTGATCCCTTCACCGTGTCACCACGTGGGTTTACTCTGTCGTCTGGGCGGTGTTGATGCCTTCACCGTGTCACCACGTGGGTTTCCTCTGTCGTCTGGGCGGTGTTGATGCCTTCACTGTGTCACCACGTGGGTTTACTCTGTCGTCTGGGCGGTGTTGATGCCTTCACCGTGTCACCACGTGGGTTTCCTCTGTCGTCTGGGCGGTGTTGATGCCTTCACCGTGTCACCACGTGGGTTTCCTCTGTCGTCTGGGCGGTGTTGATGAATTCACTGTGTCACCACGTGGGGTTCCTCTGTCGTCTGGGCGGTGTTGATGCCTTCACCGTGTCACCACGTTGGTTTCCTCTGTCGTCTGGGCGGTGTTGATGCCTTCACCGTGTCACCACGTGGGTTTCCTCTGTCGTCTGGGCGGTGTTGACGCCTTCACTGTGTCACCACGTGGGTTTACTCTGTCGTCTGGGCGGTGTTGATGCCTTCACCGTGTCACCACGTGGGTTTACTCTGTCGTCTGGGGGATGCCTTCACCAAGCGGCTGCTCAGGGTTCATGTGCAAGTCAGCATGTTAGTTGGTCACTGATAGTTGCCTCTAGTGCGTCAGGGAGAGGTAGAATCTACTGTAAATTACCCTTCCATGGGAAAGTGGCAAAAATATCAAGGGAGAGAAATTGGATCTACAAGGGAGTAAGTTGCAGACCTACAAAGAAAAAGGTCTGATGGGATTACTCTGCGAAATACAGTATAATCCAGTGTTTGCATTGGCCCCATGTGTAACTGAGCAGAGGACAAGCATAGGATCAAACATGATAGACACAGTGCTACGGGTTTGGACAGGGTTGAATTTGTGAAATGTGTCCAGGACAGTCAAAAAAGCAGAGCAGCCCACTGGAGAGGGTACAAGACTGGACTTTCTCTGGGGAATTAGGCAGATCAGGTAACTGAAGTGGTGGTCAAGGAACATTTTGACTCTAGTGATCATAATATAGATTTTAAGATAGTGATGCAAAGGAATAGGTAGATCCACATGTTTGGGTACTAAGCTGGGGTGGGGCCAGTTTTGAAGGAGTTGGCCATTGAAAGACAAATGGAGTGGTTTGTGTGCCTCAGAAACCGCTGATCCCCTCGCATTTTCATGCACAGCAGTCTCTAGAGTTTACAGAGAATGGTGCAAAAAGCAGAAAATGCATGCAGTGAAAGGCCGTTCTGTGGGTGAAAATGCCTCGTTAGTGACAGTGAATGGCCAGACTGGTTCGAGCTGACAGTAACTCAGATAACCACTAATTGTAACCGTGGTGTGCAAGAAGCAACACACACAAAATGCTGGAAGAACTCTGCAAGTCAGATAACTTCAATGGAAGAGAATGAACAGTTGACATTTCACACCGAGACCCTTCATTAGAGAGTTATGTTCCACCTTATCTATGTCTGTTATTATTTTAAACATTTCTATTAGGTCGCCTCTCATTCTTCAGTGTTCCTAGGAATAAACATTAGTCTGGCCAACCTCTCCTTATAACTTAGGCCCTCTAGCCCTGGCAATGTCCTTGTAATTTGTTTTTGCAGATTTGTGATTGCAGAATCTCTTGTGTTTGTAGGGGAAGAGAGTCCAAAGCTAGGGGAATAGATTTAGGATGAGAGGGGACTTAAGGGCAGAGGGTGGTGAGTGTATGGAGTGAGCTGCTGAGGAAATGGTTGAGGCAGGTACAACAATATTATTAATGAAACATGTGGACAGATATATGGAGTGAGTGGCCTAAAGAAAAATTGGCAGACCAGAGGAAATTGGGACTAGTCCAGTGGATGATGTGGTTTAACTGAAGACCATGGTTTGTGTGGACTTTCTGGGGTGGAAGGCCTAAAACCATGCTGCATTGTGTCCATCTGCAGCTGCTGAGGTATTGCTCGCTTTGCAGAAACAGCTCCTGGACAAGGTCCTTCAGCATCACCCTTCATCCCATCTCAGTCAGGGCCTGGGCTGTCTTTTTTCTGTTTTCCTGCTATCATACTCGATGTGCTGTGTGCCTATTGGTACAGTGTTTTGCAGCTTGGCCCAGAGAAACGCTGTTTATGTGTATATGGTTAAATGACAATTAAACTTGGACTTACGACTGTATGGCAACAACAAAACTCGTCAATCACATGGGGCTAATTGCATTCTGAATTTTGATGACGTGAGGGCTAAAGAGCTGGAGTTTAATGTATTTTGTTGCTTAAACTGTCTAAAAAATGTTTAACTTTTAGAATGAAGTATGTGTGGAGCAAGAACAACTACGGAGTGGTAGGATTAAATGTTTTACTAAGTTTTCTGCAAGTAACAGTACACACTGAGCAACTCCCAGTGCACTCAGCAACAAACCAGGCCTGCCAAGACAAAAGACATGTACATTCGGGAGCACATGAAAGAAGAGAGGGGCTTGCTATGTATAGAGGGCCCAGTCAATTCACTATGTGGTCAATCAGTAGCTTGTGCACTTACCACATTCTTGCAATCGATCTGATAATGGTTTGGAAGGATGATTTGCCTACATTAAATGTCAAACAATTTCTCTGAATAGAATGGATTTTCTAAAGTTTTTGTTTGCAAAACTATTAAATATATATGTGTATTTTGCTGGTGTTTGGGATTGGAGGTATTCTGTATTTTGAGCAAATCAAGCTCATGATACCAGGTGAAACAAAAAGGCGCTTTACACTCCAGTCGTCTTTGCTTTCTGTGAAGCTCATCCAGGTACTTCAAGAAATCTTCACTTCAGCCTGGTTTGTGCTGAGTCAACGGATCCAATGAGCTGAGCAAGGATATCGCCCTGTTGCAATTCCTGCTGAACAGCAGAGTTTTGGACATTGAACAAATCCCTACGTGCTTCAGTGATTCAGTAATTCTAAATTCTTAAAGATTAATGGCTTGGTAACATGTTTCCTCCAGTTCACTGTCGTCTCTTGCTGCACCATAGTTCCAGAGCACCTGACATCCCACGCAGGCCTCTGCAGAGGCTAACAGGGCAGGAGGAAGAGCTCTATGCAACAAAATGTCTGTGGCAGATTCTGTGAGGAATGAAGAGAGAAGCTCAGCATTACCTAATTCTTAACGTTTATGGTGTAGTAATTCTTAAGCAGCCAGTCAGCGAGGTTAGAACAGTGAGTAATGTCTATACCACATACCACAAAATGTAACACAACTGTTTGATTTCTGTTCCTAGAGCCTTGAATTGGTGATCACAGGGACAATGCCAGTTTTCAACATCACAATGGACAATGGCCAACAGGTACGTACTCAGGATGTGTGTGCCTGGTTAAACCAGGTTTAAAGAATCACATATGTAGCAAAGGGGCAGTACTTCCTGACAATTTCCTTTGCACCCTAGAACATTTTACCCTTAGCATTTTCAGTGCCAATTTGTAAGTTTCTCCAGTCATTAAAACATAGAATATCACAGCACAGTAGAAGCCTATCAGCCAATGACTTTGTGCCAACATTTTAAACTACTCTAAAATCAATCTAACCCTTCCCTCCTACAAAGTCCTCCATTTTTCTATTGACCATGTGCCTATCTAAGAGTTTCTTAAATGTTCCTAATGTATCTGTCTGTATCACTACCCATGTCAGCACATTCCGCACTCACACCACTCTCTGATTAAAGAACTTACCTCTGACATTCCCCCACTCCCCATACTTTCTTCCAGTCACCTTAGAATTATGCCCCTCCTGGTATTCGCCACTTCCACCCTGGAAAAAAGTCTCTGGCTGTCCACTCTATCCATGGCTCTTGTACACCTCTATCAATTCACCTCCACCCTCCTTTCTCCAAAGAGAATAGCCCTTGCTCACTCAACTATCCTCATATGAAATCCTCTTAAATCCATGCAGAATTCTGGTAAATCTCTTCTGCACCCTTCCTAAAGCTTCCACATCCTTCCTTTAATGAAGCACCAAGAACAAAACACAATGTTCGAAGTATGGTGTAACCAGGGATTTGTATCTTGGCTCTTAAACTCAATCTCCTGACTAATGAAGATCAATACTAAATATGTTTTTTTACCACACTTTCACTGCTGGCTGACAAAGCGTTTCTTTGGACTCTACAGGAGGCAAGTACAGAAACTGCTGGGGCCCTAGCAGAGGTAGTTAAAACATCCTCTGCGACAGGAAAGGTACCAGAGGATTGGAGGATAGCCAATGTTGTTTCACTATTTAGAACCATAGAACACTACAGCACAATACAGGCCCTTCAGCCCTCCATGTTGTGCTGACCCATATAATCCTTAAAAAAAAGTACTAAACCCACACTACCCCATGACCCTCCATTTTTCTTTCATCCATATGCCTGTCCAAGAGGCTCTTAACTACCCCTAATGTTTTAGTCTCCACCACGATCCCTGGAAAGTTATTCCAGGCACTCCCAACCCTCTGTGTAAAAAAACT
This sequence comes from Hypanus sabinus, assembly GCF_030144855.1. Taxonomy (NCBI): domain Eukaryota; kingdom Metazoa; phylum Chordata; class Chondrichthyes; order Myliobatiformes; family Dasyatidae; genus Hypanus; species Hypanus sabinus. The sequence continues at coordinate 59,095,615 of NC_082724.1, read as the reverse complement.
TACCCCTGATGTCTCCAAAAAGACTTTATAAAGAAACCAGGAAATAAAAGGCCAGTGAGTCTGACATCAGTTCTGGGAAAGTTATTGGAAGGTATTCTAAAGGACTGGATATATAAGTATTTGGATAGTCTTGGATTGATTAAGGATAGTCAACATAGCTTTGTGCGTGTTAGGTCATGTCTAACCAATTTTATAGAGTTTTTTGAGGAAATTACCAGGCAAGTGGATGACGGCAAGGCAGTGGATGTTGTCTGCATGGATTTTCCTAAGGTACTTGACAAGGTCCTGCATAGGAGGCTGATCAAGAAGGTTCAGTCGCTCAGCTTTCAGGATGAGGTAGTAAATTGGATTAGGCATTGGCTTTGTGGGAGAAGCCAGAGAGTGGTAGTAGAGGGTTGCCTCTCTAATATCGTGCTGCTGGGATCAATGCTTCTGTTTGTTCTTTGTCATCTATATCAATGATCTGGATGATAATGTGATTAGATCAGCAAATTTGCGGATGACACTGTGTAGTGGGCAGTGAGGAAGGCTATCGCTGTGGCAGACACAAGCAGTGTTAAAGGGTGTGAGGGAAGAGAAGTGAGTGCAGTTACTACTACAAGGAAGATGCTCAAAAAGCTGAAAGACCTAAGGGTACAGAAGTCACCTGGAGCAGATGAACTGCACCCTAGGGTTCTAAAAGAGGTACCCGTAGAGATTATGAAGGCATTAGCTGTGATCTTCAAAAAAACCATTGGACTCTGGCATGGTGCCAGAGGACTGGAAAATTTCAAATGTCACTCCACTCTTTAAGAAAGGAGGAATGTAGTAGGAAGGAAATTATGTTTTCTCCTCAGTGGTTGGGAAGGATGAGGTGACTGAGTACTTGAAGAAACAGGACAAGATAGGACAAAGTCAGCATGGTTTTCTTAAGGGAAAATCCCACCTGATTAACCTATTGGAATCCTTTGAGATTATAAGTAGGATAGATAAAGGGGATGCAGTGGATGTTGTATATTTGGACTTTCAGAAGGCCTTTGACAACCTGCCACACATGAGGCTGCTTACCAAGTTAAGAGTGCATACTATTACAGGAAAGTTACTGGCATAGTTAGAGCATTGGCCAGTTGGTAGGAGGCAGCAAGTGGGAAGAAAAGGATCCTTTTTTGGTTGGCTGCCAGTGACTAGTGGTGTTCGACAGGGGTTGGTGTTCGGATCACTTCCTTTTTGCTGTATATCAGTGTTTTAGATGATGGAATAGATGGCTTTGTTGCCAAGTTTGCAGATGATATGAAGATTGGTGGAGCGCCAGGTAGCATTGAGGAAACTGGTAAGCTGCAGAAGGACTTAAACAGATTAGGAGAATGGGCAAGAAAGTGGTAAATGAAATACAGTGCTGGAAAATGCATGGTCATGCACTTTGGTAGAAGAAATAAATGTGCAAACTATTTTATAAATGGGGAGAAAATACAAAAATCTGAGATGCAAAGGGACTTGGGAGTCCTTGTACAGAAAGGTTAACTTGCAGGTTGAATCAGTGGCAAATGCAATGTTAGCATTCATTTCATTTCAGTTCATTTCAAGAGGTCTTGAAGACAGGGGTGTGATGCTGAGGTTTTATAAGGCACTGGTGAGGCCTCACCTTGAGTATTGTGAACAGTTTTGCCTCCTCATCTAAGAAAAGATGTGCTAGCATTGGAGGGGGTTCAGAGGAGGCTTACAAAGATGATTCCAGGAATGAAAGGGTTATCATGCGAGGAACATTTGATTGTTCTGGATCTGTACTCGCTGGAATTTAGAAGGATGGGGGGGGGGGGATTTCATTGAAAACTTTCGAATGTTGAAAGGACTAGATAGAGTAGATATGGAAAGGATATTTCCCATGGTGAGGAGTCTAGGACAAGAGGGGACAGCCTCAGGATAGAGGGGCATCCATTTAAAACAGAAATGCAGAGAAATTTCTTTAGTCCAAGGGTGGTATATTTGTGGACTTTATTACCACAGGCATCTATGGAGGCCAGGTCGTTGGGTGTTTTTCAGGCAGTGATTATTAGGTTCTTGATTGGACAGCATCAAAGGTGACTGGGAGAAGGCCATGGAGTGGGGTTGAAGAGGGGAGGAAAGGATCAGTCATCATTGAATGGTGGAGCAGACTTGATGGGCCAAATGGCCTAATTCTGCTACTATGTCTTATGGGTCTTATGGTCTATCATGGTTTGCTGAGGGATCTGCATCAGCTTGAAAAACAGGATGAAAAACTGCAAATGGAATTTAATGCAGACAAGTGTAAGGGATCTGTGAATACAGTACATAATTCATTGACAGTGACGTCACAGGTAGATAGTGTCATAAATAATGTTTTTGGCACATAGGCCTTCATAAATCAATGTATTGAGTACAGGAGATGGATGTTATGTTGAAGTTCTGTAAGAACTTGGAATATTGTGTGTAGTTTTAGTTACCTACCTACAGGAAAGATGTAAATAAGGTTGAAAGATTGTAAAGAAAATCTACAAGAATGTTACCAGGTCTGGAGGACCTGAGTTATAAGGAAAGATTAGGACTGTATTCCTTAGAATGTAGAAGACTGAGAGGAGATTTGATAGAGTTATACAAAATTATGAAGGGAACAGATGGGGTAAATGCAAGCAGGTTTTTCCACTGCAGTTGGATGGGATTACAAGCAGAGGTCATGGGTGAAGGGTGAAAAATGGAAAGTTTAAGGGAAAATGTGGGGAAATTTTTTTCACTTTGGATCATGAAAGTGTGGAATGAGTTGCCAGCAAAATTCGTTCATGCAAGCTCAATTTCAACGTTTAACAGAAGTTCGAGGGGAATAGGCAGTTTAAATGATTTGGGCATGGACAAGATGGGTCAAAAGGCCTGTTTTTGTGCTGTACTTGGACAATACTAATACATGTCAGGCCAGCTCTAGTACTCTACTCTACTCTGTACTAGTTCTCGTACAGCAGTCACTTAGTGTCCATAAGGTGAAAAGTGTAGGTTCCACATGACACATGAAGAAATGTTAGCTATTTGAGTTTTTATCCTGTGTGCTCTTCTAATCTAAGGCTTAAGCTGAGATGAAGCATCCACTCCAGGAGTTCAGCTTTTCTAAAGAGACCACTTTGAAATAGGTTGTCATCTAAGTAGAGAGGGCACAGAAAAGATTCAGGAAAAGGTGGAGTGCTTGGGTTAAAAGGAGAGACTGGACAGGTTACAGTTTTAAAGTCATAAGGGGCACAGAAAAGGTAAATGATCAAAAGTCTATTACTAGAGGGCATAAGTCTGAGGTGAGAGGAGAAAGGTTTAAAGGGGATTTAAATCAAAGGGGCTTTGAGTGAAGAAGTAAAGGCATCTCAGAGAGAAGCCATTTTTTTTAACTGATCGGGGAAAAGAGGCTAGACTGCACAGGCACATGACATAGCGCGCCAAAGTTTTAAAAAGGAGAGGAGTTTTTCAACGGTCTTTTAAATCAAAGCAAGAGATGGAGAGTGAAGAAGTAAGGGCTTTGCTCTTTGGAGAGAAGGAGGATGAGAGGAGACATGATAGAGGTGTACAAGATATTAAGAGGAATAGACAGAGTGGACAGCCAGCGCCTCTTCCCCAGGGCACCACTGCTCAGTTAAAGAGGACATGGCTTTAAGTTAAGGGGAGGGAAGTTCAAGGGGGATATTAGAGGAAGATTTTTCACTAAGAGAGTGCTTGGTGTGTGGAATGCACTGCCTGAGTCAGTTGTGGAGGCAGATACACTAGTGAAGTTTAAGAGACTACTAGACAGGTATATGGAGGAATTTAAGGTTGGGGGGAGGCAGGGTTTGAGGGTCGGCACAACATTGTGGGCCAAAGGACCTGTAATGTGTTGTACTATTCTATGTTCTGTGCTCAACTCAGAGTAGATAAATCCCCAGGACCGGACAGGGTATTTCCTCAGACCTTGAAGGAAACTAGTGTTGAACTTGCAGGGGCCCTGGCAGATATATATTTAAAATGTTGGTATCTACAGGTGAGGTGCCGGCGGATTGGAGGATAGCTCATGTTGGGTTTTTTTTTGTTTAAAAAAGGCTCAAAAAGTAATCCAGGAAATTATAGGCCAGTTAATATGACATCTGTAGTAGGTAAATTATTGGAAGGAGTACTAAGAGATAGGATCTACAAGTATTTAGATGGACAGGGACTCATTAGGGAGAGTCAACATGGCTTTGTGCGTGATAGGTCATGTTTAACAAATCTATTAGAGTTTTTCGAGGAGGCTACCAGGAAAGTGGATGAAGGGAAGGCAGTGGATGTTGTCTACGTGGGCTTCAGTAAGGCCTTTGACAAGATCCCACATGGGAGGTTAGTTAGGAAGATTCAGTCGCTAGGTATACATGGTAAGGTAGTAAATTGGATTAGACATTGGCTCAATGGGAGAAGTCGGAGAGTGGTAGTGGAGGATTGCTTCTCTGAGTGGAGGCCTGTGACTAGTGGTGTGCCACAGGGATCAGTGCTGGGTCTATCGTTATTTGTCATCTATATCAATGATCTGGATGATAATGTGGTAAATTGAATCAGCAAATTTGCTGATGATACAAAGATTGGAGGTATAGTGGACAGTGAGGAAGGTTTTGAAAGCTTGCAGAGGGATCTGGACCAGCTGGAAAAATGGGCTGAAAAATGGCAGATGGAGTTTAATACAGCCAAGTGTGAGGTATTGCACTTTGGAAGGACAAACCAAGGTAGAACATACAAGGTAAATGGTAGGACACTGAGGAGTACAGTAGAACAGAGGGATCTAGGAATACTGATACAAAATTCCCTAAAAGTGGTGTCACAGTTAGGTAGGGTTGTAAAGATAGCTTTTGGTACATTGGCCTTTATAAATCAAAGGTTGAATAGGTTAGGACTTTATTCCCTGGAGTGTAGAAGAATGAGGGGAGACTTGGTAGAGGTATATAAAATTATGATGGGTATAGATAGAGTGAATGCAAGCAGGCTTTTTCCACTGAGGCTAGGAGAGCAAAAAAGCAGAGGACATGGGTTAAGGATGAAGGGGAAAAAATTTAAAGGGAACAATGGTGGGGGGGGGGGGCTTCTTCACACAGAGAGCGGTGGGAGTGTGGAATGAGCTGCCAGGTGAAGTTGTAAATGCGGCCTCACTTTTAACATTTAAGAAAAACTTGGACAGGTACATGGATGAGGGGTGTATGGAGGGATATGGGCCAGGTGCAAGTCAGTGGGACTAGGCAGAAAACTGGTTCGGCACAGCCAAGAAGAGCCAAAAGGCCTGTTTCTGTGCTGTAATGTTCTATGATTCTATGGGATCTGAGTGGCAATTCTTTCACACAGATGGTAGTGAATGTTTGGTGTGGGGTGCCGACGAATAGAGTGGAATTGCATTATAAATTTTAAGTCATTTCAACATTTAGTTCATGGATTGGACACCATGGCAATGTAGTGGTTTACACAACACTGTTATAGATTGGCACGTTCTGCAGTTAAGAGTTCAATTCTGATGCTCTCTACAAGAACTCTGTTGAATGCATGGGTTTTCCCTGGGTGCCCTTGTTTCATCCTGTCATCCCAAGAATTACTGGGTAGGTTAATTGGTCATTGTAAAATTGTCCTATGATTAGATTAGGGTTAATCAGATTTGTTGGGATTGCTGGAATGGCATGTCTTGAAAGGCTTGAAGACCTACTCTGCGCTATATCACTAAATAAAGTTAATGTTTGGCATGATATGGGTCAAATGCAGGGAAGTGGAACTGAAACTTGGTCAGCATGAGCAACTTCCCAGGCTGTATGACTCTATGTTTATGTTCCAGAACCAGCTGATGCTTGGGGTGATGGGCATCGATGTGGCTCTTGATGACATCAAGAAGTTCACACCTCGCTACAATGTACGTACAATATCAGTATTTCATCTACACCATAGACAGAGTTTCAGTGATACTTTCAAGACCTTTAGCTTAGGCACAATGTCTTGACAGCTATATCTGGGGAATTTTTCAACTATCCAAATCACTGGGTGATTCTGGGCACAGTATTACATCCACTTACAAGAGTAAATGTTTCATTACAAGCAGTTCCTGGTCCAACAAGTCCCAGCGGAACAGTAGGATAGGTTGAAGGATGGTAGAGGGAGGGCAGTGGGAACAATGAGGAAGAGTGGTAGAGGTAGCATCCATTTGTCATAGATGAGCCCACTGTCCACTATCCAGTGCTTATGGTCAAACAGCCTTACTTGCACAGGAAACACAAAATACACTGCAGATGCTGTGATCAAATCAACACACACAACACGCTGGAGGAACTCAGCAGGTTGGGCAGCATCCGTGGAAACGAGCAGTCAACGTTTCGGGCCGAGACCCTTCATCAGGACTGAAGAGGGAGGGGGCCCTATAAAGAAGGTGGGTGGAGGGTAGGAAGGAGAAGGCTGGTAGGTGCCAGGTGAAAAACCAATCAGAGGAAAGATCAAGAGGTGGGGGAGGGGAAGCAGGGAGGGGACAGGCAGGAAAGCTGATTCTGTCTTCTACTACCCATAGTGCTTTCCTCTTACATTCCTTCTTCAGCTTTCCTGCCTATCCCCTAGCTGCTTCCTCTCCCTTACCCCTTGATCTTTCCTCTGATTGGTTTTTCACCTGGCTCATACCAGCATTCTCCTTCCCACCCTCCCCCCACCTTCTTTATAGGGCCCCGCCGCCTCCCTCTTCAGTCCTGACGAAGGGTCTCGGCCCAAAACGTTGACTGTTCGTTTCCACGGATGCTGCCCTACCTGCTGAGTTCCTCCAGCGTGTTGTGCGTGTTTACTTGCACAGGAGATAGGTCTCTAGGACACACAGCCAGTCTTCTCAAGCAGGCCAGATAGTTCAAACCCAAAAAATTTCCTTTACCTTTTACAGCTGGAAAAGGTCAGCAGGCAGGCTGTCGGAGCTGCAAGGCAGCAGTGTAAACTCCTGCATCACCGTGCTACGGTCCTCGAGGTTGTAATTGTGAGTCACGTGCTCGCATCGCCAGTAACTGGTCTGAGCAGAAGTATGAGTCCACTGGGGAAATTGAAGGCACAATGTCAGTATATCCATGAGTCCACTGGAGGCTGGGGGGAGAAGAAGATGGCCTGCCCTGGGGTTAGACCCTGTGGGTGGGTGAGAGGGAGGAACAGGGTTCATTTTGTTGCTTTGCCACTTTGTTATGTTCTGTTTTGTGGTATTCAATGTTGTTCTGCTGAACGTTGTGGACATGCTATGTTGGCACCAGAATGTGTTCCACCACATGGGCTTCCCCCAGCGCATCCTTAGATCTGTTGGTTGTTAACACAAATGACGCATTTCACGGTACATTCCCAAGTACATGTGATAAATAAATCCACATCTGAATCTGAAATTTACAGAGTATTCCTTAGCATTAGGTCCACCATTATTTGTAGACTTTCTCAACTTCTGCTAACTCCTCAAAGCACCAAATTCTGTAGAGTCATAGCAACAGCACCCTGAAGGAATAAACCAGAAACTACTATTTGACTGATAATTCTTTGAAATAGACCTGCAGAAATTCATCCTGTCACTGAATGCATGTTCACCAGGCTGTATTTAAGGTGTATTAGTGCTGTGACTTTGCATCTTTCATGATGAGGATGTCTCCGAGTTCACGGAGGGGTCACAAGTTTCATCCAGAAGTGCATCAAGGATGTTGTGCCCCAAAAATCAATCAGGGTCTGTCCAGACTAGAACCCTGGATCAACACTTCCATGTGTGCAGCACTCACCACGCAAGATGGAGCTTACCTTGTCAGTAACCAACAGGAACTCAAGAAATGCAGCTACAGTTTAAGCAAAGTCATCAAGGCAGTGAAGCAACAATACAGGGATAAGATCCAGACACAACTCTACACCAACAACACACGCCACTTATGGCAAGGTCTGCACACCATTGCAGACTTAAAAGCCAGGCGCAGTGGTGCTGCCAACATCACTGCCTCTCTCCCAGATGAGCTGAATTTTTTTTACGCTCAGTTTGATGTTGCTAACACTGAGCCCCTGAGGAGAGCCTCTGAAGAAACCTGCACCTTGGTCATCTCTGTGGCTGAAGTACCCAAGTGTTTCCAATGAGTAGACCAGTGTGGGACCAGACGGCATCCCAAGATGTGTGCAGCACAACTGACAGGTGTGTTTGTAGACACATTTAATCTCTCCCTCTCCCAGTGTAGAGTGCCCTCATACTTCAAAACATCCATCATTGTTCCTGTACCTGAATAGAACAAGGTAACATGCCTGAATGACTGGCATCCTGTTGCATTCACCTCAATAAGAAGCAAATGCTTTGAGAGGCTGTTCAAGGACTACATCCGCAGCATGATACCACCCACACTGGACCTCCTACACTTCACCTACCAATACAACCGATCGACAGACGACGCAATATCCACAGCTCTATACACCATCTTTACACATTTGAAGAAGAAGAATGCTGATGTGAGAATGCTGTTCTTGGACGACAGTTCAGCATTCAACACCAGAGTTCTCTCCAGACTTGACAAGAAACTCGGAGACCTCAGCCTTCACCCTGCCTTGTGCAGCTGGATCCTGGACTTCCTGTCAGATCACCGGCAGGAGTGGGCTCCCTCACCTCTGCCCCTCAACACAGGTGCCCCTCAGGGCTGTGAACTGTGTCACAGCCATGACTGTGTCGCCACTCACAGCTCCAATCTGCTAATTAAATTTGCTGATGATACTACACTGACTGGCCTAATCTCAAATAATAATTAGGCAGCCTACAGTGAGGAAGTCATCTCTCTGACACAGTGGTGTCAAGAAAACAACCTCTCCCTCAGTGTCGCAAAAACAAAGGAGCTGGTTGTGGACTATGGGAGGAATGGAGGCAGGCTAACTCCTAATGATATCAATGGATCCGGGGTTGAGAGGGTGAACAGCATTAAGTTTCTTGGCATAAATATCACCGAGGATCTCACATGGTCTATACATACTAACTGTGTGATGAAAAGGGCATAACAGCACCCCTTTAAGCTCAGACTGTTGAAGAAATTTCGTATGGGTCCCTAAACCTTAAGAACTTTCTAAAGGGGCACAGTTGAAAGCATCCTGACTGGCTGCATCATTATGGGAACTGTACTTCCCTCAATCGCAGGACACTGCAGAGAGTGGTGGGAACTTCCCAATATTCAAGACATTTACAAAGACAGGTGTGTCAAAAGGGTCCAAAGAATTATTGGGGACCTGAGACACCCCAACCACAAACTGTTCCAGCTGCTGCCATCCAGGAAATGGTACCGCAACATAAAAGCCAGGACCAACAGGCTCCGGGACAGCTTCTTCCACCAGGCCATCAAACTGATTAATTCACACTGATACAATTGTATTTCTATATTATATTGACTCTCCTGTTATACAGGCTATTTATTACAAATTGCTATAAATTTTACATTGCACATTTAGATAGAGACATAACATAAAGGTTTTTACTCCTCATGTATGTGAAGGATGTAAGGAATAAAGCCAATTCAATTCAGCTGACTGGATTTAAGTGTATTACTGCTGTGGCTCTGTGTTCCAAGATGGCACCACTATTGAAATCATCATCTGTGCTAGATTTTTATCACTTCTTGAACAGCACTGACAAAGGGATATCAGAAAGATAAGAAATTGAATTGGGGCAGAAATAGCAAAAGATGTAAGAACTGAATTACAGGTAGTCCCCGAGTTACGAACGTCCAACTTATGGATTACTCGTACTTATGAACTGAGGAAGGCGAACGCCATCTGCCATTTTAAGTCAGATCGCGACACCGTCCAACATTTTAAGTCGTTGCCATCGACACTGTGTTGAGTGTTTAACTTTGTATTTGGCTTGAATTTTTCTTAGTAAGATTCACCCTGACCCCCCCCCACCCCCGTTCCGGTCGGCTGGTGGCGCAGTGAGATCAGCGCCTGGCTGGAGAATGGATGTTTCCGAGTTCGATCCAGTGACAGACTGCTCCTGTGCTGGGTTGATGTCGATCCAGTGACTCCCGTACCATCCGTGCCTGGTTGATGTCGAGCTCGCAACTCGACCTCGTAAAAAAAAACACTGCCACCTCCAGTTAAAATCCCATACGGAATATTGTGGAGGATCAAATACCCAAACCCCGCACAGCCCCCACTTGTCCCATTTAGCCTGTCTCAGTGCGGTGGTCGTTAGGACCCAGCGAACCTCAGGAGCTGGTGCAGCTCGGGACCCGCCGCCCACAGTGTTTCTGTTCCATTGACGGGAAGCGATCGCGATTGAAAATAAGGTGGAACTAGTAAAGCGTTTGGAAAGGGGTGAAACGCCATCGGTCATTGGAAAAGTATTAGGCTACAGTCGGTCAATGATCGGAACAATTTTAAAGGATAACAGATAAAGTGAGAATAATGGAGCATGTGAAAAGTCCTGCCCCAATGAAAGCTACAATTATTACTAAGCAACACAATGGTTTAATTATTGGAATACATACGTTTCTGAAGTGTTTTATATGCACAGAAAGGTAAAATATATACTATATAGTAAGACAAACGTCTCATGAACTGATGCTAAATAATACTGGATGTACTTGTTCCGACATAGTGCCAATCCAACTTAAAGACGGACTCGGGAATGGAACTGGTACATAATCCAGGGACTGCCTGTATTGTTTGTTTCACACATTTGTGCTCACTTCAGGGATGAGAAGTTAGAGTGCAATTGAACAAGGCAAAACAAGATTAATCATGTTCTCATCTCAACGAGGCAAAGGGAGAGAAACCGTGTGGGTTTCCTCTGGGTGCTGCAGTTTCCTCCCACATTCCAAAGATATGCGATTAGGGTTAGTGAGCTGTGCACATGCTAGGTTGACACTGGAAACGTGGCAACACTGGTGGGCTGCTCAGCACATCCTCACTGAAGAGATTTGATGCAAATGATCCATTTCATTGTATGTTCCGATGTACATGTGACAAATGACACTAATCTACTCTGATTTCTGTTGCCTCCCTTTGAAACTTACAAGCAAGTCATCTGCTGTGAGGTTTTTTGCAATGGCCTATCTGCAAGAGATTCCTGTTAATGTTTCCACTGTTTTCTCTCCACAGTTAGGTGGCAATGGGTACTTTTTTGCCATTGATCCAAATGGGTATGTACTGTTTCATCCCAACCTACAGCCAAAGGTAAGCAACCTAAGCAGATTCCTCTTGTTTGCCAATCTGTGTAATCATCCTTCTGCTCAGGTTGCCATGTAACACTCAAATACTGTGCAATTATTCACTGAAAGAGTCCTTGTTTGATTATATTAGCAATATTTAGGCAGGCAGATGAACAAGTAGAGAATGGATGGATATAGAGCATGTGCAGGCAGAGGGGATTAATCTGATATCATGGCTGACATGGAGATAATTGGCTGAAGAGGTTCACTGTTCTATGTTCAGTGTCCTCTAGTTTTGAAGGTCCTCCCATGTACCTTACTAACAGATTCCAAATCTGGTGGTAACATCCTAAACTGATAATGATGAGGAACTGTTGGGTGCGGGTTCAGCATCAACAATTAGCCCCACAGCTGGAGTAAATTATTACAATAGTTAGTCAAAGGTATGAGCAGGCACTGTGAAACTGAAGTTACTGTCTTTGTGAATGGTGCTCCTTAGTGTTTCCCAGATCTGCTGTAGCCAAACACCCAAAATGGATTAAAGGAGTGTTCAAATCCATGAGCTATGGCCAAGACACTGAGTCATAAATATATAGAATCATAAACTTGTGCATCTGAGAAACTGGCCCTTCAGCCCAACTCATTCATGATGACCATGGTGTCTACCCGAGTGATTCCCATTTGCCTACATTTGGCCCAGATCCCTCTAATTTTGTTTTCCATCCTTGTCCCTGTCCAAATCTCTTTTAATCATTGTAATTGTAATCACTTCTACTATTTCCTCTGGCTGCTCATTCCATATTCACACCACCCTCTGTGTGAAAATCTATGTCTTTCCTGTCTCACCCTGAATCAATGCCCTCTAGTTTTAGGCTTCCTACTCTTGGGGAAAAGACTGACATCCTAAACATTGAAAGCTGCACACTGGGGAATTGTCTACTTTTCAATTTCTCTGATGGGTATGGTACTGTCCACGTGTTTCTAATTATTTCCCCTCTAGATTATAAACTTCCAAGAGCCGGTAACTCTGGACTTTCTGGATGCTGAACTGGAGGATGAAAACAAGGAATGGGTAAGAAGTGAAGGAGGAAAAGAATGTAACAAGATGTAAGGATAAAGTTGGGTGCTGATTCATTCTCCAGCTAGCATCATCTCATGGAGAGAGTCAGATAAACATTATTCCTTCAAATAAAGTATGCTTGAGGCATTAGAAATCTCTATTTTCAACTGTTTCTGAGCATTGGTGTTGGTGCTGAAATGGTTGCCACAAGAGGACACAGGTTTAAGGTGCTGGGGAGCAGGTACAGAGGAGATGTCAAGGGTAGGTTTTTTACTCAGAGAGTGGTGAGTGCTGCTATGGGCTGCCGGCCATATGGTCTTTTAAGTGACTTTTAGATAGAGCTTGAAAAAGTAGAGGGCTATTGGCAAGTCTGGTAATTTCTAAGGTAGGGACATGTTTGGCACAGCTTTATGGTCCAAAAGGCCTGTATTGTGCTGTAGATATTCTAGGTTTCTAAGTTTCTATTTCCAGGGAACAACAATATTTTCCAAAATTGATCTGCGCAATGCTTACTATCTGATTTGCATAAGAGAAGCAGATAAGTGGAAAATGGTATTCAGCACCTCTAATGGCCACTATGAATACATGGTGGTGCCTTTTGGTCTGGCCAGTGCCCCCGCTGTATTCCAACCTTTGGTTAATGATGTGTTCATGGACACGTTGAACCAGTTCATGTATTTAGATGACATCATTATCTATTCCCACTCTCATGAAGAGCATGTCCAGCATGTCCAGAGAGTACTCAGACACCTTTTTGTAAATAACCTGTGCTGCCCACTTCATTGCCCTCCCCAAACTCCCATCGGCTCGAGATGCTGCCACACTCGTGGTTCAACATGTGTTCAGGCTCCATGGCTTTCCTCAAGACATAGTGTCTGATTGTTCACTTCCCGCTTTTGGAAGGCTTTCTGCTGTCCTGTAGGAACCATGGCCATACTCTCGCCTGGCTTCCACCCCCAATCCAATGGCCAGACTGAGAGAGGGAACCAGGAGTTGGAGACAACCCTGCGCTGTCTTGCCTCTTCCAACCCCATGTCCTGGAGCTCCCAATTGGTTTGGGCAGAGATCACCCACAATAACCTCCAGTTGTCCTCCACCGGTCTGCCTCCCTTTGAATGCCAGAAGGGATTCCAGACCCTGCTCTTCCCTGATCAGGAGATCGATGTAGGATTCCTGCTGCTGAACAGCTGATCCAGCGTTACAAGCGCACCTGGAGACGAGCCAGGGCTTCTCTGCTGTGTGCCCAGAAACAGCGTTCCCGGCAGGCTGATCGGCTTGTCGTTGTAGTGCTTGTTGAGACTTGGACAGAGCACAGCAACACTTCGCTGCTGCTTTGCATCAGCATTACCTGAGAAATTGGACTTTTGATTCAACTGACTCTGAAGACTAGCAGTGTTCTTTTCAGCCGTAGTGTAGGCTTTGTTTTCTATTTGAGAGTTTTAGTTAACGGCCCTGTTTGGCCTAGTGTTTATTGTTTTCTTTTCCCTTTAATACTGTTCGTATTAAAGTCTGTGAATTATCGACCTGCTTCAGTGTCTCTCGCTCTGCACTTGGGCCATATCCAAACCCGGTAACAATGACATAGCTTTATAGAGCAACTTATGGTTGAGCTCAGTAGGGGATCAAATTTTTGGATTGGGTGTTGTGCAATGAACCAGAATTGATTAGAGAACTTAAGGTAAAGGAACCCCTAGGAGAAAGTGATTGAATTCTCTGTGAAGTTTGAGGAGAAGCTAATGTCAGATTTATCAGTATTACAGTGGAGTAAAGGGAATTAGAGGCTTGAGAGAGGAGCTGGAAAGAACACTGGCAGGAATGACGACAGAGAGCAATGCCTGAAATTTCTGGGAACAATTCAGAAGGTGCAGGATGTACACACCCCAAAGAGGAAGAAATATTCTAAAGTCAAGATGACACAACCATGTCTAACAACAGAAGTCAAACCCACCCTAAAACCCAAAGAGAGGGCATATAATAGAGCAAAAATTAGTGGGAAGTTAGAGGATTGGGAAGCTTTTAAAAACCAACAGAAGGAACTAAAAGAGTCATTATGAAGAAAAAGATGGGATACGAAGGTAAGCTGATCGATGGTATTAAAGAGGACCCCAGAAGTTTCTTCAGATACATAAAGTGTAAAAGAGAGGTGAGAGTAAATATCGGACTGCTGGAAAATGATACTGGAGAGGTAGTAATGGTGGATGGACTGAAATACTTTGCATCAGTCTTCACTGTGAAGACACTAAGAGTATGCCAGAAGTTCAAGAGCGTCAGGGAGCAGAAGTGAGTGTGGTTGCTATTACTAGAGAGAAAGTTCTTGGGAAACTGAAAGGTCCAAAGACAGTTAAGTCCCCTGGACCGATCGGTACACACCCGAGACTTCTGAAGGAGATGGCTGAAGGGATTGTGGAGACATCTGTAATTATCTTATAAGAGTCAATTGATTCTGGCATGGTTTCAGAGAAATGGAAAATTGTAAATGTTATTCTGCTCTTCAAGAAAGGGGCAGAAGAAAGGACATTATAGGCCAAGTAATCTTATCTCAGTGGTTGGGAACATGCTGGAGTCAATTATTAAGGATGTGGTTTTGGGGTACTTGGAGGTAGATGATAAAATAGGCCGTAGTCAGCATGGATTCCTTAAGGGAAAGTCTTGTCTGACAAATCTGTTGAAATTCTTTGAAGAAACAATGAGCAATAGACAAAGGAGAATTGGTGGATGTTCAGGAGACATTTGACAAGGTGCCACATATGAAGCTGCTTAACAAGTTAATAGCCCATAGTATTACAGAAAAGATTCTGGCATAGATAAAGCATTGGCTGATTGGCACAAGGTAAAGAGTGGAGCCTTTTCTGGTTGGCTGCTGGTGGCTAGTGGTGTTCCACAGGAATCTGTGTTGGGATTGCTTCTCTTTACATTATATGTCAATAACTTGGATGATGGGATTGATGGCTTTATGGCTAAATTTGCAGATCATGTGAAGATAGATGGAGGGGCAGGAAGTTTTGAGGAAGTAGAGAGGCTGCAGAAGGGTTTGTTTGTAATATACATAAATGATCTGGATGATAGGGTGGTAAATTGGATTAGTAAGTATGCCGATGATACTAAGGTAGGAGGTGTTGTGGATAATGAGGTGGGTTTTCAAAGCTTGCAGGGAGATTTATGCCAGTTAGAAGAATGGGCTGAACATTGGCAGATGGAGTTTAATGCTGAGAAGTGTGAGGTTCTACATTTTCGCAGGAATAATTGAAATAGAACATACAGGGTAAATGGTAGGGCATTGAGGAATGCAGTGGAGCAGAGAGATCTAGGAATAACAGTGCATAGTTCCCTGAAGGTGGAGTCTCATGTAGATAGGGTGGTGAAGAAGGCTTTTGGAATGCTGGCCTTTATAAATCAGAGCATTGAGTACAGAAGTTGGGATGTAATGTTAAAATTGTACAAGGCATTGGTAAGGCCAAATTTGGAATATTGTGTACATTTCTGGTCACTGAATTATAGGAAAGATATCAATAAATTAGAGAGAGTGCAGAGACGATTTACTAGGATGTTACCTAGGTTTCAGCACTTAAGTTACAGAGAAAGGTTGAACAAGTTAGGTCTCTATTCATTGGAGCGTAGAAGGTTGAGGGGGGATTTGATCGAGGTATTTAAAATTTTGTGAGGGATAGATAGAGTTGACGTGAATAGGCTGTTTCCATTGAGATTCAAACGAGATTCAAACGAGAGGACATGATTTGAGAGTTAGGGGGCAGAAGTTTAAGGGAAACACAAGGGGGTATTTCTTTACTCAGAGAGTGATAGCTGTGTGGAATGAGCTTCCTGTAGAAGTAGTAGAGGCCAGTTCAGTTGTGTCATTTGTAAAATTGGATAGGTATATGGACAGGAAAGGAGTGGAGAGTTATGGGCTGAGTGCGGGTAGGTGGGACTAGGTGAGATTAAGAGTTCGGCACGGACTAGGAGGGCCGAGATGGCCTGTTTCCATGCTGTGATTGTTATATGGTTATATGGATAGATTAGGAGAATGGGTAAAGAAGTGGCAGATGGAATACAGTGTTGGGAAGTGGATGGTCATGCACTTTGGTAGAAGAAATGAAAGCAAAGACTATTTTCTAAATGGAGAAAAAAATCAAAAATCTAAAATGTAAAGGGACTTGGGATTCTTTGTGCAGGATTCCCTAAAGGTTAATTTGCAGATTGAGTCATTAGGAAGAAGCCAAATGCAACCTTAGCGTTCATTTCAAGAAGACTAAAATATAAAAACAAGGTCGAAGCTTTACAAAGTACTGGGTGAGGCCTCACTTGTATTGTGAACAGTTTTAGACCATAAGACATTGGAGCATAATTAGGTCATCCAACCCATTGAGTCCACTCCGCCATTTCATCATGGCTGATCGGATCCCATTCAACCCCTACACCTGCCCTCTCATCATATCCCTTGTTGCCCCGAACGATCAGGAATCTATCAACTTCTGCTTTGAATATACCCACGGACTTGGTTTCCACCGCAGTCTGCAGCAGAGCATTCCACAGGTTCAACACTCTATGGCTAAAATAAGTTTCTCCTTACTTCTGTTCTGTAAGGTCAGCACCCAGGTTTGAGATCTGAGAAAGGATGTTCTGACATCAGAGAGGGTTCAAAGCAGGTTCACAAAGATGATCCCGGGATTGAAAGGCTTGTCATATGAAGAACATTTGATGACTCTGGACCTCTACTCACTGGAGTTCAGAAGAATGAGGGGTGACCGCATTGAAATCTATCAAATGTTGAAAGGCATCAATAGAGTGAATGTGAAGAGTGTGTTTCCTATGGTGGGAGAGTCTAAGTCCAAAGGACACAGCCTCCGAATAGAGGGGTGTCCTTTTAGAATGGAGATGAGGAGAAATTTCTTTAGCCAGAGAGTGGTGAATCTGTGGAATTTGTTGTCACAGGCAGCTATGAAGGCCAAATACACAAATGTTTGTATTTAAGGCAGACGTTGATAGATTCTTGATTAGTCAGGGCGTGAAGAGATAGAAGGAGAAGGTAGATTGGCAGACGTGATGGGCGAAATGGCATAATTCTGCTCCTCTGTCTTATGCTATGTAACTTGTACCATCTTGTGTGAGGCATCTGCTCCATGGGAAAAAAATCTCACCCTCTATCTAGTTATCTGCTCATAATTTTGGGAAACCAAATCCAGCCTATGCAATCTCTCTTTATAATTGAAATGTTCCACTTTAGGCAACGTCCTGGTGAATCTGCTCTGCATTCTTTCCAGCATAATCACATCCTTTTCTCAACTAGTATTACACACAATATTCCAAGTGTGGCAAACCAGTGTTCTAACACAACATCACAATCAAAGATGTGGCTGTTGGAGGCATCACCTATGCCTTCTTCATGCCTCTTTATCAGTGCTGCAACTTTAAGGGATTCATGGACATGCCCTGAGGGTTTTCTTCATTAATAATCCCCAGGGCACTACCATTTTTTGGTGTAAGTTTTACTCTTGTTTAGAACATAGCACAGGAACAGGCCCTTCTGCTCTCGATATCTGTGCCAAAATCAGTAATGAATTAAACTAGTTCTCTTCTATCTGTACATGATCCATATCCCTCTATCCCTGCATATTCATGTGACCGTCTAACAGCCTCTTAAACTCCACTTTTGTATCTGCTTCCACCACTCCCCCTGCAACATATTTTGGACACATGCTGCTCCCAGTAAAAATGCTTGCCCCACACATCCACTTTAAACTTGCCTCTCTCTTCTTAGATGCATGTCCTGTACTACTTGACATTTCTACCCTGAAAACCTCTGCATCCTATCACCAAGCCAATTTTGCATCCACTTTGCCATCCTGTTCTGGGTCCCAGGGCTCAAAACTAACGGACCAGCCTATTATGCAGAATCTTATCGAAGGCCTTACTAAAGTCACTGTCGATACCGCTGTACTGTTGGGTGAGGTTAGTGCAAGTTGGTTCATCTGGTTTTATTCTCTTTGTACTTTAACTGTCAGAACGTTTGGAAATGGCCTAGGTGTGGAGAGAGAGAGAGAGAGACACTGAGCAGGTTGACAGTTCAGTAACTTTAATGAGAGCTGTTGTAGAATTTGAAGGAAAAGAAAAACAATAAACACTAGGCCAGTAGGGCCATTAGCTAAAACTCTCCTACTGAAAGTTAAATGTCAACACTGCAGCTGGAAGCAATAGCTAATACTAAATGATTACTGCTCCTTTACAGCATCAGTCGAGATAGTAGTCCTCTTCCTCCAACAAGGAAGGGAGCAAAAACATTACTGTCCTTTGGATCAAGTCTTGTCAAGGCTACAATGAAAAGAAAGGAGTTAAAACTGCCATAATGAAACAGTAATTAGCTGGAACATGCATTTTCACAAGTGCAATTGCCAACTCTGTTGCTCAGCCTGCCCGCAGGTACATGTAGACCCTGCAGCAGAGTCTGTGCTTGAGACATTAAAATAGCCATTAGGATATAACATGGTGGCTTGCTGGGATATTTCAGTGGCATCTGCCCATCAAAACTTCTTCACCAGGATCTACTTAGTGCTTGTCAGCTCCTGCCTCACGCCTCCCTCTCTCTTCTTTATCCCCTTCGGAAGAGTTACACTCTCAATCTTGATGCAGGGTTTTGACCCAAAGTGCTGACAGTTCCCTCCCCCCACAGAAGCTGGGCTTGCTGAGTTCCTGCAGCATAATATTTGTTGCTTCTGAATCCAGTATTTGAAGTCTCTGCGTCTCCATTACAATTAAGTTGTCACTCCTTCCAATCCAATTCCCTGTCACGTCCTTCATCTCAATGCAGCCTCTAGGACTCACAGGCAATCTAACCACCCTTCTGCAGTCTGACCATCAACACTAAAAATAATTCATTTTCTAAAATTAGAAAGAGGTGACATAGGGTCAGAGAATGTTGAATCTTTGTGGTTGGAGTTAAGAAACTGCAAGAGTAGAAAAAAACATTATGGTTATCATATATAGACTTCCAAATAGTAGCCAAGATGTGGAATTGAGATTGCATGACACCAACCTTCCAATCCCCTTGCATATTGAAGTCTCCCATTACAATTGTGACATTGCCCTTATTACTTGTCATTTCTAGCTCCCATGCCAGGCAAACTGAAAGGTCTTAAGCTGGATAAGTCACCTGGACCGATGGACTACATCCCAGAGTCCTGAGAGAGATTGCTGAAAAGATAACAGATGAATTGGTCAGGATCTTTCAAGAATCACTTGATTCTGATGTAGTCCCGGAGGACTAGAAGATTGCAAATGTCACTCCACACTTTAGGAAGGCAAAAGAAAGGAAATGATATGCCAGCTAGACTAACCTCAGTGGTGGGGGAAGAGTTGGAGTCTATCATTAAGGAAGAGGTTTCAAGGTACATGGAGACCAATGATAACAAAGTCAAGTTCAGCATGGTTTCTGTAAAGGGAAATCTTGTCTGACCTTGAAATCTTGTTAGAGTTCTTCAAGGAAATAACAAGCAGGGAGGACAAAGAAGAGGCAGTGGACATCATTTACTTGGATTTTCAGAAGGTATCTGATAAGATGCCACACATAAGGCTGCTTAACAAGATAAAATCCTGTGGCGTTACATGAAAGATACTGGCATGGATAGAGGAATGGCTGACAGGCAAGAGGCAGTGAGTGGGAATAAAGGGGGCCTTTTCTGGTTGGCTGCCAGTGACAAGTGATGTTCCTCAGGGGTCAGTATTAGGACCACTACTTTTCACATTGTTTGTCAGTGATTTAGATAATGGAATTGGTGGCTTTGTGGCAAAGTTTGCGGATGACATGAAGACAGGTAGAGTGGTAGGTAGTGTTGAGGAAGCAATGCCATTGCCGCAGAACTTAGGCAAATTGGAGAATGGGCAAAAAGGTGACAGATGGAATACAGTGTTGGGAAATGTATGATAATGCATTTTGGTAAAAGGAACAATAATGCAGACTATTATTTAAATAGGAAGAGGGTTCAAACATCAGAGGTGCAGAGGAACTTAGGAGTCCTTGTGTAAGACTCCTAATAGGTTAAATTACAGGTTGAGTCTGTTGTAAAGAAGGCAAATATAATTTTGGCAGTTATTTCAAGGGGAGTAGAATATAAAAGTGAGGAGATAATGCTGAGGCTTTATAAGACACTGGTCAGGTCAAATTTGGAATGTTGTCAAAAGTTTTGGGCTGTATATCTCAGAAAGGATGTGTTGTTATTGGAGAGAATCCAGAGGAGGTTCATGACGATGATTCCAGGAATGAAGAGGTTAACATATGAAGAGCTTTTGGTAGCCTTGGGCCTGTACTCACTGGAATTTGGAAGAATGCAGCGGGATCTCACTGAAACCTGCGAAATGTTGAAAGGACTAGATAAGATGGATATGGATATGATGTGGGTATCCAGAACCAGAGGGCACAGCCTCAAAATTGAGGGGCATCCTTTTAGAACAGAGGCAAAGAGGAATTTCCTTAGGCAAAGAGTTGATCATTTCCTGATTGGTCAGGGCACCAAAAGATACGGCGAGAAGGCATGTGTATGGGGTTGAATGTGATTCAGGATCAGCCATGTTGGAATGGTGGAGCAGACTCGATGGGCTGAATGACCTAATTCTGCTCCTATATCTTATGGTCTTATGGTCTCAAGATTGTCATATTGTCACCTGATTGCATTTGATTTCTCCAGTGCAGAGTAGTCATATTGTGAAGAGCAAATGCAGCTCAATTAAAGGAAGTGAGGGTATTGAAGCTGCTGGGTCAACCCTGTGTCTCTGTTGCTTGCCACTTTTTGCTTCTGCTCTGAACTCCCTTCCCAGGACTGCTACATGAATGACAAAGCCACAGTAAGCAAGGACAGCCATTTTTTTTTTGTTTGTCTGGGTACATTACAACCTTCTAGGTTTAAGATTAAATTCAACAACTTTCAGACAGCTCCTGTTTTACATCTGTATCAGAACTGCCGTGAATTTGTCATATTATCTTCGCCTCTGTCTCCACGACATTGTTTGATATATTCCCGAAAACTCGTATTTTGCAGCTCTCATATTCCTTCACCGGTGTTTCCTCTCTCTCTCTGTCTCACCTTACAGCTCACCTTGCCATTTTCTCTCTTTCTAACATCACATATTAAATGATCAAGCATCTCACTCCACTAGTGCTCATCTCATGGTAACCTGACCTCACCATATCAGAAATATTCCCTTTGTACAATCAATCTTCCCCAACATTCTCCACTACTTAAAACTAACTTATTTCCTTTCTTTTGCAGTGCCAGTGGAGAAACTTCAGCCCGAGGCATTAATACCATTTTCCTTTGCACAGATGCTATCTGTGCTGTGTGTCTTCAGCATTTTTTTTTGATTTTCATATCAGGTTTCTAAGACCTGGAGTTCTTTGATTTTAATCTTTTGATTCTTGATTGGCCTTAGAGTCTTGGTAAGAAGGGATAGGTGTACCAATGAGTCCACATGGGCTCATTGGACAGCAATCCAGTCTCATTTACTGCCTGTGATCCCCATCTTCATATTTATTTATAGATACAATGCTCTCTGTACACAATATTTACAGTTTCAATTTATAATGGTCATCTCAATCCAGAATGCACTTAGGCCTCATGGTATTCACCTGTCCTGGAAATTCCCAGCTGTATCCACAGATGCTGCATCTCCAAGGACACAGATCACTGTGTCTTTAAAAACACCACCATTGCCATCTCTAGGACTATCCCTTTCAGAGGAACCTCATCCCATCTAGTCTTTCCTGTTGGTCAATATTTCTGTAGAAAGCTTACTTTATTCTTGCTCTGTCTCCAGTATTTCCTCTCTCTCTTATTAGAGATGCTCACAATTAGCACCCAAACGATCCCTTTCTTCTGAGACTGATGTCCACCAACTTTTCGTCATCTTTTCTAATCCTTTTTTGTACATCATCTCATTCTGAAATGCCTACTTCAAACTGTTGTTTGAGTGTTCTTCAGATTATACTTGTTTTTAGAGCACATTGATATTGGGGTCAATACTGACTGGTTTGGTGCAGCATCCCTTCACAACATACAAAACGACAGCAAACTGTCAGGTCAGCAGAAAAGGTCATTGGGTGCAGTCCACCATCACTGCAGGATTTGTATGTGTCCAGGACAAAGATGCATGCAGGAAAATTCCTTGTGGACACTAGCAATGCTGCGCTCTGCATTTTCCAAAAGCTTGCTTCTGAAAAGCACTATAGGGCAATTAAAACAGAATACTTAACATCATCTTAAAAGTTTCTTCCCCCAGTCATTTAATCTGATCTAGTTAGTCCTGCCCCCACCCCCTCTATTAGCCCATCACTACACTGGACTGTAAACATTTTAAACCACTTTTTGCAATGCTGTTTACATTGTAAATGCATTTACTAGTGTTTATGTATTTAAGCATATTTTATTCCCTATCCATATATGGGACCTCTATATTCGTATTGCTTTTTTAATTTTTTACCATTGTTGAATTTTTGTTGCTTTTTCTTGGTGCTTTTCCCAATCTGACCAACACAGCAAAGCAAATTCCTAATGCATGTAAACATACGTATATGGCTAAAAGAGTTGATCCTTGAAATGCTCACACTGATAGATTCAATCTGAACCAGTAGAGGGCCTCAGCACCAACAGCAACCAGTGCTCTCACTGACTAACAGCCGTTTCTAAAGAAAGGATCACAATTTCAAAAGGTTATACCTTTTCTTTTTCTTGTCCATGTTCATTTCTGTTTCTACAGATCCGGAGAAACATGATTGATAAGAAATATGGGAATATGACAATCCGAACTCTAACCAAGTCCCTGGATGAGGTAAGTAATCTAAGCATTCGAATGTAACTTTGTATTTTTTTTATAAACAGCGACAATGAGGAAGCAGGCTGGCCTTCTAATTAAACACCAACTAATTAAATATTCATGAAATAGTCTGATGTGATCCTGCAACATGGTATTGGTAAAGAGATGAATGCAAAGGTATAGACATTGAGACATCTGGCTGTGCTATTCTTTCCAACTAATGAAGGCTGAAATGTGGCACCTTCTCTGTAGTGGCATTCTAGTCTTTTGAGTTAGGAAGTTGTACATTGAAGGACTTGAGCATATGGCTGGCTAATCAGCATGGTGCTGTTGGAAGTAGCTTGCTTCAGATTCTCCCCGGTAGTGCAGGACAACCAAAAACGGACCATTTCCCACTGTCATTGCATAAACAACCGCTGATTTTTTAAACATAACTCAGAAACAAAGAATGTATTGATGTGTGAGATGTGATAAAGTGATAGACAAGCCAAATACCTTCTTGCTACACTGAGTATTGTCTTCATTGATTGAATCACAGGGGACCTTTACCACCAATGAAACTGAAAAACACTTCAAAGCAAAGCATGGGCCTCAAAAGCATCAGTATTTCATTTTGCAAATCTCTTTCTTAATAAAAGACAGCCCTTCCTTCTGGGAAAGAAGGTGAGCTGATAATACATAATATCTCCCCAAAACATATGAACAGGCTTAAGATATATTTTCCATTCATAAAGGGGACATGGATCGTCAGCTTCTTCATTCTGTCTTAATGAATATTCCTCCTCAGTGTTACTCCGGAGAAAATCCTGGTTGCTGAAGTGAAAAGGGGAACCAGTGGAAATGTTCATATTAACAGCAACAGGGTAACTGAATCATAATCATAATCAGGTTTATTATCACCGGCATGTACCATGGAATTGGTTAACTTAGCAGCAGCAGTTCAATAGAATACATAATATCAAAGAAGAAGAGAAAAAAATTAATAAATAAGTAACAGTATAGGTATTTGAATAGATTAAAAATCATGCAAAAACAAATAATATATATTAAAAAAGTGAGGTAGTGTTCACAGGTTTAGGAATCAGATGGCAGAGGGAAAGAACCTTTTCCTGAATCGTTGAGTGAGTGCCTTTAGGCTTCTGTACCTCCTACCTGATGGTAACAATGAGAAAAGGGCACTGGGTGCTGGAGATCTTTAATGATGGACACTGCCTTTCTGAGAAAACAGTCCTTGAAGATGTCCTGGGTGCTTTGTAGGCTAGTACCCAAGATGGAGCCAACTAAATTTCCAACCCTCTGTAGCTTCTTTCGGTCCTGAGCAGTAGCCATTCCCGCACCCCCCCCCCCACCCCCCATACCGGACAGTGATTCAGCCTGTCAGAATGCTCTCCATGGTACATCTACAGAAGTTTTTGGGTGTATTTGTTGACATACCAGATCTCTTCAAACCCCTAATGATGTCTAGCTGCTGTCTTGCCTTCTTTATAACTGCATCGATATGTTGGGGCCAGGTTGGGTCCTCAGAGACCTTGACACCCAGGAACTTGAAACCACTCACTCTCTCCATTTCTGATCCCTCTTATGAGGATTGGTTTGTGTTCCTTCATCTTCCCCTTTCTGAAGTCCACAATCAGCTCTTTCGTCTTACTGACATTGACTGCAAGTTTATTGCTGCGACACCACTCCACTAGTTGTTATATCTCACTCTATCTGAGATTCGATCAACAACTTGTCAACAAATTTATAGATGGTATTTGAACTTTAACTAGCCACACAGTCATGGGTATAGAGAGAGTAGAGCAGTGGGCTAAGCACACACTCCTGACATGCACTAGTGTTGATCGGCAACATCTGCATCAGTTGATCATTAATGTTAATTGCAGCCTTAAAGAACATTAAAATGGATAAATCCTCAGGGCATGACCTGACTTTGTGGGGCCAGTTGTATGTCTTGTCAAGGTGTTTGCTTCTTTATCAGCCATTGGTGAAGTTCCTGAAAATGGGAAGGCGACTAAGATCGTTCTGTAGTTTATGAAGGACAAGCCAGGAAACCACAGCTCAGTCAGTAGTGAGGAAATTAGTGGAGGGAATTCTGAGGGACAGAATCTACCAGCATTTGGATACGTAGAGTCTGATTAGGTGGTTTCAGCATGGCTTTGGGTGTAGAGAGTTGTGCCTGATGAACTTGATGAAGAGCTGTTGGGTATGATTTAAAATAATATGTCAAGGGGACAGGAATCAGTATGATAGAGCTGAGGATGAGCCAGCAGTTTTACAGGTAGCTGATGGATGTACCATGAATGTAAGGAAGGACAAGCTGATGATTGGGTACAAATGCAAACAGAGCAAATTGCTAAATTGCATAATAGAGGCAAAATTCAAAAGGATGCAGGACTGAAGGTGCTGTTTTTAAATGTGCACAGCATTCAGAATAAGGTGGCTAAACTCATGGCACAAGTAGAGATTGGTCAGTTTGACGTTGTGGGCATCACTGAGTCATGGCTGAAAGAAGCCTATAGTTACGAGTTTAACATCAAAGGATATACTTTATATCGAAAGGATAAGCAGGAAGGCAGAGGCTCTGTTGGTAAGAGATGAAATTACATCTTTAGAAAGGGGTGACAAAAGGTCAAAGAATGTTGAATCTTTGTGGGTGGAGTAAAGAAACTGAAAAGGTAAATAAAAACATTATGGTAATACATAGGCCTCTAAATAGTAGAGCAGATGTGGGGTTGAGATTGCAAAGGGAACTGGAAAAGACATGTACTAAGGGTAATAACTCAATTGTAATGGGGTTTTCACTATGAATGGGAATTGGGAAAATCAGGTTAGTGTGGCATCACAAGAGAGGAAATATGTAGAATGCAATGGCTTTTTTAGAGCAGCTTGTGCTTGAGCCTACTTGGGGAAAGGCTATCTTAGATCAGGTATTGTATAATAATCCAGATCTTGTTAGGGAGCTTAGCATAAAGGAACCCTTTGGAGGCAGTGATCATAATAACATTGAATTCATACTTCAATTTGAGAGGGAAAAGCATAAATTACATGTATCATTATTGCAATGGAATAAGGTGAATTACAGAGGCATTAGAGAGGAGCTTTCATAGGTGGGTATTGGTGGGGATAACAGCAGAGCAGAGATGGCTGAAGTTTCTGGGAATAGTTCACAAGGCACAGGATAGATATGTCTCATAGGGGAAGATGTTCTGAAATGGCAGGGGTAGGCAACTGTAGCTAACAAAGGAAATTAAGAACTGCATAAAAGCCAAGGAAAGGGCATATAAGGTAGCAAAAGTGCATGGGAAGTTAGATGATTGGGAAGCTTTTAAAATCCAACAAAAGGCAACTTAACAAGCTATAAGAAGGGAAAAGATTAAATATGAGGGCATATTAGCCAATAATATAAAGCAGGATAATAATTTTTTTCAGTTATTTAAAGAGTAAAAGGGAGGGGAGAGTTGATATTGGACCACTGAAAAATGATACTGGTGAGGTAGTAATGGGGGACAAAGAAGCAGCAGATGAACTTAATGGGTACTTTACATGTTTCTTCACTGTGGAAAATATAGCAGTGTACCAGAGGTCCATGGGTGTCAGAGAGCAGGAGTGAGTGCCATTGCTATTACTTCGTAAAAAGGAAAAAGTGCTAGGCAAACTGAAAGGTCTTAAGGTGGATAAGTCACCTGGACCAGATCCCAGACTACATCCCAGAGTCCTGAAGGAGGTTGCTGAAGAGATAACTGATGCATTGGTCATGATCTTTCAAGAATCACTTGATTCTGGCATGGTCCCGGAGGACTGGAAAATTGCAAATTTCACAATGCTTGTCAATGATTTGGATAATGGAATAGAATGCTTTGTGGCAAAGTTTGCGAATGATATGAAGATAAGTGATAGAAGTGATATGAAGTAGGTAGCTGAGGAAGCAATGTGATTGCAGCCAGACTAAATTGGAAGAATGCACAAAGAAGTGACAGAGGGAATAGTGTTGGGAAATGTTATGTTAATGCACTTTGGTAAAAGGAACAATAGTATGGGCTGTTACCTAAATGGGGAAAAAGTTCAAACATTAGAGGTGCAGAGAGACTTGGGAGTCCTTGTGCAAGACCCTTAGAAGGTTAATTTACAGGTTCCAAGGTCCAAGTTAATGTCAGAGAACTGTATACAATATACATCCTGAAATGCTTTTTCTTCGCAAACATCCACAAACAGGTTCCCCTTGTCCTCACCTACCACCCCACCAGCCTCCGGGTCCAACGTATAATTCTCCGTAACTTCCACCACCTCCAACAGGATCCCACTACCAAGCACATCTTTCCCTCCCCCCTTCTTTCTGCTTTCTGTAGGGATCACTCCCTACACGACTCACTTGTCCATTTGTCCCCACATCCCTTCCCACCGATCTCCCTCCTGGCACTTATCCTTGTAAGTGGAACAAGTTCTACACCTGCCCTTACATTTCCTCCCTCACCACCATTCAGGGCCCCAGACAGTCCTTCCAGATGAGGCAACACTTCACCTGTGAGTCGGCTGGTGTGGTATACTGCGTCCAGTGCTCCCGGTGTGGCCTTTTCTATATTGGTGAGACCCGACGCAGACTGGGAGACCGTTTTGCTGAACACCTACGCTTGGTCCGCCAGAGAAAGCAGGATCTCCCAGTGGCCACATATTTTAATTCCACATCCCATTCCCATTCTGATATGTCTATCCATGGCCTCCTCTACTGTCAAGATGAATCCACACTCAGGTTGGAGGAACACCACCTTATATACTGGCTGGGTAGCCTCCAACCTGATGGCATGAACATTGACTTCTCTAACTTCCGTTAATGCCCCTCCTCCCCTCCTTACCCCATCCCTGATATATTTAGTTTTTTTTCCCCCTCCTCCTTCTTTTTCTCTCTTGCTGCCCATCACTCTGCCTGCTCTCCATCTCCCTCTGGTGCTCCCCTCCCCCTTTCTTTCTCCCTAGGCCTCCCGTCCCATGATCCTTACCCATCTCCAGCTCTGTATTCCTTTTGCCAATCACCTTTCCAGCTCTCAGCTTCACCCCTGCCCCTCATGTCTTCTCCTATCATTTCACATTTCCCACTCCCCCTCCTACTTTCAAATCTCTTACTATCTTTCTTTTCAGTTAGTCCTGACCAAGGGTCTCGGCCCAAAATGTCGACAGTGCTTCTTCCTATAGATGCTGCCTGATCTGCTGTGTTCCACCAGCATTTTGTGTGTGGTGCTTGAAATTCCAGCATCTTCAGATTTCCTTGTGTTTGCACAAAAACAGAGAAGTGCCCCAAAGAATGAACGACAGTTAAACATGGACCAAACTACCCCCCCCCCCACAGCTCCCCTCCCTCCCACACGTAAGCAGCAGCGAACAACAATCCTCTCTCCCCACTGGCAAAAAAAGCAAGCATTGGCACCATCACCAAGCACTCAAGGCCTTCCTCAGTCAAGGCATCAAGTAAGATGATGGGTCATTATATTGCAGTTGTGTAAGTCATTGCTGAGGCCGTACTTTGAGAACTGTGTGCAAATTTGACAACACTGTTATAGAAATGACATAATTAAACTGGAAAGAATGTAGAAACAATTTAGAGGGCCTGAGTTAGAGGGAGAGGCTGGCCAGGTCTTCATTCCTTGGAGTATAGGAGAATAAGGGTAGCCTTATAGAGCTTTATAAAATCATGAGGAGTATAGATAAAGAGGACATTGACTGTCTTTTCCACAGAGTATGGGAATCCAAAACTAGATTTAGGATGAGAGGAGAAAGATTGAAAAGGGACCAGAGGAGCAACTTCTTCACATTGATCCCAACACCAACCCCTGTGGAATGAGTTGCCAGAGGACGTGCTTGGGGCAAGTACTATTATTTAAGAAGCACTTGGATAGGTATGTGCAGGGTCAGGGCTAAAGAGATATGGACTGAACTCAACGACCTGTATCTGTGCCATATTGCTGTTTGAGTCTATAGCTCTTTATCTCTCACATGCAAAGAGCTGAAATCCAGGGAACTCCTTCAGATTTCTAATACTTTATATTCACTGATCTGTGAATGGAAACTATCAGAGTTGAGAGAAGTAGTCTACAATTTAAAACTTGGATGTCAGGCTAGCTCTTGGTGAAGAAACAAATTGCTCAAGTTAAATCCAGTGAATTACCAGTCAATCCTTTGAATACAGGTGCCTATCATATGAATACGAATAATTGGTACTCTTTCTTTTTTCAGAGATATATTGATGAAGTAGATAGGACATACACATGGATCCCAATTCAAACTGCTGATTACAGGTAATATGTTTGCCTCAATCCTTAACTCTGGAATTGTTACCTGCCCCAGCAGTATTACTTGGTGGCTGTTCCATTGTGGCCAAGGAGTGTAGGCCTGAGCTCTGATGCTGGGTATTTTGGTAGCATTGATCTCTCTATATCAGAGAACTACAGTATATCTTACTGCGAGGTTTGAGATTTATTAATATCTATTCTTATTAGGATTGACTCAAATGTTGTAAAATTGAGGAAAGGTAGGGCATGATTGCATACCCTGTCTTTGCTTCTCATTATTTTATAAAATCCTACCAGGTCTTCTATCAGCTTCTGCTGTTCCAGAGAAAACAACCTTAGATTATCCAACCTTTCCTTAGAGCATGTGCTCTTTAATCCAGGCTGCATCTGGTAAACTTCTTCTACACTCTCTCTGAAGCCTCTGTATCCTTCCTATAATAGGGACACCAGAATTGAATGCAATACCCTAAATACAACCTAAACAAAGTTTTATAAAAATTCAACGTAATTTCCTGATTCTTGAACTCAATACCTCAACTAATAAAGGCAAGCATGCAGTATGCCATCTTTACTACCCTGTCAATCTGTGCAGCCACTTTCAGGGACAAAATCCCTCTGCATATCATCACTGTTCAGGGTCCGACCATTAAATAGTGTGCTGTCACTTTACTGTCACTTGGTCACCCAAAGTGTAAATCTCACACTTGGCCATATTAAACTTCACCTACTACATCTGTAACTTATCTATATCCCACTGGCAATCTTTTACACTATCCACGACACTTTGTATCATCAGCTAATCTACAAAGCCACATTTTTATCCAAGTAATTTATGCAGCAGATGGACCTCCTGACAGAATAATTCCTATTGATCACTACCCTCTGTCAACCTCTCCCATTTGTCTCTTGGGTAAACTCATTCAGAATCAGGACACAGAGGATTCCAGCTTCTTAATCTTATGGATAATTCTACCATGTAGGAACTAGTCCATTGCTTTACTAAAAATCTATGTAGACAGCATCCACAGCTCAAATTACATCAATCATCCTCATCACCTCTTCAAAATAAGTCGAACTAGAAATGAAGACATGACTTAATGACTCAAAACCATGCTGTCTGTTCCTAATTAGGCCCTGCATAGATTGCCTTGGGATTCTCTTTAATCCTGCTTGGTAAGAGTTTGTCATGGCCCCTCCTTGCTCTCCAAATTCCCCTCCCGAGCCCTAGTCTAGTATCTTTATAATCCTCAAGGTCTCTTTTTGAGTTTAGCTTCCTCAACCTTACATTCGCTTCCTTATTCTTCCTGTAGTATAAATCTCCTCAGAGCAATTGCATATTTCATGTTTTCAAATTCTACATACAGGGTAGACGAGCCCCGCACCATGAACCCTTACAACATTAAGTGTCCAGCTTTGTCCCTCTATCGACTAAGCATAAGGGTGAAGAACTAAAGAGCATGGTTCAGTTAGTTAACGTAAAAATAAACAGATTTCAACCTATCTGTTTCATTACGTCATTGCCTTGCTCCTGCCTGTTCTTCCGTACTGATAGGTCATGACATCTCTCAGTCATTCCACTTTATGACCTGGTGCTCTGGCTACCATCCTCCTGCCGAACTAGTTTAAATCCTCCTAAGTAGCACCAACAAACTTCCCCACCAATTAAAGTGCAACGTGTCCCTCTTGTACAGGTCTAACCTGCCCCAGAAGTAGTTTCAGTGATGCAAGAACCTGATATCCTGCCCCCACACATTCTTCTGTTCTATCTATCTGTTCCTGCCCTGACTGACATGTGTCATCATGTGTCACCAAGTATGATCCAGACACCTTTGTCTGGAGTATGGGAGTATGACACCTTTGAAGTCCTGCTTTTCAGCCTCTTTCCTAACTTCCTATTCTCACTGCACAGGCCTTCATTTCCCTTTCTACCTATGTCATTGGTACCAATCTGCACCACAGCCTCTGGCTGCCTACTTTCCTGGTCAGAAGCTGCCTTGATGTAGGCATCTAAGGTGCAATACATTATAAGGCCATAAGACATAGAAATTATAAGATATAAGAAATTAGGTCACTCAGACCATCAATTCTGATCTGATTCCATTGTGGCTGATCCATCATCCCTCTCAACACCGTTCTCATGCCTTCGCCCTATGACTTCAGAAATCCTGGCACAGAACCTCCTGCCTCTCCCTCTAACATGCCTCCTATCAGTGTTGCCCTTTCTGGCTTCTCCCTGCCCATTGAGCCTCAGAGCCAGTCACAGTACCACTGACCTGACTGCCACTGCTAAGTCATGATAGGTGCCTCTCTGCACCCCCCCCCCACCCCCACCCCAATGAGCAATATCCAAATTAGCAAGTCTTAAGCATGAGAGTCTGCTGAAGATCTTGAGCAACACACATAAAATGCTGAAGGAACTCAGCAAAACTGCCTCTTGCTGATTTTCTCCAGCATTTCGTGTATGTTATCTAAAGTATACTTGTTGTTGAGGGGAATGACCACAGGGAGGCATGTACTATCTGCTTTTTCACTCTGTCTTTCCAGGCAGTCATCCAGTTATCTGCTGCCTGCATCTTAGGTGCAACTACCTTGCTAAAACTCTTATCTGTAATGCTCCCAGCTTCCCAGATGTTCCTAAGTATGTCCAGCTCCAGATAAATTTCCTTAATACAGTTAGTTGGAAACTGCAGCTTGTTGCACTTCCTATGCATAGGTGAAGTCACAGGACCTTTGCCCTAACTGACATCCCAGCTACTCTAATTGGATGAACAGGTCAAAGGAAAACCTTACCTGTTTTCTTCTCATCCTCCTCTCTCCAAAGCCTCACAAACCAGAGCCTTGGCACTTCTACTCAATACAGCACTTGCAACTCAAATCTTTCATGTATGACGAGGCCTTGCTTTTCCCTCCATTGAGGTGACTTCACGTAATGCACAAACCCTTTTACTGCCCACCATTGTGATCACTCAGACCATTGAAGCCCTTCTCTCGGTTAAGTCCATGTAACCCTATGCTGCCTACCATTAAATTGTCACTGCATTCGTTATCTTATTCCATGAAGTGGAGCAGAGACCTAAAGCATAGACTCTTGAAGAGACTTCAAAGTTCTGCCATGCAGGGGTCCTTGGGCATTGTGCAAAACAAAATGGCCCTATTGCAGTGATCTTCAACCACTGAGGAGATCAGGTAAGAAATAAACTGGAGAGACTTTTGAGCTTCAAAAGAGAGGATCAGACATGCAGACACATGATCAAAAGAATTCAATGAGGCCTAATTCAATGCACTTTTAGGTCAGAATTCTTAATGTGGAATTAATATGTATTCAGGTGGTTGATGTTCAGCATGGATTTGGCGGGCCAAAGGGCCTGTGCCCTTGCTATATCTCTCCACAACTAATACCATTTGAGAAGGTATTGGACAGCCCCTCTCTTCAACTGCTGCAGTCCATGAAGCAGGATGTCTGTGCAAAAGAGGCTTTGAAATATTAAAATGGCTTGTTAGGCCAATTCAGAAAGAATTTGAGAATCAAAGAGTCAATCAAATTGCAATGAGTCCAAAATTGCATTGCCCTCAGCCAGTAAAGACAACATATTGAAAGACATCAAATCTAAAGGACATTCATGCACTGTCTGACAGTTGTGCTATTCCAATGATTTCATGGTCACCTTGACTGAAAAGTCCTTTTTCTCCACTTAATTCAAATTCCCAGGCTGCTGTGATAAGCTTTGAACTCTTATTATTTATAGTCGTGTCACTCTAGTTCACTAACATATCCACCAACCTACCAACTTCTCGAAGATTGTGTTCAATTCTGGTCACCTCATTATAGGAAGGATATTATGGAGAGGGTGCAGAGGAGATTTACCAGGATGTTGCCTGGTTTGGAGAACAAGTCATATGAAGCAAGGTTAGCAGAGCTGGGACTTTTCTCTTTGGAGCGCCAAAGAATGCGAGGGGACTTGATAGAGGTCTACAAGATTATGAGAGGCATAGATAGGGTGGATAGTCAGTACCTGTTTCCCAGGGCACCAATAGCAAACACCAGAGGGCATATGTACAAAATTAAGGGAGGGAAGTTTAGGGGAGATATCAGGGGTAAGTTTTTTACACAGAGGGTTGTGAGTGCCTGGAATGACTTGCCAGGGATGGTGGTGGAGGCTAAAACATTAGGGGTATTTAAGAGCCTCTGGGACAGGCACATGGATGAAAGAAAAATGGAAGGTTATGGGTTGTGTGGGTTTAGTACTTTTATTTAAGGATTATATGGGTCGGCACAACATGGAGGGCTGAAAGGCCTGTACCGTGCTGTAGTGTTCTATGTTTCTATGGTTCTAAATGTATTATTATGCCATGGAAGTAGCAGAATTCAGTGTGGTGATTAGTGTTCTGCTACTACAGTGCCAGTTGTAAGATTCGGGTTCAATTCCTGTAAGGATTTTGTATGTTCTCCCTGTGACTAGATAGGTTTGTTCTGGATACTGCGGTTTCCTCCCACATGCCAAAGACATACGATTAGGGTTAGTGAGGTGTGAACGTGGTACCAGAAGCACGACAACACTCGCAGACTGCCCCCTGTCCCCGCACATGCTTGTTGATTTGATTTCACCGTTGATATACATGTGACAAATAAAGTTAATCTTTGAAAACATGTTCATCAGAGAAACCAGGTTGACTACCCAGTTGTGACATTGTCTCTCTGTTCTCTTTCCAGCCTGGCTCTTGTATTGCCGCCGTATAGTAAATATTATATTCATGCCAAGCTGGATGACCAAATCCTTCAAGCTCAGTGTAAGTATATGTTGCCAGTCTGTCTGCCCTTTGGCCTGATCTTGAACCTGCAGACACGCCAGCTGTCACTGGGCTGCAGAAAACTAATGCACTGATAGAAAGCAAGCTTCCCCGCTCACTATCCGAGTTTAGCCAATTACACAGAGGCTTCATGAAGATGGTGGATCTCCGCATTTTGCAATGCAGCAAAAAAATAAAGTCAATGTAAAATTAACATTCCAACCAGCTGGTTATGAGGCAAAAATTGGGCTCTCCTTCTCTTGCTTTCTTCTTGAATATACAATGATTCTGAAGCAGCGAACCATGCAGAGTCTGTGAAAATGTGCATGCTTTTCACCATGCTCTGCTTGGGTTTCAGTTTCTTTCTTGCTTTTTGTTTCATTCTGTTAATTTGTTTTATTTTTTTAATTTAATTTCTCTGGATTGTATGGACTTGCTTGCTGTGTTTGCTAAAGCTTTGGAATCATTTGCCCTTGGCCACCGCATGCTGGCCTTGTGTGCAGAGCACCTAGAGCTATCGGTCTAGATGTTTGCAACTGTTTGTTTGCTCTTTGGAGATTTTTATTTTGTCAGTTGCAAGATTCTCAGTATATTTATACACAATATTTTTATTCAAATAGTAATTGAATAAAATATTGTTTGTGACCCCCTTCCTACCCAACCCCTTTTTTTCTGCTTTCTCTCTCTATGATGGATTCACACAGTCCAAAACAACAGCAAGGGCAAGTATCTTAATCTCGGTCCCCTCCCCTCACCCTCTTTGTTCGGTGCCTATCCCCCCACTGCACCCAGCCTGCTTGCCCATTTACCTGCCCGTCTGACCCTTTCTCAAATTTCCTTTTCCAACCCTCTTGGTGCACTGTCTTGTTATGTCCACAATGGCTTAGAAATTTCCTTTGCATTGCTCTGAATATTTTCCCTTTAGTTACTTGCTTCCTCTTGTATGAAACTTTAATGTCCTGCTCTCTCTCTTTTTCTTTCTTTCTTCCTCTCTCACTAACTAACCCCTCTTCCCCATCCTGTCCCCCTTTCCCTTCAATGATGCTGAAGAGATATCAGTGCTGTTTGGACCCCACCCCATTCACTTCCTCCCCTTTAGTCTGTAACTGGATCCTATGCTCCACCCTTTTAAAACACAGTTTGATTGTCTCCATGTAATGTGGAGAGTTTGGCCATGTTGATGCCTATTGAGTGATATTCAGTAGCTGGCTATAATTGGTGGAATAGAAGATAGTGAAAAAAATGTAATGGTAATTACCTAAAACTATTTATAGTCCTAAAAGACTGAATTACCTCATTTTTATTGGCGAATATTTCTGTGCTCCATAAGTTAATTTGTTTTCTGGGCAACATATTGGCTACAACTGTTCTCCTGAGGTTTGCTTCGATCCCGCAGATCAATCTCTCTACCTCATTTTTTTACGAACTGCGTAATTTCTTCTCCTCTCCTGTGCTGACGATAAGATGTCTGAAACAGTGCTCCTCCCCCTCGCCAGTAGTTCCCAGATAATGTTCCTTTTTATTGCAGATTTTGAATCCTTGTTACCCAGCTCCTTTGAGACGGTGGGACATGTATTCATTGCTCCCAGGTAGCTGTGTGTATGTGTGCGCGCTTGCCCAGTCACTTCACGCTGTCTGCCCATTGTACCATTCATCATGCACCACGCAGCCCAAATCTTTACATGCCATCAGCCAGTTGACACCACTGCCACCACCCTGCTCATCACCCTCTGCCTCCCACCAGTGCTGTGACCTGTTTTTGTACCTCCTCTGGAATGGGCATCTTCCTGCTTTGGCCTGGTGCCTCACCATTATGAAATCACTGGCATATGCACAGGCTGCTGTGGCCACTCCCTAAAGGCACCTGTCCCTGCATGGTAAGCAGTAATTGCCCGGCTGTCTGCGTTAAGGAGTAGGGAACCCTCCGCAGCATGATCCTCCTCCATATCACTGTCCTCTCCCTGTACCAGAGTGACACCCTAGGGGTTTGAGGGTGAGGGCTTGTCACTGTCTCTTCCACGCCAGTATCCACTTTACCCTCATGGAATGTGTTTACACTTGGATTTCCTCCTAGGGAATACTGCAAGGACCTAGTCAAGTCAGACAACAATACCGAGTTGTTACTCAATTTCATCGCGCTGATGGATAAGTACACCCCTGACTCCAAAAACTGTGAGTACGATGCTCTTCAGGAGGACACTTTAGGACTGCCAGCTGTAGGCTTTCTGATTGTATTGCTGCATTATTCAGTCTTTATACAATCAAAGACCACGACTGACCTACAGTCTGTTAAGTGGTGCACTTACTGACATTAAAAGGAGCCACAGTCCTGAAACTATAAAGATTATCTCCAAGTTAATTCCCTTGTGCAGATAAGAGTAATGTTGTCTAAGGCACTGACATGGAAAGGGGCAGGTCTGATATTTGCATTTCATCTTACCTCTCGCTGGGGTCAGATTCACTTTTCCCAAGGAGATTTCATCTAATCTCTTGCAAAAGTATATTTTAAGTGCTGTTCTTACATTAAGGGTGCTAATCAACTTTGTAGGCTTTGTGAACCTGCAGCTATTCATTCAAGGAATGGACAAAACGATGTGAACTTCATTGGAGGGTTACCCTTGTTGATACAAATAACAAAGTTCACTAAAGATGGGTATTTTCTGACTTACAGTCATACAGTAAACCACAACAGCAGGGCCTGTTGCATGCTGGTTATTGTAGATACCCACTCTAATCTCATTTATTTGCATCAGGTTGCTGGCCTTCCATGCCTTGGCTATTCAAGTACTTGTCTAGATGCTGGTATTGTTAAGTGTTGTTGAGAATGTCTCTCTCTATCACATCCTCTAGCAGTGTATTCCAGATATCAACTGTTCTCAGTGTGGGAGACGTTCCCCTCAGATTCCCTCCAGACTTCTTCTCTCTCACCTTTAACATGTGCCTTCTGATCTTAAACACCCTCACTACAGGGAAAAAAAAAATCCATAGTCAGCCTCCTCCATTCAAGGGTAAACAAGCTCAGCCTATCCAGCACCTCCAATGACAAAAGTCCTTCAGTCCAGGCAACGTCCTGGAGAATCTCCTCTGCACTCTCTCCAGTGCAATCACATTGTTCCTATAGCTGAACTGCACACAATACTTCAAGTGCCACATAACCACTGGTTTGTAAAAGTTTGACATGACATCCCAGCTTTTATGCTTTTATCCTTCACCACCGTCTTAGTGAACTATGGATTTCATTGCAACAATGTATATATGTACATCAGCTCACACTTGTCAGGATTAAATTCCATCTGCCAATGCTTTATCCAACTTTCCAACTCTACCCTGCTGTAGCCTTAGGCATCCTTCCACAGCACACAAAACACCAAGCTTTGTGTCATCAACAGATTTATCAATATAGCGCACAACTGGTCATCGATGTCCATTCAGGAAAACATCCTTCTAACATCACCTCTGCCTCCTATCACCAAACCAATTTTGGATTCAATTAGCCAGTTAACATCATGTCTCCTGTGCCTTAACCTTCTGGGCAACCTATCATGTAGGACTTATCAAATGCTCACATAGATAATGTTGACCAGCCTGCCTTCGTCAATCTTTGAACTTATATCAAATTAATGAGATAGCATGTTTCCAGGACAATCCCATGCTGATTAATGCTATCCCTTTGAATATATTTCCAAAAATTTCTCTGGCACTGATATATATCACCAACTTTCACGTGAGAATGTATTTAAGCCTGCCAGCTCTCTCATGCCCCTAAACTGCCTCAGTCTGCTTGGCCCACTGGACTTGCTTCACTTGCCATTCTCATCTGAGTCAATCTCCCCACCTGCTGTATTGCTATTATGCTTTCAAAACCCCCTACAAATTTACTCACCCCCTCCTATTCCAACAGGAACCTCCCTGTATGCTGGTTCATCCTCCACATTATGTACAACAGATTTTAAATAGCATCAGTTGTTTGTGTTTGTGTTCAAAAAGCAGTGATTATTGTCACTTACAGTTGGTGAGAAAGAAGCAGTAAGGCAATTCAGAACTATTTTGCTCACTATGGTTTTAAGCATTCAGGCTTGGAGATGCCTGGAGTGAAATTGAAATAGAAACATAGAAAACCAACAGCACATTACAGGCCCTTCAACTCACAAAGTTGTGCCGAACATGTCCCTACCTCAGAAATTGTTAGGCTTACCTATAGCCATCTATTTTACTAAGCTCCATGTAACTACCTAAAAGCCTCTTAAAAGACCCCATCATAGCTGCCTCCACCACCGTGGCCGGCAGCCCATTCCACGCACTCACCACTCTCTGAGTAAAAAACTTCCCACTGACATCTCCTCTATACCTACTCCCCAGCACCTTAAACCTGTGTCCTTTTGTGGTAATCATTTCAGCCTTGGGAAGAAGCCTCTGACCATCCACACGATCAATGCCTCTCATCATCTTATACACCTCTATCAGGTCATCTCTCATCCTCCATCGCTCCAAGGAGAAAAGGCCGAGTTCACTCAACCTATTCTCATAAGGTATTCTCCCCAATCCAGGCAACGTCCTAGTAAATCCCTTCTGCACCCTTTCTATGGTTTCCACATCCTTCCTGTAGTGAGGTTTCCAATACTGAGCACAGTATTATAAGTGGGGTCTGACCGGGGTCCTTTATGGCTGCAACATTACCTCTCGGCTCCTAAATTCAATTCCACGATTGATGACGGCCAATACCTTAACCACAGAGTCAACCTGTGCAGCTGCTTTGAGCGTCCTATGGACTTGGACCCCAAGATTCCTCTAATCCTCCACACTGCCAAGAGTGTTACCATTAATACTATATTCTGCCATTATATTTGACCTACCAAAATGAACCACTTCACACTTATCTGGGTTGAACTCCATCTGCCACTTCTCAGCCCAGTTTTGCATCCTAACAATATCCCGCTGTGACCTCTGACAACCCTCCACACTATCCACAACACCCCCAACCTTTGTGTCATCAGCCAATTTACTAACCCATCCCTCTACTTCCTCATCCAGGTCATTCATAAAGATCACGAAGAGTAAGGTTCCCAGAACTGATCCCTGAGGCAATCCACTGCTGACCGACCTCCATGCAGAATATGACCAGTCTACAACCACTCTTTGCCTTCTGTGGGCAAGCCAGTTCTGGATCCACAATGCAATGTCCCCTTGGATCCCATGCCTTGCTGAAATCCATATACACTGTATCTACTGCTCTTCCTTCATCAATGTGTTTAGTCACATCCTCAAAAAATTCAATCAGGCTCATAAGGCAAGATCTGCCCTTGACAACGCCATGCTGACTACTCTTAATCATATTATACCTCTCCAAATGTTCATAAATCCTGCCCCTTAGGATCTTCTCCATCAGCTTACCAACCATTGAGGTAAGACTCACTGGTCTATAATTTCCTGGGCTTTCTCTACTCCCTTTCTTGAATGAAGGAACAACATCCACAACCCTCCAGTCCTCCGGAACCTTTCCTGTCCCCACTGATGATGCAAAGATCATCGCCAGAGGCTCAGCAATCTCCTTCCTCGCCTCCTACAGTAGCCTGGGGTACATCTCATCCCAGCGACTTATCCAATTTGATACTTTCCAAAAGCTCCAGCACATCCTCTTCCTTAATATCTACATGCACAAGCTCTTCAGTCTGCTGCAAGTCAGCACTACAATCACCAAGATCCTTTTCCATAGTGAATACTGAAGTAAGGTATTCATTAAGTACCTCTGCTATTTTCTGCAGTTCCATACACACTTTACCACTGTCACACTTGATAGGTCCTATTCTTTCACGCCTTATCCTCTTGCTCTTCACATACTTGTAGAATGCCTTGGGGTTTTCCTTAATTCTGTCTGCCAAGGCCTTCACATGGCCCCTTCTGGCTCTCCTAGTTTCCTTCTTAAGCTCCTTCCTGTTAGCCTTATAATCTTCTAGATCTCTAACATTACCTAGGTCTTTGAACCTTTTGTAAGCTTTTCTCTTCTACTTGACTAGATTTATTACAGCCTTTGTAACCATGGTTCCTGTACCCTACTGTAACTTCCCTGTCTCATTGGAACATACCTATACAGAACTCTACACAAATATCCTCTGAATATTTGCCACATTTCTTCCGTACTTTTCCCTGAGAACATCTGTTTCCAATCTAAGCCTCCAACTTCCTGCCTGATAGCCTCATAATTCCCCTTACTCCAATTAAATGCTTTTCTAACTTGTCTGTTCCTATCTCTCTCCAATGCTATTGTAAAGGAGATAGAATTATGATTACTATCTCCAAAATGCTCCCCCACTGAGAGATCTGACACCTGACCAGGTTCATTTCCCAATACCAAATCAAGTACAGCCTCTCCTCTTGTAGGCTTATCTACATACTGTGTCATGAAACATTCCTGAACACACCTAACAAACTCCACCCCATAAAAACCCCTTGCTCTAGGGAGATGCCAATCGATATTTCAGAAATTAAAGTCTCCCATCATGACAACTCTTATTATTACACCTTTCCAGGATCTGTTTCCCCATCTGCTCCTCAATATCCCTGTTACTATTGGGAGGCCTATAAAAAAACAATAGGCATCCATTAGTCTCGTGAGACCATGGATTTGTGCCTAGGAAGGTTTCCAGGGTGCAGGCCTGGGCAGGGTTGTATGGGTGACCGGCAGTTGCCCAAGATGCAAGCCTTCCCCTCTCCATGCCACCAATGTTGTCCAAGGGAAGGGCACTAGGACCCAAGCAGCTTGGCACCGGTGTCGTCGCAGAGCAATGTGTTGTTAAGTGCCTTGCTCAAGGACACAACATACTGCCTCAGCTGAGGCTCGAACCAGTGACCACTAAACTGATCCACTAGGCCACACGCCAACACACATAAAAACAACCAGTAAAGTTATTGACCCCTTCCTGTTCCCAACCTCCACCCACAGAGACTCCGTAGACAATCTCTCCATGGCGTCCACCTTTTCTGCAGCCGTGACACTATCTCTGATCAACAGTGCCATGCCTCCACCTCCTTTGCCTTAATCTCTGTCCTTTCTGAAACATTTAAAACCCAGCACTTGAGGTAACCATTCCTGTCCCTGAACCATCCAAGTCTCTGTAATGGCCACCACATCATATCTCCAAGTACTGATCCACACTCTAAGCTCATCTGCTTTGTTCACAGCACTCCTTGCGTTAAAATAGACACATCTCAATCCTTCGGTCTGAGCGCTTCCTTTCTCTATCACCTGCCTATCCTCCCTCACACACTGTCTACAAGCTTTCCCTATTTGTGAGCCAACTGCCTCTTCCCCAGTCTCTTCAGTTCGGTTCCCACCCCCCAACAATTCTAGTTTAAACTCTCCCCAGTAGCCTTAGCAAATCTCCCCGCCAGGATCCCCCTGGGATTCAAGTGCAACCTGTCCTTTTTGTACAGGTCACACCTGCCCCAAAAGATGTCCCAATGATCCAGAAATCTGAATCCCTGCCCCCTGCTCCAATCCCTCAGCCACGCATTTATCCTCCACCTCATGGTATTCCTATTCTCACTTTCGCGTGGCACAGGCAGTAATCACAAGATTACTACCTTTGTGGTTCTGCTTCTCAACTTCCTTCCTAACTCCCTGTAGTCTTTTTTCAGGACCTTTTTCCTTCTCCTACCTATATCAATGGTACCAATATGTACCACGACCTCTGGCTGTTCTCTCTCCCACCACAAGATATCTTGGATGAATCTGAAACATCCCAGACCCTGGCACCTGGGAGGCAAACTAGCATCCGTGTTTCTTTCCTGCGTCCACAGAATCGCCTGTCTGACCCCTTAACTATAAAGTCCCCTATCACTACTGCCTTCCTCTTCCTTTCCCTACCCTTCTGAGCCACGGGGCCAGACTCTGTGCCAGAGACCAGGCCACTGCCACTTCCCCCAGGTAGGCTGTCACCCCCAACAGTACTCAAACAGGAGTATTTATTGTCAAGGAGTACAGCCACAGGGGTACTCTCTAGTACCTGACTCTTCCCCTTCCCCCTCCTGACTGTGACCCACTTGTCTGTCTCCCATGGCCCCGGTTTGACCACCTGCCTGTAACTCCTTTTTATCACCTCCCCGCTCTCCCTGACCAGGCGAAGGTCATCGAGCTGCATCTCCAGTTCCCTAACTTGGTCTCTTAGGAGCTGCAGTTCAACACACCTGGTGCAGATATGGCCATCTGGGAGGCTGGGAGACTCCAGGACCCTCCACATCTGACACCGAGGTCAGAAAACTGGCCTCACACACATACTTCCTCTCTCGCCTCATCTCATTAATGCCTAAGCCCGTTGAGTCAAAGCCCTGTCACTCTGTTGCCTCTCACTCCGCTGCCTGCTGGATACAGTGGTCTTCTTTTTAAACCTTTCGCGCTCTACTGGCTGATGTCATGCACCTGTGCAGTCTCGCCTCTCTTTAACCCAAGTAGTAAAAAACTCCCTTCGCTCCGAAAAATCAGCAGTTCACTCACAGCCTTCTTGCTCCGAATTAACTCCGAAATGATTTCATTACTTCAACAAGTTAGGACCAATGAAGAATTTGAAGGTATTGCCAATTATCTTGAATGTTTCAATGAAAATGAAGATTTGGAGGATGTAATTGTCGAAACCATTGTATGAAGGCAGTTCATTATCTGTACTGGCAATCTGCACATACAGTCAATGACAAGAACACAGCATCATACACTGGATGAATTCCTCAGCTGATAACTGTCAGGAACTAATACACAGTTTTATAGTACTGTGTTGATATTGGTAATATTCTAATTTGTTCTGTATTTCATTTAATTGCATAGTTTGTTACTCAGGTAAATGGTAATTTGTTAACTCTTTTTTATACCTTTCTAGCTATTTCTATGCAACTTCAGCTAATTGAGGCAATTGCTTAATTTGGTCCAATTAACTGGAATCCACTGTATATATTTTTATAGTAATTTATATTTTATGTACTGTATTACACTTCTGCTACAAAACAACAAATTTCACAACACACGCTCAGTGGTCATTTTAATTAGGTACAGTGTGTACACCCCCTCATTACTGCAAATATCTAATCAGCAACACAATGCATAAAGGCATGCAGACGTGGTCAAGAGGGACAGTTACTGTTCAGGCCAAACATCAGAATGTGGAAGAAATTTTGTGATCTTGAAATAAGAATAATTGTTCATATCAGAAGGGTTAATTTGAGTATCTCAGAATCTGCTGATCTGGTATTTTCATAGACAACAGTCTCTAGAGTTTACAGAGAATCTTGTGGAAAACAAATACATCCAGCGACAAGCAATTCTGTGGGCAGAAATGCCTTTTTAATGAGAGAGGTCAGAGAGAGGTTCAAATTTACAGGATGGTGATAGGAACTCAAGTAAACACGTGTTACAAGAGTGGTGTGCAAAAGAGCATCTCTGAACACAGAATGCATTGAACCTTGAAGTGAATGGGCTACAACAACAAAAAACCACAAACGTACACTCAGTGTCCATTGTATTAGCTATAAAAGGTGCCTAATAAAGTGGCTACTGAGCATATATCAGTGATAGCAAACTGATTCTAATTCTGACTCTGACCCTGGCTGCAGGGAGTTAACAGATCATTCTGAAGTCTCACTCTTGGTCACAGCAGCACCTGTCTGTTCCCTTCACTGTTGTATCCCCAGTACTATTGCTCACCTAGACTCCTTCCCTTCCCTGCTGTGATTAGAGCCAAGCATGATGCCACAAATTCTGCTGCTGTCGTGTTTCTCTCCCCCAACAGTGAGAGAGAGAAGTGACCGCAGGGCACTCCTGCAATAGCTGCCTGCCTTGACT
The DNA here is from genome assembly GCF_030144855.1 of Hypanus sabinus. NCBI lineage: Eukaryota > Metazoa > Chordata > Chondrichthyes > Myliobatiformes > Dasyatidae > Hypanus > Hypanus sabinus. The sequence continues at coordinate 59,051,752 of NC_082724.1, read as the reverse complement.
ACCCTTCCTACTGGCCCCTTTCTCCCTCTGGCATTGAAAGCACGTAAGACTGACAAAGAATGATTAATAAAAGTGGTGAGAGAGTAACAGAAATATTATGACTCTAATCTAACATAATTATAACTATTTTATTGTTACCCCTTTCAGAGAGGCACCATGTTTTCCCTCTTTATCCAATAAAAGGAATTTGATATCCAAACATCAGCACAACACAGCAGTTTAATGGAGAAGGATTGGAGTTTATCAGTGGGGTAAAAGTTTAACAAGCATTTCCTCTGATGGTTTTTTTTGTACAAAGATGGTTTTGAGGGCAACCTTAGCCACACTGGAGCTATCTTGTTAACTGTGCAATGATTTAGCCTTGTTATATAATGGGATGAAGTAGGAATGTGTGTGCCTGCAACTCCATACAGGGGAGCATGCATTACCCAGGGGTACAGTGGGGGATTTCTGGGTCTGATGGGCGTCACAGGAGCCCGAGTGCATTCTGAATAGCAACGACCATATTATAATCCTAAACTGTAAATAGGGTGTATCAAGAAGTACTGTGATATTGGATTAATCTGAACCTATAATTCCCTGAATCACAGGTCCCTGCAGGGAGTGCACCCAACACATCACGCAGCCTCTCCGGACTCTGGATTGGGGGATTGCCAAACGTAATGTGGATTTTCTGGTGTAGTCTATTTTGTCATGTGCTTTGTTGATATCATTCTGGAGGAATGTTGTCTCATTTTTTAACTGCATTGCATTTGTGGTTTTTAAATGACAATAAACTGAATCTGATCTGATCTGTAGATATGAACCTCCCACTATTCAGGACATTTACAGAGACAGGTGTGATAAAAGGGCCCGGTGGATCACTAGGGACCCAAATCACACCAACCACAAACTGTTCCAGCTGCTACCATCCGAGAAACGGTACCATAGCATAAAAGCCAGGACCAATAGGCTCAGGGACAGCTTCTTCCACCAGGCCATCAGACTGATTAATTCATGCTGATATAATTGTATTTCTATGTTATATTGACTGTCCCGTTGTACATACTATTTATTATAAATTACACATTGCACACTTAATTGGAGACATAACAGAGATTTTTACTCCTCATGTATATTAAGGGAGTAAGAAATAAAGTCAATTCAATTCAGTTCAATAGTACTGACTAACTGCAGTACATTAGGGTAGGAAGTTCAGTCAACCTATGACTCAGCACGAGTTACGGATTCCTGTTGGAGACATGACTGTCCTACAACCATTTCCTCAGCCCTTCCCGTCAATGACACTCACGCCTCTGCTTTGCTCACCATTACCAACCTTCCCCTATGTCTTCTGCCACTGCGCAGATCTGCATTTGTGTGTATCTGCCACATCTGCCTGGTTCCTCCCAGAAGATGGAAACACAAGAGACTGCAGACACTGAAATCTGCAGCAGCACACAATCTGCTGGATAAACTTAGCAGGTCGGGCAGCATCCCTGGGAGAAAAAGTACCGGAAATGTTTTCAGTTGAAACTCTGCATCGGGACTGAGAGTGGAGAGGCAAGGTGGCCAGCTTCAAGAGGAGAAGGAGTGTGGCAAGAAAGGATTCTGGGGTCATCAGAAGACTGTGGGGAGGGGGGTGTAGGATGAGATGCAGGTACTGACCTAGTGTCAGGTAGGGGAGTGGAAGCTGGGATGGAATTGGGAGACTATGGCAGGTGAATGATAGATGAGGCAGGCAGAGAAAGAGAGAGGGGGGAATGTGGGATGAGAGGGTGTGAAGATGTAAGACAACTGCTGAAGGAGGATAAACAGGAAGACCAAACACTACCAGAGCTGGATGCAGGTAAGAAAAGGAGCGGAGAATGGGAACTGAAGTCAATAGGCAAGAGTGGAGGAGATGCAAATGAGCCTTTGCCTCCCCTGGTGCAGGAAGCCATGTAAGGATTTTGTTCAGATACTGCAAAGGCAAAGGGACAAGCCACGGGTAAGGGAGGGATGGTGTGGAGAGTGGACCAGAGAGACATGGAGCTGTCACATACCCCATCAAATCCTGCACTTTCATTCCTTCTCAAACAAATCCCATGCCATTCTTTACCCCCAGCATCTGCTGGATGTCCATCTACCTCACACCTGATTGCCTGAACCCTATCCAAAACCATCACATGAGCCTGACTTTCTCTGCCTCAGTCACCTGCCTGGTTGTGTTATGTCCATGAATTCCCATTCTGCCTGCAGCCTGTCACCTAAATGAACCCTGTACAGACCCCACATTATCAACCTGACCTCGCCCATATCTACCTGTCCCACTCAACACCCTTCTATCCAACTGAACCCTGTCCAATGCCTACATCATCAACCGATCTCACCTATATCTACCTGTCCCAATCAACACCCTTCTGTCTGCCTCAACATCAGCTCAATGGCCAGTTGGCTGGATCTTTCAGCATTTGGCTGCCCCCACCTTTTCTATTTGACATCTCCATCACCTGTAACACCTCCCATTTGCCCCAGCACTGACTGCATGCATGACCTGCTGTATACCTGACTCTACCTGCCTTTTCATCAGCGTGAATCCCCATCAGATACCTAACTCCTATCATTTGCCCAAACCCTCAGTATACCTTGCTTCGCAGGGTAATCTAGTGTTTGGCACAATGCATTACATGTGTTCCAGTTCCTTACCACAGTCCAAGCACATGCCAGTTGGTAAGTTAATTGGCCATTGTAAGTTGTCCAGTGATTAGGCTCAGGTTAAATCAGGGGTTTGCTGGGTGGTGCAGCTCAAAGGGCTGGAAGGGCCAGTTCTCTGTATTGCAATAAATAAACAAATAAATAAATGAGCAAATAAGTAAGTCAGGCTCTCCCATCCTCTCCTTGATCATACCTTCATCTGTTTGTAAGCCTAACTCAGCCCCTACATTTGTCTAGCTTACATTTCCTTCCTGTCCTCTATCCCATTCCCTAGATCATCCCATCATCTGTCCGAGTACATTCACCAGGCTCCATCACCCCCAGCTCCAGATCCAGACCAGGACCGTTATTACTGCCGCTGGCTCCTACAGCTTGTCTTATTCCTCTACTACACCCTATCCTCCCCGCGACTCCTAACCTTCCCTCTAACCCTCATCCCCCTCCATTCCTCTGATCCCTCATCCTCCCCCGACCCTGCTCTCCCTGACCATCCCAACCCCCATCTCCCTCCTGAGACCTCCCACTCTTTACCCTCCTCTGACCCCAGCCCCAACCCTTGCCGTGTCTTCATCATCCCCTCTGACCTTCCCCTCTCTGAGGCAGAATGTTCTGTCCTTAGCAAGGGCCTCACTTTTGTCCCCCTCTGTCCACACCTCAGTGAGTTCCGTACCCGCCATGACGCTGAACTCTTCTTCCATCACCTATGTCTCCGAGCCTACTACTTTATCAAGGATTCCCCTCCCCATGTTGATTACCCCTGCTCCCGCCTTCAACCCTCCTCCTCGATCTTTTCATCTCCAACTGTCACTGAAACATCAACCATCTCAACTTCACCTCTCCTCTCTCCTGTTCCAACCTCATTCCCTCTGAATACACTGCCCTCCACTCTCTCTGCGCTAATCCTAACCTCACCATCAAACCCGCAGACAAAGGTGGTGCTGTAATAGTCCAGCAGATGGACCTCTACCTCAATGAGGCCAAACGGCAGCTCTTTGACACCTCCTATTACTTACCCGTGGAACAGGACCCCACCAGCAAACAACAAACCATTGTCTCCTGTACCATGACCAGCCTTATCAACTCCGGAGATCTTCCATCCTCATGCAAAAAACTCATGATTCCCACACCCTGCACTGCTCAGTTTTACCTCCTCCCCAAGATCCACAAGCCTGACTGTCCTGGTAGACCCATAGTTTTGGCCTGCTCCTACCCCACCAAACTTGTATCTGCCTACCTGGACTCCATTTTGTCACCCACAGTTCTGTATCTCCCCACCAACATCCGGGATACATCCCATGCCCTCCACCTCTTCAATAACTTCCAGTTCCCTGTTCCCGACAGCTTCATTTTCACTATGGATGTCCAATCCTTATACATTCCCCATCAAGAAGGCCTCAAAGCCCTCCGCTACTTTCTTGACAATAGACCTCACCACCACACTCCTCCGGTTGGCGGAACTGGTACTCACACTTAATAATGTCTCTTTTGGCTCTTCCCACTTTCTTCAGACCAAGGGTGTAGCTATGGGCGCTCGCATGGGTCTCAGCTATGCCTGCCTCTTCGTTGATTATGTGGAAAAGTCTATGCTCCAAACCTATACTGTTACTGCTCCCCAACTTTTCCTTCGCTACATTGGTGCTGCTTCCTGCACGCATGCTGAGCTCATCAATTTCAACGACTTTGCCTCTAACTTCCACCCAGCCCTCAAATTCACTTGGTCCATCTTGAACACTTCTCTCCCCTTTCTCGACCTCTGGAACTCCATCTCTGGAGACAGACTGTCTACTGACATCTTCTATAAACCCACTGACTCTCATAACTACCTCAAATATAACTCTTCCCACTCTGCCAAATGCAAAAATGCTATTCCCTATTCCCAGTTCCTCCATCTCTGCTGCATCTGCTTCCAGGATGAGGCTTTCCATTCTAGGACATCTCAAATGTTCTTTTTCTTTAAGGATCGTGGTTTCCCATTTGGCGTCATCAATGATGCCCTCACCCACATCTCCTCCATTTCCCGCACTTCAGCCCTCTCCCCATCCTCACGTCACCACAACAGGGACTGAGTTCCCCTTTTCCTCACCTACCATCCCACCAGCCTCCAGATCCAGCATATTATCCTCCACAACTTCCGCCACCTTCAACAGGACTCCACCACTAAGCACATCTTTCCCTCTCTACCCCTCTCCGCTTTCCACAGGGATTATTCCCTCCACGACTCCTTGGTCCACGTCCCTTCCCACGGATCTCCCACCTGGCACTTATCCCTGCAAGCGTATGTGCTACACTTGTCCATACACCAATTCTCTTACCACCATTCAGGGCCCCAAACAGTCCTTCCAGGTGACCTGTGAGTCTGTTGGGGTAATCTATTGCATCTGGTGCTCCCAGTGCGGCCTCCTCTACATCGATGAGACCTGACGCAGATTGGGGGACCACTTCGTCAAGCACCTCCACTCCGTCTGCCGCAACAGACAGTATCTCCTGGTTGCCACCCACTTCAACTCTGCTTCACATCCCCATTCGGATATGCCCATACATGGCCTCCTCTACTGCCATGATGAGGCCAAACTCAGGTTAGAGGAGCAACACCTCATATACTGTCTGGGTGGTCTCCAGCCCCTTGGCATGAACATTGAATTCTCCAACTTCTGGTAATTCCTTCCCCCTCCCTTCCCCCATTCCAGTTTCACTCTGCCTCCTCCTCCAGCTGCCTATCACCTCCCTCATGGTTCCGTCTCCTTCTACTACCCATAGCACTTTCCCCTTGCATTCCTTCTTCACCTTTCCTGCCTATCCCCTCCCCCACCCCTCGATCTTTCCCCTTACTGGTTTTTCACCTGGTACCTACCAGCCTTCTCCTTCCCACCCTCCCCCCACCTTCTTTATAGGGCCCCTGCCCCCTCCCTCTTCAGTCCTGACGAAGGGTCTCAGCCCAAAACATTGACTGTTCATTTCCACGGATGCTGCCCGACCTGCTGAGTTCCTCCAGCATGTTGTGCATGTTGCCTTCACCAGTATCAGCCTGACCCTTCCCTTCATCTGCCTGACACCCATTATTCCACCAGTTCTGCACCTGCATGATGCCATCCCCACAACAAAGCTATCTGGTAACTCTAGGTTTCTCCCAAGTAAATTTCCTGGCTGCAATCCCATCAATCAGCAAAATAACTGTTTGGGCTTTCATCACATGCCTGACATACCTATTGTCTGCGCAATACTTCCCCCAGTAAACTGCCCAAACCCTCACCTAACTGGGTACTAACTAATTACCCACTATCTGAACATAGAACACTACAGCATAGTGCAAGCCCTTTGGCCTATGATGTTATTCCAACCTTTTAGCCTACTCCAAGATCAATCTAACCTTCCTTCCTACACAAACTCATCATTTTTCTGTCATCCATGTGCATACCTATGAGTTTCTCTAATGTCCTTAATGTATCTGCCTCTACCACTACCCTGGCAAGGTGCCCCATGCACCCATCATTCTCTGTGTAAAAAACTTAGTTTTGTCATCCCAGCGACACATTCGTCCAATCACTTTAACCATGGTATTAGCAATTCCACCCTGGGAAAATGTTTCTGGCTGTCCAATCAATCTATGCCTCTTATCATCTTGTATACCATATATCTGTGCCCACAGCCCTCTCCACAACCAGTCCACCCATCACTTGTCTTGCCCCTGCCCAACATCTGCTGGTGAGATTGTTATTCAGGAAAAGACTGAGCTTGATCTTTCCAGCAGCACTGGGAGGCCTTGACTCTGAGCTTCATAAGATCAAATACTCTGTCAGTGTATTCTATGATGATCTGATTCTAAGGCTGGTAGAGATGGGGAAACTTGGCTTGAGTGATATTGAATTGAATCGAATTGACTTTATTTCTTACATCCTTCACATACACGAGCAGTAAAAATCTTTACATTGTATCTCCGTCTAAATGTGCAATGTGCAATCATATTAATTTATAATAAATAGAATGGTCAATGTAATATAGAGTACACTCAAATCAGCGTGAGTTAATCAGTCTGACAGCCTGGTGGAAGAAGCTGTTGGTTCTGGCTTTTATGCTGCGGTACCACTTCCCGGATGGTAGCAGCTGGAATAGATTGTGGTTGTGGTGACTTGGGTCCCCAATGATCCTTCGGGCCCTTTTTACACACCTGTCCTTGTAAGTGTCCTGAATCATGGGAAGTTCACAACTATAGATGCGCTGGGCTGTTCACACCACTCTCTGCAGAGTCCTATGATTAAGGGAGGTACAGTTAAGGGAGTACATCACCAGGCGATGATACAGCCAGTCAGCATGCTCTCAATTGTGCCCTTGTAGAAAGTTTTTAGGATTTGGGGTCTATACCAAACTTCCTCAACCGTCTGAGGTGAAAGAGGCACTGTTGTGCCTTTCTCACCATACAGCTAGTATGTACAGACATCATGAGGTCCTCGGTGATGTGGGTGCCGAGGAACTTAAAGCTTTACCCTCTCAACCCCAGATCCATTGATGTCAATAGGTCTCCATTCCTCCTGTAATCCACAACCAGCTCCTTTGTTTTTGCGACATTGAGGGAGAAATTGTTTTTTGTCACCACTATGTCAGAGAGATTACTTTTTCCCTGTAGGCCACCTCATTATTGTTTGAGATAAGGCCAATCAATGTAGTGTCATCAGCAAATTTAATTAGCAGGTTAGAGCTGTGGGTGGTGATACAGTCATGGGTATACAAGGAGTAAAGGAGGGGACTTTGTACACAGCCCTGAGGGGCTCCTGTATTGAGAGTCAATGGGTTGGAGGTGAGGGAGCCCACTCTTACCACCTGCTGGCGATCTGACAGGAAATCCAGGATCCAGGTACACAAGGCAGGACAGAATTTGGGGTTCAGAAAGTGAGCTATTATGGTAATGCTTAGTATCAGCTCTTAGACTTATGCTATCCTGTATACTGCATCTAACTGACCTAATCATGCTCCAGATCAACACTGATACTATTCCCTGCCCAGAATCATATGCATCCGACAGTGCTCCTGTCAGTGTGAGTTGGTTGGATATCTGCTCACTAGAGAGGATCACTGCCCCTGTGAGCAAGCATGGAGTCAATGGACCAAGATTACTAAAGGTCGATGTTGAACAAGCACCCGATGAATTGAGTCCCATGATCAGCAATCAAGAAGCAACCTGCCCCAATGACTTTCAAATCATTGTCCTGGACTTCAATCCTCAACATGCCACCTGTAGCACCAGGGGTCCCAATACACATGACCACTACTATATTATGATTAGGAATGACTACCATTCAATTCCTAAACCACATTCCAGGAAATCTGGTCATCTGGCTGTCCTCTTCCTACCTGCCAACAAGCAGAGGCTAAAAAGCAAGAATCCAGAGGTAGGGACAACAAAGAGGTGGTCATGACAGGCAGAGGAGTGGTGGACTGAGGACTCATCAGAGGATCTAAATGAATATACAACGGTTGTCAAAACAGTCGTAGTCAAGTGTGTCTCTACAAAATCATTCTGAGTCTTCACCAACTAGAAGTCCTGAATGAACCATGAGATCCATAATCTGCTGGGGGCCAGATCAGTGGTGTTCAGTCTGGTGACCAAGTAAATTAAAAAGGTCCAGGTACGACCTCTGGAAAACATCTCACATGCAAAGTGGCATTTCCAGACCAAACTTGAATCATAGAAAGATGCTCGACAGCTGTGGCAGGACTTGAATGCCATCACCTCCTACAAAGTAAAACCGAGCAACATAGGTGACAACGAGGCTTCACTACCAGATGAAGTCATTGCCTTTTATGTTCACTTTGACCAACAGAATATGAAGGCTTCTTCACAAACTCCCATAGCCTCGATAACCTTGTGTCTGAAGCTGATGTGAGAGCGTCCTTCAGGGGGGTGAACCCATGGAAAACATCTAGTCCAGACCAGAGTACTGGTCCTGAGTACTAAAGACCTATGGTGAATGTACAGCCTCTGGAAATTAAAACTGAAGACCTCGAAAGATTGCTGTACCAGAGGGACATCAGGGACTGCTGTGTACTTTGCTTCACAGAAACATAGCTATACCCCCGCCATTTTGGACATAGCTCTACAGCTCAATGGTTTCACAGCTCTCCACAAAGACTCGACAGCTCAGACTTTTAAAGGTAGAGGAGGTGGAATACGCATTATAATTAACTTATCATGGTGCACAAACGTGGTGGTTCTGACTCAGTCCTGCTCACCTGACCTGGAGCACATAGTAGTCAAATGGTGTCCATCTTATCTGCCAGAAGAGTTTTCCGCTATTACCCTGGTAGCAGTATACATTTCACCTCAACTACATACTGAGCAAAATGGGATTATTGCTTTTGAACTGGGGGCTTGAAGATTGGTTCCCCACCCCTTTCCCTTTATCTCATGGCCCATATTCCCACTGTCCTGTCCTATCAGATTCCATCTTCTTCAGCCTTTTATCACTTCTGCCTATCACCTCCCAGCTTCTGACATCTTTCTTATGCTCACCCTCCTTCACTTGTGTAGCATCCTCCTCTCACCTGAATCCACCTAACACCCACCAGCTCGTGCTCCATTTTCCATTGACTTCTGCCTTCTATCTTTCATTTAAAATGTTGACTGTCCATTTCCCTCCAAAGATGCTGCCTGACCTGCTGAGTTAGAGCATATGTGGAACATAAAACACCACAGCACACTACAGGTCCTTTGGCCCTTGATGTTGTGCTGACCTTTTAACCTGTTCAAAGGTTCAAAGGTCCAATTTAATGTCAGAGAAAGGAATACAATATACATCCTGAAATGCTTTTTCTTCACAAACATCCACAAAAACAGAGAAGTACCCCAAAGAATGAAAGACAGTTAAACATAAGAACCACAAAGTTCCCTTCAGCTCCCCCCACGTGGAAATGGCAGCGAGCAACAATCTCCCCTCCCCCCACTGCCAAAAAAGCAGGCATCGGCACCACCACTGAGCACTCAGTGTGAGCAAAGCAATACCAAAGACACAGACTTGCAGTTACCACAAAGACTTTGCATTTCACCCAGTATTTGACATACCACAGGTTCTCTCTCTCTCTCCCTAATAAGGGAGAAAAAGGTGTCTCCATTTTCCTAGCGAGTGGGGTGACATAACAAAAAAAGTCTGTTACGTCACTTTTTTCAAGCTCTGTGCCCAAAGGTCACAAAGATCCTGGGTCTTTGGGCCCACAGCAGATATCCTAATACCCCCCCCCCCCCCCACGACACACGGGTCTCCTGTTGTGACACCGACCCTCGACCCACCCGTCTCCAGAGCCCTGAGATCTTATGCTTCCAAATTCGAGCCGGGCTCTCAGGCTGAGCCCTTGGCATGCCGAACATCGGCTGGTCCTGAAACCCTGAGAGCGGGTCCCATTCCCACAAAGAACCGAAGTCAGCGTGTAACTCCAGGTCAGGGTCTTCAAAAGAACCCTGAAAGGGAAAGATAAAAATATTAAGAATGGAAATAGAGCTGTTTCCAAAGATGCAAGCAAAGGAGTCACTGTTTAGCGCCAGCTTAACTCTGCCTCCGTCTCTAATATCAACCTAACACTTACCTCCTGCAAAAACTATGCCTTTTTCTGTCATCCATGTCCCTATTAAAGAGTTTCTTAACTGTGCCTAATGTACCTGCCTCTTCCACCACTCTAGCAATGCATTCCATGTACCCATCACTCTCTGTGTAACTAATCACCACCCCCTACTTTTGTTCCTCTAGCACTGCGTGTGTTGCTCCAGATTTCCAGCAAGCGCAGTCTTTCTATGTCTTCCCTTGACTCTGTTTTAAAGGCGGCTGGAGGAGCCCCCAGCCACTGCTGACCGTGGACAGTCTCCTTCCTAATTCACACCGGCCAAAGTGAGTCATCGTCCATCAAACACCAGCAACCTGCCTCTGCCATCATTTTTTATTCAAGCTTCGTGCGAGGCTGCTGCGACAGGCACATTGACAGCACATTCTATCAACTTTGATGATTGAAAGTTGACCATTTTACTTTTCCTCCATTCATTTTTCAGTGCTGAGTTTTATCCTGCCCCCGATTTTCCCTAAGAAAATGGTGGTGAGCTATCTTCCTAGGCTGCTGCAGTCAGTTTACAACAGCAGAAGCTTGCAAGGCCATTTTGAGGGCACATCAGAGTCATTGCCGTGTCCAACTCACACAGGACAGAATCAGGCCCTTCATCCCATCTTCTATCAAGTACCTATTTACATGGCACAGTACCCTAGTGATATGCATAACACTATTACAGGCCCAGCAACCTGGGCTCAATTCCTTTGCTGCTATAATATGCTTGTGCGTTCTACCAGTGACGGGGAGGATTCCCTCCCTTATTCCAAAGATGTATGGGTTTTTCAGAATCAGAATCAGGTTTATTATTACCGGCATGTGACGTGAAATTTGTTAACTTAGCATGAGGATGAGTAGAGTGAGGGGAGGATCACTCAGGGAATGTCCCTGGAAGAGTAGGTAGGGGAGATCTTTAATGAATACTTTGTTTCAGTGTTCACCAAAGAGAGGGACTAGATAACACAGAACAGGCTAATGTACTGGTGCATGTTGAGATTAAGAAAGAGGTAGTGTTGGAGCTTCTGAAAAACATTAGGATAGGTAACTTCCCACCACTATACCAGAGGCAGCATTCTCTTTATCTCTTTATCTTTACTTACGACCCCATAAGCTTTGGTAGCCAGCACATCATTCTCCATAACTTTCATAAAAGAGGATCCCAGGATAGATGTGTCCCCATGGCCAGAAGGTTTGGAAATGAGCAAAGAGATTGCTGGGGCATTGACAATAAGCTTTATGTCAAACCTGGCCACAGGAGTGGTAACAGAGGATTGCAGAATACCAAAACTTGTTCTGTTGTAATAGGGATGAAGGATTCTAGTCTTTAAGTCCATGATTTTTCTTTACAAGTCAGGAAAGAGGCACAAAACTTGTTGCTTCATGATAATTTTATTAGGAGTTGATCAAACAGAAGAAAACTTAACTGTTAGTCACAGAGAAGGCTTAAGATTCAAGAATATGACGCCTAGCACAAAACAGATACTTTATACCCAGAGATAAGAAAAACTCCATTTAAGTCACATTTAAGTACTTTTATTATCAAATTATTTATACTTTATATAACCTTGATATTCTATAGATAATAATAAACAAATAAGAAAATACTTATTCAATTTTGCAGTAAAACCTAACCAATAAGAAAATATTTATTTATGTAGTGAAGAACAAAGAAATTTCCAGAATTATACTTTATATAGCTACTAGAGACATATTAAACTGTTAAGCATATAAAAACGACTTCAAAAGCAAGCAGATAATTGTTAAATCACATAGCAACTTCCCCCTCACCTGATTTCTCTTATCACTTGCCAGCTTCCTCTCATCCTACCTTCTTATTCTGGCTTTTTCCCCCTTCCTCTCTAGTACTGATGCGTCGATTGTTTATTTCTCTCAATAGCTCCTGCCTGACCTGCTGAGTTCCTCCCAACATGGTGTGGGTGTTGCTGTGGAACACCAGTGTCTGCAGTATCACTTGTGCACACTGAGAGTTGAAAAAAAGGGAATACTCTAAATAGTCCCACTTTGACTCTCATTGACCTAGCACCATTCTCCTTCTGTATATTCCTAGGATTCTACATTTCCCTGAATCAGAATCAGATTTATTATATGTTGTGATTTTTTTGTTTTGTGGCAGTAGCCTAGTGCAAAATATAAAAGTTATTATAGATTACAACAAGAATATACATATTAAAAAATAAACAGTACCCAACAAATGAGATCAAATTAGTGAGGTAGAGTACATGGGTTCATGGGACCTTTCAGAAATATAATGGCAGAGAGGAAGAAGCTGTTCCTACAATGCTGAGTGCGTGTCTCCAAGTTTCTGTACTTCCTCCCTAATGATAAAAGTGAGAAGGGGGGGGCACTTGGGTGGTGATGGTTCTTAATGTTGGATGCTGCCTTTTTGAGGCATCTCCTTTTGAAGATGAACTCAATGGTGGGGAGACTCATACCCATGATGGAGCTGACTGAGAGCGCAATCCTTTCCAATCCTGTGCAGTGGCCTCTCCATACCACACAGTGATGAATGTTTGCCACAGTACATCCAGAGTCTTTGTGACATACCAAATCCCCTTAAACTCTTAATGAAATATAGCTGCCTTCGTCATAATTATGTCAACATCCTGGGCCCAGGATAGATCTTTAGCCATGTTGACAACCAGGAATTTAAAGCTGCTCACCCTTTCCTCTGTTGACCCTCAACGAGAACCTTAGTCAAGTCAAGTCACTTTTTATTGTCATTTCAACCATAACTGCAGATACAGTACACAGTAAAAAATGAGACAACATTTTTCAGGACCATGGTGCTAATGAAACAGTACAAAAGCTACAGTGAACTAAGTAAAAACAACACAGAAAAAAAAACTGCACTAGACTACAGACCTACCCAGGACTGCATAAAGTGCACAAAACAGTGCAGGCAGTAATAAAATAAAATTATATTTATTATAATAAAATAATAAACAAGACAATAGGCACAGTAGAGGTCAGTAAGTTGGTGTCAGTCCAAGCTCTGGGTATTGATGGCTTGGGGGAAGAAACTGTTACATAGTCTGGTCGTCAGAGCCTGAATGCTTCAGTGCCTTTTCCCAGACAGCAGGAGGGAAAAGAGATTGTATGAGGGGAGCGTGGGTCCTTCATAATGCTGTTTGCTTTGCAGATGCAGTGTGTAGTGTAAATGTCCGTGATGGCGGGAAGAGAGACCCTGATGATCCTTTCAGCTGACCTCACTATCTGCTGCTGGGTCTTGCGATCTAAGATGGTACAATTTCCAAACCAGGCAGTGATGCAGCTGCTCAGGATGCTCTCAATACAACCCCTGTAGAATGTGGTGAGGATGGGGGGTGGGAGATGGACTTTTCTCAGCCTTCGCAGAAAGTAGAGACGCTGCTGGGCTTTATTTGCTATGGAGCTCATGCTGAGGGACCAAGTGAGATTCTCCGCCAGGTGAACACCAAGAAATTTGGTGCTCTTAGTGATCTCTACCACGGAGCTGTTGATGTTCAGCGGGGAGTGGTCACTCCGTGCCATTCTGAAGTCAACAACCATCTCTTTTGTTTTGTTCACATTCAGAGACAGGTTGTTGGCTCTGCACCAGTCCGTTAGCCGCTGCACCTCCTCTCTGTAAGCTGACTCATTGTTCTTGCTGATGAGACCCACCAAGGTCGTGTCATCGGCGAACATGATGATGCAGTTTGAGTTGTGTATTGCTGCACAGTCGTGGGTCACCAGAGTGAACAGCAGTGGACTGAGGACACAGCCCTGGGGAGCCCTCGTGCTCAGTGTGATGGTGTTGGAGATGCTGCTCCCGATCCAGACTGACTGAGATCTCCCAGTCAGGAAGTCTAGGATCCAGTTGCAGAGGGAGGTGTTCAGGCCCAGTAGGCTCAGCTTTCCAATCAGTTTCTGAGGGATGATTGTGTTGAATGCTAAACTGGAAGTCTTATGAACAGCATTCGAACGTGTGTGTCTTTTTTGTCCAGGTGGGTTAGGGCCAGGTGGAGGGTGATGGCAGTGGCGTCGTCTGTTGAACAGTTGGCACGGTATGTGAACTGCAGGGGGTCTAGATGTGCCTCATGACGAGCCTCTTGAAACATTTCATGATGATGGATGTGAGTGTTAGTGTGTTCTCTCAATTTCTCCTTCCTGATGTCCACAATCAAGTCCTTGGCCTTACTGATATTGAGTGCAAGGTTGTTGGTGCAACACTACTCAACCTCACTCATCAATCTAACTCACTCCCGTATGCCTGTACACTTGTTAAAATTGTCTCACAAATTTCTGCTTAATCTACCCTTAAACAGTGACACTGTGCTCTCTAATTAGCCTAATTTAAATATAGTGACTCTCTGATCTCTCTGGTTAACCATAACTCAACACTAAGGTCCAAAGAAGCAAAATTTTGCTCATCCTTCCAGGCAAGCACACATAGCCTAACTGAATGAATCACTCTTGGTCCTTCAGAATGAGAATCAGGTTTATTAGCACTGGCTTGGATGATACCAAAGTTGTTGACTTGTGGCAGCAGTACAGTGAAAAGACAAGAAAATAAATTATTGTAAATTACAAAAAGAAATATATGATGCAAAAATAAGGAATAACAATCTAGTGACATCTCTATATATAATAATATCATGTCAATGGATTTGTGGACTTTTCAGAAATCTGATGGCAAAGGTGAAGGTGAATTTTTTGAGTGTGAGACTTCAGCTCCTTTATCTCCTTCCCAGTGATAGCAACAAGAAGAGGCCATGCCACAGATGGTGAAAATCCTCAGTGATGGATTCTGCCTCTTGAAGTCCTCGATGGTGAGGAGCATTGTGCCCTTGCTGGAGCTGGCTGTTTTCCAACCTTTTGCAGCCTCTTGTGATCTTGTACATTGGAGTCTCCAGGTTGTGATGTGACCAGTCAGAATATTCTCCATTGAACATGAATAGAAATTTAACAAGTTTGTGTGCCAATCTCTATCTGAAAGGCATGTTTACAAGCCATCTCATTTTTCATCTGGAGGCAAACTTTTGGAAAAGACCAGGAGTGGCTCAGAAGAGATTAGTAGGAGATATAAGCCTCAATGCCCTAACTAGAGCTCAAGTGTTTTTTTTTAGAGTGCTTTTTAATAAAGTCAGACACACCCAATGTCTAAGAATTATTCAAAGGGAACTGTGTGTTCTTATTATAGGCGTCACAGTAAATAGTACATAGAACATGTTCTATGTTCACAGTAAATAGTGCTCTCCAGTTCACTCCAGGCAAAGTCAAACTGAGATTCCAGTTTGATAACCTTGGTGCAGATTGCAATAGGACTGAGCTCAGAAACCTCTGCATAACACTCCACCTCATCTCTATATTTCTTCAGGTGAATCGGACTTGATCTATAATCTGATCTTGGATTCAGGAATCACTGCCAAGTTAGTGGAGAAAGTCTGGAAGAATCACGACTTGCACACGTAAGTTCTGGGTGCTGCAGGACTTATTGAGGAAGGATAGGAGAAGGGAGCAGGGCTATTGCCACCCTGGATGGCGGTATTGCAGGGTGACAATGACATGGCAGCACAGGAGACACTGCAGTGAACTAAAAGTGTGTTGTTCCAGCTCCCCAGTGATTTGCTAGTTCAGGTGGAATTTAAACAGAAGTGAAGCTCCTGTCACAATTCCTGATCTGTATTGAATCAGAGGTTAAATTAAATTAAATCAGAGGAATTAAGGATACACCCACTAGTAACAACCTTTATTTATATAGCGTCCATTATGTGATGAGACACTCTAAGGAAAAGTTTCTGTCATGTGATTCCTGCACAGTCAGTGTCATCACCAGCCATACCCACTTGGCTACAGAACACTTGGGCACACCTGCTGAGCAAGGGCGGGCTGAATATGTAAGGATAAACCCTTGTCATTGCCACAGCATTTCAGAGTTACCATTCCCCTCTCTGCAAGCAGAACAAGGCTTTTTTGTTGAAATAAAACCATCAAATCAAAGAAACCAGGCTCTGATTCCTGGAACAATACTGGGAGATTCAAGGTCCAATCAATATTGGGTGAATCTGACTGGACGACTACCTGCAGCTCGGCCAATTGTGTTTGAAATTTATTCTTTCTGTATTAAGTAGTTCTAGGATGAAAGAGGTAATCCGTAAGGGAAGAAGATGGGCTTGCCCTCAAAGAGAGGTCCAGTGGAGTGCTCTTCCTGCTTCTATATTCATCTCTCTGCTGGCAGCCGGCAGTGCTGCTGAGACCCCTGGATAAGAGGTGGTTTGCACAAACAAGGCCAGCCAGTGGCCAGCAACTGACCAGCCCTTGGCTGCTTCAGTCTCTTCACCTGTGTTACCCAATGTGACCAACAGTGAAGATGCGTGGTGTGGACGCTTGCATGATTTTTGACAGTAAATTGGACAGGTTAATTGTTGGTTTTGTAGACCAGTAATGTTGAGTATAGAGAAAGACCTATAATACTGACAACGTAATGTACTTTTATATAAACTCAGTGCACTGAGTTTGTACTGGCTCTCTGAACATTCCCATCAATCTCTCACTTCTTTCCAAGTAACCTGCTCACTGCCTAGATTCCCCTCCCACCCACCTCTAAAGGGTAACTTAGCATGTGAGAGGAAACTGGAGCATCTCAAGGACACAAAGAGAGAAGCAACCTCCACACTGACAGAACCCGTGAGATTGCAGCACTAGTTGATCTAGCACTCTGAAATGAACTGATATCCAGGTAATCCCTGTCTACTTGGTACAGCATTTAACACAGCAGCAACTATAAGGCCCAATCAATCAGTCAGACACAATGTGAGCCCACCTCGGAATTCACTAACCCTTTAAAAGCAACACCAAATTAGGGGGTCACATCAGATCTCCAGCCACTAACAGGCACCACACTTGCTCTGTCATCAGCTCTGTTTGGCAGGGCCAAAGAGCCTGTTTCTGTGCCATAGTGCCTTATGAGTTTCACTCCCTGCCAACACCCACACCATTTCCTCAGCAATGTAACTGAACCTGAAGCAGTGTCTGGTGCCGTGTGCACCAGGGGTCAGGGTTCAATACTGACCATGGGTGCTCTCTGCATGAGGGTGCATGACCTTTCTGTGACCTTGTAGGATTCTGGCCATTTCCCAAAGACATGCTGGAAGTTCATTAGATGGTACACTGCTCCTAGCATGGATTTGTGTCAGTAAGGGAGCTGCTGAGAATGTGAGAGTTGAAAGGGTGCAAAGAAATTAGGGAAATGGGACTCGGGGGGCTTATCTGTTGAGAATTACCATGTACTCAATGGCTTAATCCCTCCTCTGTGTATGAATAAGTTGATATGTTACCTATGGGAATGCACTTTTCACCGGATATGCTTAAACTAATTGACTTTGCCAATTTATGTATAGTTAAACTTACTTTGCGTTGATTGCAACTAAGGCAATCGTTCCAAAGTGGCACGGAGCAAGAAACTCAAATAGTCATACAAGAATTTTACAGAAATGTTCAAAGCTAATCAGAACTGAGAGTCCACTGGCGGATGAGATCGTCTTGAAGAATTAACTCATTTTGACTCTTCCCTCTTCTCCACTCCTTATATCCCACTTTCACCCTCTTTCTGTGTGTGCATGTGTGTGTGTGTGTGTGTGTGTCTGTCTGTCTGTCTCATTCTCTATATCTACCTCTCTTCTACATTGTCTCAATCTCTATGTTTCATTCCATCCTTTTACTCTATCTATGTTTGAATTCTCCATGTGCTGTCGGTCTCCTTTCACCTCAATCTATCTCATCGCCTCCTGACGTTTATCCTCCCGTTCCTATTTCCTTCATAAACCCATCATTTAGGCTGGGTCTGCTTGCAGTCTTCGTAGCCACAGATGGAGGAATCACAAGATTATTTCCAGCCAAGTGAGTATCCAGTTTTTCTTCATTTATTTAAACAGAAATAATAGGAATAGAATTAGGTACAGTCAAGATTACTAGAGAGAAAGTGCTTGCGAAGCTGAATGGACTACGGTTAGGTAAGCCGCCCGGACTGGATGAGGTGCACCCACGGGTTCTGAAGGAGGTGGTTTTGGAGATTGTGGAGGCATTGGAAATGATCTTCCAGGAATCAACAGACTCTGGCATGGTTCCAGAGGACTGGAAGGTCGTAAATGCAGTTCCGCTGTTTAAGAAAGGAGGGAGGCAGCAAAAAGAAACTTACAGACCTATTAGTCTGACATCGGTAGTTGGAAAGTTATTGGAGTTGATCCTCAAGGACAAGGTTATGAAATACCTCAAGGTGCATGACTAGATAGGCCCAATCCAGCATGGTTTCATGAAGAGAAGCTCCTACCTCACCAACCTATTGGAATTTTTTGAGGTAATCTGAAATAAGATTGACAAGGGAGAGGGTGTGGATGTTGTGTATTTGGATTTTCAAAAGACCTCCGATAAGGTGCCATAAAAGAGGCTGCATAATAAGATGACAGCCCATGGAATTACAGAAAAGATATTGGAATGGGTGGAGCATTGGCTGATAGGCAGAAAGCAAAGGGTAGGAATAAAAGGATCCTATTCTGGTTGGTTGCTGGTTACTAGTGGTGTTCCGCAGGGGTCGGTGTTGGGGCCGCTTCTGTATATTGATGATTTAGATTATGGATTAAATGGTTTTGTGGCTAAGTTTGCGGATGACACCAAGGCAGGTGGAGAAGCAGGAAGTGTTGAAGAAACGGAAAGGTTGCAGAGAGACTTGGTCAGTTTAGGAAAGTGGGCAAAGAAATAGCAGATGAGATACAATGTTGAGAAATGTACGGTTGTACATTTTGGAAGAAGAAATAATCGGACAGATTATTATTTAGATGGGGAGAAAATTCAAAAATTGGAAGTGCAAAGGGACTTGGGAGTCCTCGTGCAGAATATCCTGAAGGTTAACCACCAGGTTGGATCGGCAGTAAGGAAAGCGAATGCTATGTTGGCATTTATTTCAAGAGGAATGAATATCTCATGTAAGGAGAGTAAGTTCAGGACATTAAGAGTAAGGAGGTGTTGATGAGGCTCTATGGGGCACTGGTGAGACATCATTTGGAATGCTGTGTGCAGTTTTGGGCCCCCTATCATAGAAGTGATGTACTGATGTTAGAGAGAGTTCAGAGAAGATTTACGAGGATGATTCCTGGAATGTTTGTCGGCTCTTGGACTGTATTCATTAGAGTATAGAAGAATGAGAGGGGATCTCATAGAAACATTTCGAATGTTGAAAGGGTTTCGACAGTAGATGTGGAAAGGCTGTTTCCCTTGGTGGGTGAGTCCAGGACAAGGGGCCACAGTCTTAGAATTAGAGGGTACCCAGTTAGAACAGAGATGAGGAGAAATTATTTTAGCCAGAGGGTCGTGGATTTATGGAATTCGTTGCCACATATAGCTGTGGAGGCCCAATCAATGAGGGTGTTTAAGGAGGAGATTGATTGGTATCTAACTAGTCAGGGTATCAAGGGATATGGGGAAAAAGCCGGAAATTGGAACTAGATGGGAGAATAGTTTAGCTCATGGTGGAGTAGCAGAGCAGACTTGATGGGCCGAATGGCCTACTTCTACTCCTTTGTCTTGTGATCTTGTGAACAATTTGACTGTGAAACAGAAGATAGAACATAAAGTATTGCAGCACAGTACAGGCTCTTCAGCCCACAATGTTATGGCAACCTTTTAACTGATTCTAAGATCATTCTAACATTTCCCTCCCATATAACCCTGCATTTTTCTATCATTCATGCGTTTCTTTAAAAAAAAGTTTTTGAAAAAACATATTGTATCTGCCTCTACCACCACAAACGGGCAGCCTGTTCTGCTAACTCACATACCAATAGTTGATTACATTGGTGGGTCAGGAGTTAGGCACAGACAGACCTGGGTATATGAGGGCAATTCCACTCCTTTCATGCCCAAGAGCTGCGAGGTGTTTAATGATTATCTAGTAATTTTATGCTTACCAGTGCTCCAGGGTCTGATTCCAAGTTGCTTAATGTCCTGAACTTAGACTACAAATGCTTATTATGAATACATGTATTCAAAATCAACAGTTCAGATTGCAACATACACATCAAATGCCAACCATTACACAAATGGACTCTGTAAAAAGTTCACCAAGACAGACCTTTGGAAAAGCACATTTACTCAGAAATTCCGTACACTGACCTCCATAGTTATAGTACACTGACGCTCCACAACACACTGACCAAACTTTAATGAACAAGGTAAAATCTTAGTTGACAGCAGAGAATGGTGGCTAGTTGCACAACATGAACACTTAGGGCTATTCAATAGTGCTCCCAGATTCAGAGTCAGGCTCATTATCACTGATGATGTGGTGAAATATTTTGTCTTGTGGCAGCAGTACAGTGCAATACAAAAATTTAATATAAATCCCAAGAATAAATCGAGTGAAGTGAGGTAGTGTTCATAAGATCAAGGACTGTTCAGAAATCTGATTGCAGAGAGGTAAAAACTGTTTCTAAAACATTCTGTGAGTCATAGCACCCATAGTTTCATAATACTGACCCACGATTACAACTCAGTGGCCACAGTTACAACTCACTAATCCATAGTTACAACTCACTGACCCACAGTTATAACCCATCACCTACAGTTACAACTCACTCACCTACAGTTACAACTCACTGGCTCACAGTTACAACTCACTCACCCACAGTTACAACTCACTCACCCACAGTTACAACCCATCACCTACGGTTACAACTCACTCACCCACAGTTACAACTCACTCACGTACGGTTACAACCCATCACTTACAGTTACATCTCACTGGCCCACAGTTTTATCCCATCACCTACAGTTACAACTCACTCACTCACAGTTACAACTCACTGGCCCACAGTTACAACTCACTCACTCACAGTTACAACCCATCACCTACGGTTACAACTCACTCACCTACTGTCGCAACCCATCACTTACAGTTACAACTCACTGGCTCACAATTACAACTCACTGACCCACAGTTACAACTCACTCACGTACAGTTACAACCCATCACCTACGGTTACAACTCACTGGCTCACAATTACAACTCACTGACCCACAGTTACAACTCACTCACGTACAGTTACAACTCACTCACCTACTGTTACAACCCATCACTTACAGTTACAACTCACTGGCCCACAGTTTTACCCCATCACCTACAGTTACAACTCACTCACCCACAGTTACAACTCACTGGCTCACAGTTACAACTCACTGGCCCACAGTTACAACTCATTCACCCACAGTTACAACCCATCACCTACGGTTACAACTCACACACCCACAGTTACAACTCACTGACCCCCACATTTACAACTTTCTGTCCCCCCATTGTAACAACACACTGATTTACAGATTACAACATACTGACCCACAGTTTACACACTACACCTAGATAAAAGATTGAACCACAATTTCAACAGGCAGACCCTCTGACCCAGAAGCAGATAACTCCTAGAGCCTGAGATTACAAGGCCCATTGGATTAACAGTTAATTTCTTACTGTTAACCGTACTCTGTCCCTGCAGTGACATAACAGCTCGATATATGTGGTAGGTGGTGTCACTAGAGATGTCATTCTCACAGAATTACAGTTTCAGTTGCTCTGCCCCATATTAATGCACTGGAGTCTGCCTCATTCTGTCAGCCTGCACAGGAAGTGACCTAATGAACCACTATGTCCATACCAATCATCTACTAGCCCAGATTCTTTTCAAACAGCACTTGTCTTCACCTTTTCAGGGTAAAAACCTAAGATTCTAATCATCCTCTGGGTGAAAAAAATCTTTAGACCCCCTCTACCTCTCTTAGTCCTCATCTTAAACCTACGCTCTCTGGGTTAACTTATTGTTGAACTTCTTTCTCACTATCTACCCTATCTATACCCCTCATAAATTGAAACACCACTATCAGATCCCCTCTCAGCCTCCTCTGGTCCATGAAAAACACTCCCAGCCGTTCCAGTCCCAGGCAACATGCTGATAAATCTTCCTCTCAGCCTTCCCAGCGCATTAATACCTTATAGTGTGGAACTAGAAATGCACCCAAGACGTACAAAAAAAGCTGGATGAACTCAGCAGGTCAGGCAGCATCCATTGGAAAGAAGCAGTCAACATTTCAGGTCGAAACCCTTTGTCAGGTCCTGAATGCTTTTGTATTCTAGACCTCTTGAATTGAGTGCTAACATTGCATTTGCTTTCCTTACCCCTGACTCAGCCTGCCAATTAACCTTTAGGAAATCCTGCACGAGGACTCCCAAGTTCCTTTGCACCTCAGATTTTTAAGTTTTCTCCCCACCAAAGTACATGACCATACATTTCCCTACACTATGTTCCATCTGCCTCTTCTTTGCCCATTCTCCCAATCTGTTGAAGTCCTTGTACAGACTCCCTGCTTCTTCAACCCTTCCACCTATCTTAATATTGTCTGTAAACCTGCTCACAAAGCCATCAAATCCTTCATCCAAATCATTGACATACAGCATGAAAAGAAGCGATCCCAACACCAACCCCTGCAGCGCTCCACTAGTCACTGACAGCTAACCAGAAAAGGATTCCTTTACTCCCACTCTATGCCTCCTGCCAATCAGCCAATCAATCTCCATTCTAGTACCTTTCTCATAATACCATAGGCTCTTATTTGGTTAAGCAGTCTTGTGAGCCGCATCTTGTCAAAGATCTTCTGAAAATCTGAATAATCAACATCCACTGACTCTCCTTTGTCTAATTAAGCTGCTTGTAAGAATCAGATTTCCCCTGGCATTGCTATCTCTCTTGGAGTTCGACTTTCTCTTCAATTGGCACTGTCCCATGAACTTAGAATGTCTCTTGGAACTACACTGGCCCTTCCAAATCTCTCCCTTCCTTTCAAGTCTAAAGTACAACTTCCAGAGGAAGTTAAAGGAACTGTGGAAAGTTAAAAATAAGTTTTCAGTTAGTAGATGGATCATTTCATGTTTTTATTAAGTTGTGTGATTGGATGTGTTGTATCAGTGGGAGACTCTGGGTAAGGTGTTGGGATATTTTCAGAACTCTTTAAGAGCATCTGGCATAAAAGATTTGCCCAAACTCAAGAAAATCTGCAGATGCTGAAAATCCAAGCAACACACACAAAATGCAGGAGGAACTCAGCAGGCCAGGCAGCATCTATGGAAAAGAGTACAGTCGACGTTTCAGGCTGAGACAAGTCCTGATGAAGGACCTCAACCCAAAACATCGACTATTAACTCTTTTCCATAGATGCTGCCTGGCTTGCTGAGTTCCTTCAGCATTCTATGTGTTTTGTTTAAAAGATTTATCCACATTCTCTCACTGATAGAGTGAGGGTCTCTGCAATATGCTGCATTGATATTTCACTCATTTTAAATTTCAAAATTAGCTCCTTTGTTTTGAATTTCAGTGGTGCATTAGCCTTCTGTCATCACACACACAAAGGTCAGGTAGTTTCCATGGAGGGAGATGGAAGATGGTTTAGTCTGCAGATAAAAGGAAAATAGTTTAAAGAGCTGGAGGCAAAGGGTAGAGCAAAGCTAACGGGTGATAGGTAGATCCATTTAAGGGGTTGATATGCAGATAGAGGGCCACACCCTTGTCAAAGGGTTTGGAGACTTGTGTGCCTCAATGACCCGGAGAGCTATATTGGCTGGAGTCAGAGCTTTCTGTTTTGGCAGTTGGTAGGTCACTCTTGCCAAACAGGTGAAAAGGTAGAGGCCAGACTAAAAGTGGTCCACCAGTCTCCATTTCAGGGTTTAGCTCAGGGCTAACAACCCGACTGGTCAAAAAAAAAATTGTTTGGGAAACAGTAATGAAGAAACCTTCTATAACTGTGTGCAACAATATGGACAGAGATGGAGGACCTTCATTGCTGCCCTAAATGCCAGCAGAATAACGGGTAGAAAGTTAGTAAAGAGGGAAAAGAGTGGGAATGATGTCAGTAGCTGAGAAGTGGAAGTGGCAAAGGGCTGAAGCTGGTGGAATCTGACAGGGGAGAAAGGTGGAGAATGGAATGAAGGAGAGAGGTGTGGAGAGTGAATAGTCCAGATGAAGGGTCCCAATCCAAAAATTCAATTGTGCATTTCCCTCCAGATGCTACCTGACCTGCTGAGTTCCAACAGTTCTTCGTGTGTTACTCCAAATCTCAGCATCTGCAGTCTCTGTTGTGAACAAGGTTTCTGTGACAGTGTTGGTCATAACCATAATGCACAAGATTCGGGATGATCTAGGCATGTTAAATCAAACACCTTCCCTAAGTCATAAATTTTCTTAGGTTCTATGTCCTTCTTAGCTGGGATTCTTTATTTTCGTTGATGGTAGAAACATTTTACCTAGCATTGAGTTATGTGTGTTTACAGGGCTGCTGAAGATTGGATTGAAGACCCAGAGCCTTTCAGTGCAAGCTATTACAGGCGGAGCTTAGACAACACTGGTTTCATCTTCAGTGCACCGTATAGGGAACGTATGTGTCCTGAGGAGATAACAGGCTCGATGTTTACATTTTATTTTTAATGAGGAGTTTGCAAATCTCACCTGACAACATTGTTATCAGTATCTCTGAAACTCCTCAAAGGCCTACCCATACATTAGACATCAATGGATTCCATTAACATAGCATTCTTCCACATTAAGTAATGTATATTAATAGAAAGTTCAACAGTGAATTGGTAGAATTTATTTGATACTTTGAAAGGGCCCTGATTGGTGCATAATTTAACTTTCAGTTTGGAGTTAACAGAGGGTAATAGGAGCTACCAGAGTCTCTGTTGGGATTAATTGAAGCTTTCACATCTTGGAGCAAGATTAACAGAGGGTCCACAGAAAATCAATCTGAAATGATTGAGGATCTCACATTCTATTCTAAGTTTAATGCAGAGGCCCAGATAGTCGAATTGGAGGATCCAACATAGGTTCAAATGGGGGTTAATAGAGGATCCTACTCAAGATTCTTTGAAGGGATTTATTAAAGAATTCCATTTTTAGAAGGTCCAACAGAGACTTGTTGAGGGATTAATATAGCAACCCACAGAGAATAAATTGGAGTAGTTATTTTAAAGGTTAAAATTTTAACCTGAAAATCCCACACAGAGTTGAGTGGAATTAATAGAGGGTCCAATAGAGATCGAATCGGAGACCGATTCTGTGATAGAATCAGAGGGACAAGAGGGGGAGGTGTTGTGTTGCTTGTCAGAGAAAATATTACAGCGGTACTTTGGCAGGATAGATTAGAGGGCTCGTCTAGGGAGACTATTTACGTGGAGTTGAGGAATGGGAAAGGTGTTGTAACACTTATAGGGGTGTATTGTAGACCACCTAATGGGGAGTGAGAATTGGAGGAGCAAATTTGCAAGGAGATAGCAGATATTTGTAGTAAGCACAGGGTTGTGATTGTGGGAGATTTTAATTTTCCACACATAGACTGGGAAGCCCATACTGTAAAAGGGATGGATGGTTTGGAGTTTGAAAAATGTGTGCAGGATAGTTTTTTGCAGCAGTACTAACTAGAGAAGGGGCAGTGTTGAATCTTCTGTTAGGGAATGAAATAGGTCAGGTGACGGAGGTATGTGTTGGGGAGCACTTCGGGTCCAGTGATCACAATGCCATTAGTTTCAATATAATTATGGGGAAGAATAGGACTGGACCCAGGGTTGAGATTTTTGATTGGAGAAAAGCTAACTTTGAGGAGATGCGAAAGGATTTAGAAGGAGTGGATTGGGACAATTTGTTTTATGGGAAGCATGTAATAGAGAAATGGAGGTCATTTAAAGGTGAAATTTTGAGGGTGCAGAATCTTTATGTTCCTGTTAGGTTGAAAGGAAAGGTTAAAAGTTTGAGAGAGCCATGGGTTTCAAGGGATATTGGAAACTTGGTTAGGAAAAAGAGAGAGGTCTACAATAAATATAGGCAGCATGGAGTAAATGAGGTGCTCAAAGAATATAAAGAATGTAAGAAGAAACTTCAGAAAGAAATTAGAAAAGCTAAAAGAAGATTCGAGGTTGCTTTGGCAAGTAAGGTGAAAATAAGTCCAAAGGGTTTCTACAGTTATATTAATAACAAAAGGATAGTGAGGGATAAAATTGGTCCCTTAGAGAATCAGAGTGGACAGCTATGTGTGGAGCCAAAAGACATGGGGTAGATTTTGAACAATTTCTTTTCTCCAGTATTCACTAAGCAGAAGGATATTGAATTGTGTAAGGTAAGGGAAACAAGTAGAGAAGTTATGGAAACTATGACAATTAAAGAAGAGGAAGTACTGGTGCTTTTAAGGAATATAAAAGTGGATACATCTCCAGGTCCTGACAGGATATTCCCTAGGACCTTGAGGGAGGTAGAAATAGCAGGGGCTCTGACACAAACATTTCAAATGTCATTAGAAACAGGGATGATTGGCGTATTGCTCATGTGATTCCATTGTTTAAAAAGGGTTCTAAGGAGTAAACCTAACAATTATAGGCCTGTCAGTTTGACGTCAGTGGTGGGTAAGTTAATGGAGAGTATTCTTAGAGATGGTATATATAATTATCTGGATAGACAGGGTCTGATTAGGAGCAGTCAACATGAATTTGTGCGTGGAAGGTTAAGTTTGACAAATCTTATTGAATTTTTTGAAGAGGTTACGAGGAAAGTTGACAAGGGTAAAGCAGTGGATGTTGTCTATATGGACTTCAGTAAGATCTTTGACAAGGTTCCGCATGGAAGGTTAGTTGGGAAGGTTCGATTGTTAGGTATCAATATTGAAGTGGTAAAATGGATTCAACAGTGGCTGGATGGGAGATGCCAGAGAGTAGTGGTGGATAACTGTTTGTCAGGTTGGAGGCCGGTGACTAGTGGTGTGCCTCGGGGATCTGTACTGGGTCCAATGTTGTTTGTCATATACATTAATGATCTGGGTGTCAGGGTGATAAATTGGATTAGTAAGTATGTAGATGATACTAAGGTAGGTGGCATTGTGGATAATGAAGTAGGTTTTCAAAGTTTGCAGAGAGATTTAGGTCAGTTAGAAGAATGGGCTGAACGATGGCAGATGGAGTTTAATGCTGATAAGTGTGAGGTGCTACATTTTGGTAGGATAATCCAAATAGGACATGCATGGTAAATGGTAGGGCATTGAAGAATGCGGTAGAACAGAGTGATCTAGGAATAATGGTGCATAGTTCCCTGAAGGTGGAATCTCATTTGGATAGGGTGGTGAAGAAAGCTTTTGGTATGTTGGCCTTTATAAGTCAGGGCATTGAGTATAGGAGTTGGGATGTAATGTTAAAATTGTACAAGGCATTGATGAGGCCAAATTTGGAGTATTGTGTACAGTTCTGGTCACCGAATTATAGGAAAGATATCAACAAAATAGAGAGAGTACAGAGAAGATTTACTAGAATGTTACCTGGGTTTCAGCACCTAAGTTTCAGGGAAAGATTGAACAAGTTAAGACTTTATTCTTTGTAGCATAGAAGGTTGAGGGGGGACTTGATAGTGGTATTTAAAATTATGAGGGGGATAGATAAAGTTGATGTGGATAGGCTTTTTCCATTGAGAGTAGGGGAGATTCAAACAAGAGGACATGAGTTGAGACTTAGGGGGCAAAAGTTTAAGGGTAACACCAGGGGGAATTTCTTTACTTAGAGAGTGGTAGCTGTATGGAACAAGCTTCCAGTAGAAGTGGTAGTGGCAGGTTCAGTATTGTCATTTAAAGTAAAATTGGATGGGTATATGGACAGGAAAGGAATGAAGGGTTATGGGCTGAGTGCAGGTCAGTGGGACTAGGTGAGAGTAAGCGTTCAGCATGGACTAGAAGGGTCAAGATGGCCTGTTTCTGTGCTGTAATTGTTATATGGTTATATGGTTAATGGAGTGTGATTAACAGAGGTCCCACAAGTGGGTTAACAAAGTTTCCAGTAGTCTTAGTGTAAACAGGGCTCACAATGACTTAAATAGTGTGTTTAATGAAGCACCGCACAACATTTCAATGTGGGATTACTAACAGAAATTCAGATGGAGGAATTACTAGAGGGTTCTGTTTTTATTTTATTTTTAATGAGGAGTTTGCAAATCATTCAATATTGACAGTGTTACAGTGTTATCAATGTCAATGAAACAGTGTTATCAACGTCTCCAAAACTCCTCAAAGGCCAACCAGGCATTTTAAATTAGCTCATACAGTAACGTGGCTATTTTTTCCAATCACATTTCAATCACTTTGAGATCGAAGGATCTACACCAACCTGCTGTGGAAATATTCACAGATATTAAGAAGGTGATTGTATTGGAGAAGAAATGCAGTAGATTCACCAAGACATTCCCTAGCCTGCAGTTCTTATGAGGAGAGAGAATTGATTTGGAGAAGAGGGCTGAGGAGTGACAAAACCAAGACATACAGCATTAGACAGGACATTAGATAGGTAGGAAATTTTTCCACATAACAGGCATGTCATGAAACAAAAGGACAGAGGTTTAGGTTCGGGTGAAGAGGTTTAGAGGAATATATGGAAGAATTTTTCAGCCAGAGCATAACTAGAGTTTGGACTCCACAGCTTGAGAGGGAGATTAAAGCTGAGATTTCATTACACATAAAAAGTATTTAATGTGCACTTGAACTGTTTTTTGCATGGAAGGCTACTGACCAAGTACCCGTAAACAGGATTAGTATAAATAGGTCAACTTGGACATGATGGAGCAAATGCTGTCTGATTCTATGACAATGAGGTGTTATGAAAGGGTACCATTAATGGAACATTCAATAATCTTGGTGTCTGAACAATAGATGGTGAAATTAATAGAGGATCCCACAGAGACCAGCACTTAGTTATTGATATCCCACAGAATCTTGGTTTGGTACTGATATAAGATTCAACAAAGACTTAAATAGAATCAGAATAGGTGAATAAATTAAAGATTCCATAGCATTTCATGGTGGGGTTGATAAAGGATTCAACAATGTGTCAGAATAATAGAAGGTCCCATAGGATATAGGATTAATAGGTGGTCCCACGAAGCCCAGTGTGATATTAGTAGAAAGTCCCAGAAAATATAACAACCTTGAGAGGTCAAAGTGTGGGATCAATAATGTTGATAGGTCTATGTCCAAGGGCTACACTAAGTTTCAAGGAATCTCAGTGTGAAATCCATATTCAATATTAGAGGTCTTAGAGTGAATTCATAGTCTTCAGGATCTCTGAATGAGAAAGAATCATTGATATCAATGGGTTTCAGCATAAGAGATCTCAAGGTATCCCAGTATTGGTATCTCAGTACAGTATTGTTATCCCAGTATTGGTATCTCAGTATTGGTACCCCAGTATTGGTATCTCAGTATTGATATCCCAGTGTTGGTATCTCAGTATTGATATCTCAGTATTGGTACCCCAGTATTGGTATCTCAGTATTGGTATCCCAGTGTTGGTATCTCAGTACTGTTATTTCAGTATTGGTACCCCAGTATTGGTATCTCAGTATTGATATCCCAGTGTTGGTATCTCAGTACTGTTATTTCAGTATTGGTATCTCAGTATTAGTATCCCATTATTAGTATCCCAATACTGGTATCTCAGTATTGATATCCCAGTGTTGGTATCTCAGTACTGTTATTTCAGTATTGGTATCTCAGTATTAGTATCCCATTATTAGTATCCCAATACTGGTATCTCAGTATTGGTATCCCAGCATTGCTATCTCAGTATTGGTATCCCAGTATTGGTATCTCAGTATTGGTATCCCAGTATTGGTATCTCAGTATTGATATCCCAGTATTGGTATCTCAGTACTGGTATCTCAGTATTGGTATCCCAATATTGGAACCCCAGTATTGGTATCTCAGTATTAGTATCCCATTATTAGTATCCCAGTATTGGTATCCCAGTATTGGTATCCCAGTATTGGTATCTCAGTATTGGAACCCCAGTATTGGTGTCCCAGTATTGGTATCTCAGTATTGGAACCCCAGTATTGGAACCCCAGTATTGGCATCCCAGTATTGGTATCCCAGTATTGGAACCCCAGTATTGGAACCCCAGAATTGGTATCCCAGTATTGGTATCTCAGTATTGGCATCTCAGTACAAGAGCTATAGTCAATTTTAAGATGGTCCCAGTAAGAGCTTTATAGTCATTCTCATGGAGTTCAGGTGGGAGACTTATTGTCAGTCTTGGAGTTTCAATGTGAAATCTGTCATCATTCTCAAAAGGGTCTTCGTATAAGGTCTACAGTCAGTCTCAAGCAGTCTCTTGGGTGGAGGGGTTGTTGGAAATGTGGAGAGAATAAATTAGGATTGGTGTAGGACTCATGTAATGAATATAGGGTACTTGATTGTTGGCATGACCTCATGGTCGCAGGGCTTATTAAGCTGTATGTCTCTAGTCTATTAAGTCTCTCGATAGCCTCCTCTAATCCACAAGGGAAAAAAATCTCCATTTTCTCCAATCTTTCCCCATTGTGCAATTTTCCAATTCTGTCCAACATCCATGAAAATATCTTTTGTATTTTCACATCTCTCCTGTAATCAAAATGCAAAGCAAACTGTAGATGTGGACACCTGGAATAAATTCTGGTCCCTGTCTAAATGCCTCTCAAAATCTGCATGGAATCATTCCTGCTTCCACTACTTCTCCTGCCAGTGCATTCCAGGCACCTGTCACTCTCTTTGTGAAGAAGCACACCTCATAAATCTTCTTTAAACCTCTTCTTTTACCTCATGTCCCAAATATCTGACATTTCTACCCTGACATTAGTTGTTTTGTTACTTTCACATTTACCACACATTTGTCCATTTACTTTCGATCTCCCTGTGACTGTTCCATTTCATTGCTGATCCCGATCAGTTAAATCCCAATGTGGACAAATTGTAACTGTGTGTTCTGATTGATCCACAGCTAACACCATGCTGGGGATGGACGTGCTAAACGGTAGCATTGGGATTCTCGTGAGTGCTGCTGTGAACCTTGACATCTACGGGAAATCCCTGAAACCTGCAGGTACGTCAGTTCATTTCACACATCATCTCATCATCAAAAGCAAGAATTTAATTCCGACCTTTTCCACAGTAAATTATCCCAGGATATTTCACAGTGCTATTATAATGAATTTAAAATCATGTGAGAAATTGGGTTTAAATATGTTTAAAAAATCAAGAACATTAAACATAAAAAGAGGCCCTTGTACAGTTTTGTCATTAGTAATTGGCAAAGGTTCCAAAGACTGGAGGGCAGCTAATTTTGTTCCATTGTTTAAGTGGGTAGCAAGGAACTATGGGCTGGCGATTCTGACTTCAATTGTAGGGAAGTTACAGGAGAGAAATCAGAGGAACAAGATTTACCATCACTTACTTGGTCAGTCAAGGTCTGATCAGGAATAATCAGCATGATTTTATGTACGGAAGGTCATGTCTGATGAAGCCTTTGAAGTTTTTTGAAGAAGATCAATGAGGGTAGGGGAGTGGATGTTGTCTATACTAATTTTAGTATAGACATTAATATAGTTAGGACTTATACTGTCAATGGCAGGGCACTGGTGAATGCTGTGGAACAGAGACCTGGCAGTACCAGTTTGCTGAAAGAGCCTGCCAGGTAGGCAGGATGGTGCAGAGGCACTTAGCATGCTGCCGTTCATCAGTTAGGAGATCAAATTTAGGAGTCGGGACATTACGTAACACTTATATAAGTCACAACTGAGGCTGCAATTGAAGTATTGTGATCAGTCCTATTCTCCTATTATAGGAAAGACATTGTCAAGCTGGAGCTGGTTCAGAAGAGATCTACAAGGATGCTACAAGAAGTTACCCACACTGGGCTTTTATTCCTTAGAGTGTAGGAGAATGGGGAGTGACCTCACAGAAGTTTATAAAATCATGAGGGGGCTGGATATATGGAGTATGGATTCTGCTCCTATAACTTGAGGTCTTATTAATATGTTGGACAGTTGTAATCTTTCCCCAGTCCAAAACTAGAGAATACAAATGCATGGGGAGAGATTTCAGAGGCCTATGTGGCAACTTGTTTACACAGAAGATAGTGAGTACCTGGAATGAGCTGCCAGAGAAAGTTGTCAAGGCAGGTACAATTGTAACATTTAAGAGTTATTTGGATGGTGTCTTGGAAGGCTGGGTGATGAACATGGGCAACTGGGACTAGCAGGGAGAACGCTGTGATTGGTACAGGCCAGCTGGTCCAAAGACCCTGTTTCTGTGCTGTGTTATTCTATGACTGTGAATCCCCAGAGCCCCACGGTCACTACATAAACCCTGGAATTACTAATGCAGGCTCACCAGCCTGTGGTTGCTGCCTTTCTTAAATAAAGGCACAAATAAATAACTGATTTATAAAGTAATAATAATTATAAATAAATTATAATTATTAAATATTATAACAATAAATGTATAAATATTATACTCTACATTTTATATTTATAATTCATTTATATAATGTTATATAATAAATAACTATAATTTATATAATCATAACTAAACTGATTAAATATAAAGCACAATATTGCCTACATTCTAGTCTTCTGGTACCTGACTTTAACTAACAAGATACCGAAGTTTTTTCCATGGCCCAGCCATGTCCTCCCTTGCTTCTCACACTATGTCAGGCCCCAGGAATTTATCCACCTTTTTGTATTTCAGGACGTCCAACACCCCTCTCCTTTTAATATGTTCCAATATATCACTGTCTACTGCCTTGAACTCAATATCCTCTATATCTTTCTCCAAGTTAGAACACTGCAGAAGGGGTTCAATTACCTCAAGTTATAGAGGACATACTTTGGGGCAGTAGTTCAGATCATGTCAGTATAATCATCCATGGAGACAATCAAGGGTTCGGCAGCCAATGGTGTGAGATTTATAATCAGCCAATGTCATAGAGCTAGAAGTTAAGATCTCATAATGGTGCAAATGTTCACATCCACTCACTTCTTCACGGTTTTCTGACTTTGCAGAATCACATCCCTTACTATTCATTCTGTTTTTCTCAGTGGTTGGTGTGAAGCTGGACTATGAAGCATGGGTCTCAAAATTTAAAATCCTTGCCAGTAACCAGACAAACCGAGACCAGGTGGAGCCAAGGAAGGTAAAAGCCCAAGCAGAGTTCTTTATTCATGCCAGAGCTACACATCACTTGGACTTCACACAGAGGCATCCCAACCCCTGTTCGAGGACAGCAAAAACAGGGGTGACATTGTTTGGGGGGGGGGCTATTCTAGAACATCAAAACAACCAGTGATATTGTTGTGTGTACCCTGTTCTAGAATAGCAAGTCCATGGGTGATATCATTGTGCATGCGCCCCGTTCTAGAACAGCAAAGCCATCCGTGATATGGAACTGGCATGCTACTCTGTCATTGGATGAGGTGTGTGTGTGTGTGTGTGCGCGCATGCATATGTGAGCATGTGTGACTGTATGTGAGTGTACATGTGAACATGTGTCAGTGTGAGTATGTGTGTGAGTGTGTATGAATGTGTGTGTGTGTGTGAGTCTGTGTGTGTGTACTTGGTCATCCTTGTATTGACACTCTTCCCCCATCTTACCATGTATCTGTGACAACTTAATGCTGAAACAATTTACTCTTCAATGGAATGCCATCTTCAGTTAATGGTGATCCTGACATGGACATTTCCCATCCTCTTAATGCTTCTTACTTTCTTTAAACCTGGAAATCACTCTCCCCTTCGGGCAGTGTGGCCTAGAGTTTGCATGGCACCTTTGGGGACACTATAAACGGGAGGTGCATAGAGGTTTGGTTGAGGCCGTACCACTGCAAAATTTTACAGCCAGCTAAAGATACAGTAACAACAGAACAGTCCTGGTGTGTGTAAAAGTTTTTTCTTTAAACTGGCCTATGTCTGGAGGAGGGGCTGGCAAAGTTGCGAAGGTGACAAAACTTGTGTAGAAGTTGTAGGGGCTGGGTATCAGTGGTGAAGGGCAGGGATCTAAGAGTGGGTTTGGGATGGTGGAGGGTGGAGGTGTTGTCAGGTTATGGTGTTGGAGGTCACTGTAAGCTGAAGGGGGAGTCTGAGTGGATTGGTGAAACCAGGATCAGGTTCTGTCAGGCCTGGAAATTGGTAGAAAGATTGTGATGGAGATTGAGAAGGCTAGTTGGGAGTGCTGTTTGAGGGATATGGTTGGGGGTGTTCAGGGAGATGAGAGAAGGAGTAATTGAAAGGGAGGGATGTAGTGACAAATAGATATTTTGCTTAAAGAGCTACCTGAGATAGGTTAGTATGCAGGTAATGAGCTGATCAGCTATGAGCTCCTCTGCAATTGTTCAGTGAATGCCTGGACCTACACAATTTGTAATTAATCTATGACTTTACTTTGCAGTATTGTTATTGAAATTGATTGTGCAGTATGCAAAAACATTTAGCCACAGTCCAGTTTCTGAGTCCGAATGGCATGTTAGCTTCCTTCTGCCTCCATATTGTCATACTTTACTGATATTTCACTTCTCACAGTTCTTATTGCAGGACCTACATCGTGAGGCTTTGCCTCCATTTTGGTGTGATTTGCTAACATACAGTGGTGAAGCTGGTAGTGACGGACACCACAGTAATAGGGGTGGGGGTCACGTAAACACCACCAGAGACACACTCTGACTTCCTTTTCTCTTTACTTCGCACAGTGCATGCCATCATCTGACTGTGAGATGGACTGCGATGTGAACAGTGAGGTGGGTAAAACGGAAGTTCTGCTTCAAAATTGTTGGTGTGGCAATTATAACCTAAAATATGTGAGATTCAGTAGTATACAGATAGCAGTGTTCTGGCTGAACTTAGGTCATGTAGACTTAACTGGCAGTATGTGAAGGAGGTAAACAGGTCAATGTCATCTTCAGCTTCCTGTTCTCAGAAGACCAATGTCAGCCAAGCTGCCGCATGGTTCCGACTGATCATGTCTTTAGGGTTCAGGAAAGGAGGAGTATGTTCCTGACTATTATCCAACAATTTACAACAGGTTTTATGCATGAACATCTTACCTGTCTGTTATCTCTGTATCAAGTATTATTAGAATAGAATAACATTCTCCTCCATGGCCTCTCAGTTTGGAGCAGCACGGTAGCGGAGTGGTTAGCGTAATGCTCCTACTGCACCAACTTACATTGCTACTTATTGGGAAAGTTTGTATGTTGTGTCTGTGATGTGTGGGATTCCTCCAGAAGCCCTGGTTTTCTCCCACATTCCAAAGAGGTATGGCTCGGGTTAGTGATTTGTGGCATGCTATGCTGGCGCCAGAAGTGAGGTGACATGCTGCCCAGTACAAACCTTGCTGATTTGATTTGATGAAAATGATGCATCTCACTCTATGTTTCAATGTACTGTATATGTGATAAATAAAGTTGATCTTTAATCTTTAATCTCGGTCTATTCAACTTGGCCAGTTCCATTTGGCCTAAACAGTGTTAACTGCAGAACCTCTTAACAATGCTGCACTGTTACCTTTGTATTTCTTCTGGGATCCATCTTTGGTGACATTGAACACAGAACATAGCACAGTACAGGCCTTTTGCCCCAGAATTTGGGCCAACCTTTTAACCAACTCTATGATCAATCTAACTCCTTCCTTCCTATATAGCCCTCCATTTTTCTATCATCCATTTGCCTATCTAAGAGTTCTTAAATGCTCCTAATATATTCCCCGGCAGGGAGTTTGATGCATTTGGCACTTTCTTTGCAAAAAATATTCCTCTGACATGCCCCCCATTCTTACTTCCAATCACCTTAAAGTTATAACCTCACATATTAGCCAATTTTGTCCTGGAAAAAAGACTCTTGATTTCCACTCAATCTATGCCTCCTATCAGTTATTACTTCTCTATCAAGTCACCTTTCATCCTCCTTGGCTCCAAAGAAAAAAGTCCTAGCTCACTCAAACTATCCTTATAAGACATGCTCTCTAATCCAGGCAGCATCCTGCATGGCAACTTTGAGGGATCCATGGACATGAACCCCAAGATCCCTCTATTCTTCCACACTGCTAAAGAGATTTTCTGGAAAGACAGATACAAGGTGCACCTATAGGTAGCAAACCCAGGTGATCCCTCCACTTTCTGATTTGTCATGCAGGTTCGCTAACATCTACAGGACTGTGTAGAAGTCATAGGCACATATAAATAACCAGAGTTCTTAGAGAGGATGGGCTGAAACTAGAGAGGGTTCAAAGGAGGTTCACGAAAATTATTGAATGGCTTCTCTTGTGAAGAGTGTTTGATGGCTCTGGGCCTATATTCACTGGAATTCAGAAGAATGAGCGGTGACCTCATTAAAACCTATCAAATGGTGAAAGTCCTTGATAGAGTGGATGGGGAGAGGAAGTTTCCTTTCTTATGAACTTTCGAGAATCACTTGATTCTGGCATGGTTCTGCAGGACTGAAAAACTGCAAATGTCACTCCACTCTTGAAGAAGGGAGGAAGGCAAAAGAAAGGAAATTATAGGCCAGTTAGTCTAACCTCAGTGATTGGGAAAGTGTTGGAGTCCATTATTAAGGATGAGGTTTGGGGGTAAGTAGAGTCTAATAATAAAATAAATCCAATTAAGCATGGTTTCT
Organism: Hypanus sabinus; assembly: GCF_030144855.1. NCBI lineage: Eukaryota > Metazoa > Chordata > Chondrichthyes > Myliobatiformes > Dasyatidae > Hypanus > Hypanus sabinus. The sequence goes on along the minus strand of NC_082724.1, from coordinate 59,014,978 downwards.
ATAAGAGGAAATCTTGCCTAACAAATCTGTTAAGAGTTCCTCAAGGAAGTAACAAAGGAGAGGTGGACAAAGGAGAGGCAGTGGATGTCATTTACTTGGATTTTCAGAAGGCATTTGATAAGGTGCCACACGAGGCTGCTTAATAAGATAAAATCCCATGGCATTACAGGAAAGATAATGGCAGGAGGCAGTGAGCAGGAATAAAGGGTTGACTGCTAGTGACTAGTGGTGCTGCTCAGGGGTCAGTATAGTGACCACTACTTTTCACATTGTCAATGATTCAGATAAGGGAATTGATGAAGATGGGTGGAGGGGTAGGTAGTGATGAGGAAGCAATGAGATTGCAGCAGGACTTAGACAAATTGGAAGAATGGGCAAAAAAGTGGCAGATGGAATACAGTGTTGGGAAATGTATGATGATGCATTTTGGTAAAAAGAACAATAGTGCAGAATATTATCTAAATGGGAAATAAATTCAAACATCAGCGGTACAAGGGGACTTGGGAGTCCTCATGCAAGACTCCCAAAAGTCTGTGGTAAAGAGAGCAAATGCAATGTTGGCATTTATTTCAAGAGGAATAGAATAGAAAAACTAGAAGACATTGCAGAGGCTTTAAAAGATACTAGTCAGGCTGCACTTGGTGTATTGTCAACAGTTTTGGGCCCCATATCTCAGGACAGATGTGTTGTCATTGGAGAGAGTCCCGAGGAAGTTCACAATTATGATTCCGGGAATTAAGGTGTTACCATGTGAGGAGCATTTGGCAGCTTTGGGCCTGTAGTCACTGGAATTTAGAAGAATGTGTAGGGATCTCATTGAAACCTACTCAATGTTGAAAGGACTAGATAGAGTGGATGTGAAGGATGTTTCCCAAGGTGGGAGTGTCAGGAGCATCCATCACAACAGGTCAGATTTCCCAGTACCCAACCATTTTTAATTCTACTTCCCATTCCGACTCCAACATGTTGGACCATGGCCTCCTCTACTGTCACAATAAGGCCACTATCAGCTTGGAGGAGCAACTCCTGATATACCATCTGGGTAGCCTCCAACCTGACACAATGATCATCCACTTTCCCAATTTCACCCCCCCTCCTCATTCTGGCTCTTCTCTTACACCTCCTCCTCACCTGTTTTTCACATCTCTCTGCTGCCCATCCTCCTCCTCTTTCTCCCATGGTCCACTTTTCTCTCTTACCAGATCCCTCCTTCTTTAACCCCTCACCTCCCAGTTTCTCACTTTACCCTCTTTCCCCCACCCACCCACCTTCTCCCTCACCTGGTTTCACCTATCAACTGCTAGCTTGTACCCCTCCACTTCCCCCTACCTACCTATTGTGGCTTCTTCTCCCTTTCCAGACATGGTGAATCATCTTGGCCCATAACATTGACTGTTTATTCCTCTCCTCAGATACAGCCTGACCAACTGAGTTCTTACAGCATTTCTGTGTGTGTTAGTCCATCAAACTTCAGTTAGTAATACTCTAGAGTTACACAGCACAGAAAAAAGCTCCTCAAAACACTGTGCCCGTGCCAGCCATCAAGTATTCATCTAGTAATCTCATTTTGCAATGGTTGATTGTTGCCTACTATACTTTGCTGATCTGCGTGCTCCTCCAAATATTTTATGAACGTTGCCTGATACCTGCCTCTCCACCAATCCTGGATAGATGATATAAATGCCCACTCCATCTTCTTGCTGCATCACAAGACTCCTGATCGCTGACCTGCCCTGATCGTGGTTAGCCAAAATTGACCAAAGTATGAATAGATCCAATCAGTCGCAAGTCGCAAGCCCCTCCCTACCTTTCTTATGTGCTTTCCTCTTGCCTGTACTCCATTTTCTTTTGTCTCCACTTGCTTTCCAGACATATATGGTTGCTCTGTGGCATGAGTGTTCCCAAGTGGATAGTTTCCTGCATGGGTGACCATTCTCTGTGCATTGGGGACCTGTATTGGAGACTGTCTCTTGGAGTAGTCACATGAAATGGCTTTAAAAGGAGGTTCACAGGCTCTGTGAAATTCTCTCATATCTGCTCAGCTCTCTGTTTCATTACTTGAAGAGGCAGCTTCTAAGATTAAAACTATACTTTAGCCCTGTTTTCATATTCTTATATACCTGATGCAGAGTGAATTGGTTGGGGTGGCAGGTACATTAACTGGACCTTTTGTAGGCAGACATTGAAGGCACTGACGGGCTGTCGATTGGGTCTGTCCTTCTGATTAGCCTGCTCATCTTCTCTAGATTATTGTGAATTGTGGTTCAGGTGGTTCTCCTGTGCTAGCTGTGGCCTTAAAACAGATGGTGGGAACACAGTTTGCCGGTACTCATTATCTCTGCCGATAGGTGGTTGAGAAGGACAACCCTGACTTCCTTCAGTGTATGAACCTGAAGCAACAAGTAACAAGATGAGTCTCTTAGGCCCTTGATATGTGGGTGTACAAGGCAAAGTCCAGAAGTTCTTGGAGAAAGGAAGGAGTTAAATCACTTTTGAAGTTTCTAGAACTATATGTTTCATTGGCTTTAATAACAGCAATTAATAATTATATCTGATTGAAGGCTCTGTTTTCATGACAATTTATTAATTTATTTTTGTTTGCTTATTTGCATGATTTGTTTCCTTTTGCACATTAATTTGTCAGTCTGTGTGTGTAGATTTTCATGAGTTTTATTGTATTGCTTTGTAAATATCTTCAAGAGAATGAATCTCAGGGTTGTATATGGTGACATATATGTAGTTTGATAATAAATTTACTTTCTTTGGCTGAAATGTTAATGGAGGTAAATCTAAACAATTAGTGAACTGACTGACAAATGCCTGATCTCACTACTTTCAATTATTGATTTTCAGGATCTGTTGTGTGTGCTGATTGATGATGGAGGTTTCCTGATCATGTCCAACCAACCGGAACACTGGAGTCAGGTAATAAAGTACTGCAGTGGGCAGGGCTCCTTTGCTGGATATTCACGTTGAATCTGCAGCCAGTGATCTTATTAATGTACTGCACGTCCTTTGTTAAAATGCAGTCTTCACTACTTCTGAAACCAGTACACTTACACAAATTACAGTAGTTCTACTGGTTATATATAAGTAATGTATTAAAGCTCACACCCCTGTCTGAGATACTATTTTTTTTCTGAATGTCACAGGTTAATTACTATCACATTCACTTGAGCTATAAATATGCATACCCATACAAAATGTGAAATCAGAAATCAAAAACATTTCAACTCTGGCATTGCCCAGCAATAGGTTGTTTTTTAATTCTTAAAGAGGTATCTTCATAACCAACTAACCCACTAAGGTCTACATGTGTAACAAGTCAGGTTCTGTGGTTTGTAAACACCAGTGGCATATGATGTGGTTTGGAACTTCTCATGCAGTGTGTGTACCTAAACCTGTAACTGCCTATCTATAGACTTCATTCCAGTAAATTCTTAGAATAACCAATGTGAACTCCTCTGGTCTGTTCTATTAGAAGTATTTATTCTCCTTTAATTTTATTGGAATTAAAGAATCTTTGAATTAATGTGTAAAAACATATGGGATAAAAAAAGGTTTGGGATCCTGGTGGGATTTCTGTATAAACCTGTGGTCATGCTATTGAATGCAAAGCTAAGAAATCCACAGACTTTAAGTACAGATCTTTTTAATGGATAGATTATAAACTACTTCCTGAAAATTGTTAAGCTTTCCTGTTCTGCATAAAATAATGAAAATGCTGATTTCAAAACACAACATTGTAATTATCACGAGTTAGATAAGTGGTAACATTTGTAATAGAAGATATCGACATGTCACATTTGTACACATAAAACTGGATATGCACATTGACCAAGACATTGTCCAATGGATGGGTTCTTCCATACCAAAGGAACCATGTCCAACCAAGTCCACAGCCATGCAGCCTGACATTGGGATCCTTCTGAAGGCAGGTCCCATTTAAGATGTTTACTCCCTATCCCATCCTTTGACTTAAAATGCCCTGATAACTGTGGGAAGAAGCTGTGGTTGAATCTGGTGTGTGGATCTTTATGGCTGCTGTTCCTCATGTCTGATGGCAACAATGAGAAGAGGGGATGACCTGGAGCTGGGGGCTCCATCTTCCTTGATGATAGATGTTGCTTTCTTGTGCAGCACTCCTTGTATTTGAGCTCACTGGTGGGTAAGGAAGGATGTCACCATCCTGAGGCATCAGCTCTTGTAGATGTCCACAGTGGGAGGGAGAGCTGTACCTGTATATGGAACTAGATGAGTCCATCACTCTCTGTACTCTCCTGCACTGGAGTTTCCATAGCAAGTTCTGATGCAACCAGTCAGAAGGCCCACCACTGCGCAGTGATCTTTGTCTCTCAGGATCTTCAGTGATATGCCAAATCAACTTAAACATCCAACAAAGTAGAGATGCTGGTGTGTTTTCTTTGTACTTGCATCAAGATGCTGGACTAGGTGAACCTAACATAAGTGCTGCAAAAGTTACTGGAGGTGATTCGGAGAGGCAGGTTTTGTAGTTGACAAAGACAGATTAGGGATAGTTAACATTTTTTCATATGAGAATGGAGGGCATGTCTCACAAATTTGATTGAGTTTTTGAAGAGGTGACCAAGAAGTTTGATGAGGGTGGGATGGTAGACATTGTTACATGGACTTCAGCAATATACTTGACCAAGTTCAGTCTGCTAGTCTGGTCCAAGAAATACATTGGATTCAGGATACAGCAATGGCTTGGTGATAGGAGTCAGTAGAGGGTTGTTTTAAAGATTGGAGGCCTGCAACTGGCAAGGTTCAGTGCTGGATCCACTGCTGTTTCGCACCTATATTAGTGGTTTAGATGGAATGTAGGTGGCATAGTTAGTAAGTCTGCACAAGACACCAAAGTTGGTGTTATAGTGAAGAGTGAAGACAATAATTTTACAACGAGCTATTGATCAAATAAGAAAGTGGGCAAAGGAATGGCAGATGGAACTAAACTTAGGCAAGTGCAAAGTGACTCATTTTGAGAAGTTAAATCAGGCCAGAGCATATACAGTGATAGCTGGTCCCTGGGTTTTCATAGAGTCATTAAATGACACAGTACAGAAACAGGGCCTTTGACCCAGTATCCCACTTGCTAATCCCAGTTGCGCATGTTCGGCCTACAGCCCTCCTAGACCCTGCCTTCTATGTACTTATCCAAGTGTCTCGTAAATGTTGCAATAACATCAGCCTCAATCACTTCCTCTGGCAACTCATTCCAAGTACTCACTATCCTCAGTGCAGAGAAATTACCTCTCAGATCTTTTTTTTGAATCTCTCTTCTCTTAAACTACCTGTACTCTCTAGCTTTGGACTTTACAACACTGGGGAAAGGGTTATGATTATGCATCTTATATATGTATATATATCCTTCATGATTTTATGAACTTCTTTGAGGTCATTCTAAGGAATAATGATCAAGTGTGACCCACCTCTGCCTATAACTCAAGCCCTCTTCTCCAGGCAGCATTTCTTCTGCTCCATCTCCAGCTGGATGGAGATTGACTGAAACTGTACACAATCCTGAAAGTGCAGCTTCACCAACAACCTATATAACTGCAACCTAAGTTGAATTTTGGGAAGTTCAACCGGGCCAGGGCATACACAGTGATCACAGGGCCCTGGGGATTCATAGAGTCATAGAATAACAGAGCATAGAAACAAGGTGCCACGGTAGCATGGCAGTTAGCACACGCTATATAACCATTTAACAATTACAGCACGGAAACAGGCCATCTTTGCCCTTCTAGTCCGTGCCGAACACTTACTCTCGAATAGTCCCACTGACCAGCACTCAGCCCATAACCCTCCATTCCTTTCCTGTCCATATACCTATCCAATTTTACTTTAAATGACAATATCAAACCTGCCTCTACCACTTCTACTTGAAGTTCATTTTACACAGCTACCACTCTCTGAGTAGAGTTCCCCCTCGTGTTACCCCTAAACTTTTGCCCCCTAACTCTTTTACAGCTCAGGGCGTCAGAGTTCAATTTCAGTGTCCTCTGTAAAGATTCTTACATCCTCCCTGTGGAATGTGTGGGTTCTCTCCAGGTCCTCTGATCTCCTCACACAGTCCAAACATGAGCACGTAGTAGGTGAAGTACTCATTGCAAATTGTCCTGTGATAAGGCTATGGTCAAATGGGGGGGGGGGGGGGTTGTTAGGCCATGTGACTTGCCTATTCTGCACTGCATCTCTAAAATGAACATAATGTGCCTACTCCTAAACTCAGTGTCCTGACTGATGAAGTTGCTAAGTGCATTCTTCACCATCCTGTCTATTTGAGTACTGTTGTCAGTGAACTGTGCACTACTCTCAGGTTCCTCTGTTCCGCAAAAGTCTCTGATGCCCTGCTGTTTGCTATTGAAGTTCTATCCTATTCTGACAGTGCAAAAATGCATCACCTCACACTTATCCAAGTTAAAATCCATCTGCTACTCCTCTGCCCATCTCCCTAACTGATCAAAATATTTGCAATTCATTGTAACCTACTTCATTACCAACAAGTCCTCCTAATCTGTACCAACAGCAAACTTGCTAATTGTGCATTCATAATCCAAAATCAATTCATATTCATGTTTACTTTAATTTGTATCTGCTTAAGTCATGAATAACCAGAAGTCTCAATGCTGAGCCTGGCCATCCTACTGGTCACAAGCCTCCAGTCAGAAAATCAATCATCAAACATCACCCTCAGCTTCCTATCATCAAGCCAATTCTGAATATACCTCGCTGTCTTCCCCTGAATCCCACACGGCCTAACATTCCAGATCAGCTTGCCATGTGGGACCTTGTCAAGAGTCTTCAAATCCATATACAGAACATCCACTGCCTGACATTCGCCCTTAGCTACCTCTTCAGAAATCTTCAACAGATTCATCAGACATAACCTCCCATGCTCAAAGCCATGCTGACTAATCATGATCAGGTGTTGGCAATCCAAGTTGTGGTAGATCTTGCCCCTCAGAATTCCCTCCTATATCTTCCCTACAATTGAAGTCAGACTGTAATTCTCATCAGCCTATAAATATCTGGCTTGTCCTTGCTACACTCTTGAACAACAGAACACCATAAACATCCTCCAGTGTTCTGGAACTCTGTGATTGGCTAATGGTGAAGTAAATATCTTTTCAAGGGCTTCCACAATTTCTTGCCTGGCCTCCCTTAGGATCTGTGTATACTGTACTTAGGCAAGTCAGGGGTTGTACCAACCTAACAGTGCTTCAAGACTGCAAATACCACTTTCCTTATAATATGCATGTGATCTAAAACCATCATTTCTTTGGCATCCACAGTATTTTCCTTAGTAAACACTGAGAAGAAGTAGTTATTAAAAATCACTGCCTGGGGTTCCCAACGTGGGTTCCATGGTCCCATTGCTTAATGGTTTTGGTCCAGTATTCATTGGAATTGAGAGGAATGTGTGGGGATCTCATTGAAACCTATTGAATTTGAATATTGAAAGGACTAGATAGGTTGGATGTGGAGAGGATGTTTCCTGTGATGGGGGTATCCAGAACTAGAGGGCACAGCCTCAAAATTGAGTGCAACCTTCTAGAACAGAAGTAAGGAGGACTTTTTTTTGCCAAGGATTGATGAAGCTGTGGAATACTCTGCCATAAACTGCAGTGGAAGCCAAGTCCATGCATATGTTTAAGGCGGAAGTTGATAGTTTCCTGATGATCGGTCAGGGCATCAAAGGATATGGCGAGAAGGCAGGTGTATGGGGTTGAGTGGGATCTGGGATCAGCCATGATGGAATGGTAGAGCAGACTCAATGGACTGAATGGCCTAATTCTGCTCCTATGTCTTACAGTCCAATGGTCCATGGCATAAAAGAGGTTGGGAAACCCTTGATTGCAGCCATCACACATAGGTGGCACTGATGGTCCTTAAGAGGACCTGGACTCACCCTAGTCACACTTTTATTTGAACATAGCTGACAAATCTCTCAGGATTATCTTTAACCCTGCCTGACAAATCCATCTTATATCCTCTTTGCCTTTCTGATTCTCGCAAGCCCATTCCTAACCTTTTTCTATTTGTCAAGGGATTCATTTGTAGCTTGCTATCTAAAGGCAATGTATGCTTCCTCCTTATTCCTGACCAGAGCCTCAATATCTCTCATCAGCTAGGATTCCCTGAACTTGAATTCTTTACCCTTCACCCTAACAGGAATGTAGTGGCTCTGGACTTGTGATAGGACACTTTTAAAGGCTTCCCATTTGCCAAATGTTCCTTTGCCTTTAAATAGAGTCACCCAGTTAACTACAGCAGATCCTGCCTAAAGCCCCCAAAGATCAGGACTTTAACCTGTGGACATATTCTATCTTTTTCCATAACTATTTTATAATCAATAACATAGTGGTCACTTGAGTGTTGTTGAATAGAGAGATCTTATGGTACAAGTACAGAGTTCCTGAAAGTGGCAGTACAACTGGATAGGCTAGTGAAGGTGTTTTCCTTCATTAGCTAAGGCATTGAAGAAAAGAACAGAGACATCAAGCTACAGTTGTACAAAATGTTGGTTAAACCACAGATGGAGTGTGGGATGCAGCTCTGCTCGACAAGTTATAGGAAAGGTGTAATTAAGTAAGAGAAGATGCAGAAAGATTCACAAAAAATGTTGCTTGAATCAGAGGGCCTGAGTTTAAGGAGAAATATACTTTTTCTTTGGAGTGACCTTATAAAATCATGAGTGGTCTAGATTGGATAGATAGTTACAGCCTATTATGCGGGGTAAGGTGGTTTAAAACTAAAGGCACAGTTTTAAGGTGAGAGGGGAAAGATTTAAAGGGGATCTGAAGGGTAAGATTTTACCATAAGACATAAGATCAGAATTAGGCCAGTCAGCCCATCAAGTGAGCGCTGAGCATGTGGAATAAACTGTTGTAGGAAGTGGTAGATTTGAGTAGATTACATTTAAAAGACATTTGAACAATGTACATAGATAGGAAAGGTCTAGAGAGATATGAGCCAAATGTGGTTTAATGTGATTAGCTTAAATAAGCATTTTGGCTGGACAGTTTCTAGGCTAGTGCATTTCTGGAATGTATTCAGCATGGTGATACACATTATAAAGGTCTAGATTCAACAAGCTAGGAAATCTCTGAATCTAGCAATCATCAGTCTTTCTGTATATCAAATGTAATCATAATTACTTAATTTATAATGTTATGTTTGAAAGAAAAAATACTGCTACAAATATTTTAAATTAAAAGGCAAACAATGCAGATGCTGAAAATCTGAAATGAAAATGGAAAATGCTGGAGATAATCCTCAAGTTAGGCAGCTTCCACGAAGAGGGTAACAGAGTTTACATTTCAGGCTGATGACCTCTCATCTGAACTGAGGAAAGTTAGAAATCAAATACATTTTACATTGCAGAGAAGGGGCATTTGCAGCAAGTCTCATTTGGTCTCTGTCCTATCGCAGGCATTCCTTTTGTTCCTTTTGCCCCTCCCCCTTCTCTGCAATCTGATTTCTCCATTTCCCCAAGTCTTATGTCAGGTCTTCAACCAGAAGCATTAACTCTGTTTCTCTTTCCACAGATGCTGCCTGACGTGCTGAGTGTTTCCAGCATTTTCTGTTCTTATTACAAAGATTGCAGCTTTGGTAAGGTTAAATTTCATATGAGACAGGGGCTGGCCACTGTAAATTGGATAAACTTATTAATGGGTAAAGAGGCAGTCAGGCAGGGACAATATTCAGGAAAAGAGTTTAACATGGTGTCTAACTCCAAAGACACTGTCAGGCTTTTCAGTGGTGGGGACCAGCATAATGAAAACAAGGCTGAAGTACCCACAACCACATCGGACTGGAGTTGTTGGCTGCATAAACCATTTCAGCCTCCACACAAGATTCACTCCATCTTGGAGCCAGTTCCATTCACTCTAGGTGAAGTTAAATATCGAGGCTTGTGGATACAGCAAATTAAATCCAGCGGATGATAAGCTTATAAGTGCAACTAATATTCATGACAGACATGCAAATAATGACCACCTCCAACAAATCTGGCTAACCACTTAGCTTCAACTTTCTATGGCATTGTCATTGTTGAGTCCCCCAGCAACGGCATCCCAGGGTCACCACTGTACAGAAGATCAACAGGACCAGTCATATACAAGTGTATGCATGTACAAATTAGCATCAGGTGAAAACTTCTTAGTCCCTCAAGCCCACTGCATCATTGAAGAAAATCACAATTGATCTTCTCTATTCACATCTAACTACATAACCTTTCACCCCCTTTCTTCAAGTTTCAAGGTTTTTAGCACATGTACATTGAAACATACAGTGAAATGTGTTGTTTGCGTTAACAACCAACATACCCAGGGATGTTCTGGGGTCAATTGCAAATGTCGCCACAAACTCCAACAGAACACGGCCACCATGCTCAGCAGAACAACACAGAACACAACTAGCAATAAAGCAGTAACAGCAAAACAAGCTCATCAAAACTTACTGAATGGTGAAAGGACTGGATAAGATGGATGTGGACAGGATGTTTCCTATGGTGGGGGTGTCTGGACTAGAGGGCACAGCCTCAAGATTGAGGAGCAACTCTTTAGAACAAAGGTAAGGAGGAATTTTTTTAGCCAGAGCGCTGTGAATCTGGAGAATGCTCTGCCACAGACTGTGGTGGAGGCTAAGTCTGTGGGTATATTTAAAGCAAAAACTGAGTTTCCTGATCAGTCAGGGCATCAAAATTTATGGCGAGAAGGCAGCTGTGTGGGATGAGCCATGATGGAATGGTGGAGCAGATTCGATGGACTGAATGGCCTATTTCTGCTCCTATGTCTTATGCTCTTATAATTCCCTCCCACCCATGCACATACACATCTCTCTAACCCCAAGACAGGCCCTTTAGCCTCCAGCCTATAACACTCAGATTCAGACTTATCAAGACTGCGTCTGCTACTGCTTTACAGTAGTTAGATTTGTTTCCATTACCTTTTAAAGAAGATCAAGCTAAAGGCTGAAAACAACCTGAGGAAAAATGCAGTTTTCACTGGGTCAAACAGGTGGCCCCTTGTTCTGATGGAAGCTCAGGAAATAGTCTGCTCCTCCTGCATGGTACAGTACATTGGAGATTGGAGTACACTTCCAGTGCCCTGCTGACCATACCAGCAGGAAATGTGTCTAGCTACATCTCCTAGCAAAACACCAAGGGCAGTCAGGTCTGTGGATTGACCTGCTCTGGAACATCTAGGATACATGTAGTGTGTTTAGAGAGCTGGTTACAGGCCAGTGCAGAAAGAGAGGAGATGGGCAGTCAGAGCAGGCAAGCTCTTCCCTTGTTAGAGAGCAGAGTGTGTGTTGGATACTGTTGGAGGAGATTGAGTATCAGATATATAGACACATACAGGTTGAGTACCCCTTATCTGAAATTCCAAAATCGGAAAACCTCTGAAGTCCAATGCCGACATGACATAGCAAATGGAAAATTCCAGAAGATGCTGGGAAGGTTCCCAAGTGATGCGCAGGTCTCTGCACACCACAGACATTTCTGAGAAGTGACCTCACATGTATAAAGAAAAATAGAAAAACACTGCATGGTGAAAAATGAAGATCTCGATTGTGTATCAAAAGAGTGGATTACGCTGATCATGAAACAAAGAAAGATCCATCACAACAAACTGAAAATTGAAGGTAATTGAGAATATTCAGCAGGCTGGTTGCAGAGCATTAAATTTTTAAAGATTTGTTTGTTTTATTTATATATTAATTTAGTCATACATCACAGAGTTGGCCCATCTGGCCCTTAGAGCCACGTCACCCCAGCAACCCCACAACCCTGATTAACCTTAGCCTAATCACAGGACAATTTATAATGACCAGTGGACCACATCTTTGGACCACAGAGGAAACCTGAGCCCCCAGGGAAAACCCTCACATTCGACGGGAGGACATGCAGAGACTCCTTACAGAATGACACCAGAATTGAACTCTGAACTGCAGCACATCCTGAGCTGTAATAGCGCCACACTAACTGCTACGCTACTGTGGTGGTGATAAAGCATCCACTGATCACAAAGCAGCAGAGAAATTCGTTGATGAGTTTGCAAAATCTTCACTGATGAAAATAAGAAAATCTAACAGGCTGAACAGATAAAACATGAGGAAATCTGCAGATGCTGGAAATTCAAACAACACACACAAAATGCTGGTGGAACACAACAGGCCAGGCAGCATCTGTAAGGAGAAGCACTGTCGACGTTTCGGGCCAAGACCCTTCGTCAGGATGAAGGGTCCCAACGAAGGGTCTCGGCCCGAAACGTCGACAGTGCTTCTCCTTACAGATGCTGCCTGGCCTGCTGTGTTCCACCAGCATTTTGTGTGTATAGGCTGAACAGATATATCAGTAACTATGTGTGATGAACAAGTGTAAGACAATGATTGCTTACCGGTAGTACATAAGTTCAGAATTGGAAATGATGGTAATCCAAAACTAGTTCATTATATATTCCAAGATAAAAAACAATTTGAAATCAGAAACACTTCCTACAAAGCAAAACCCAACATCATGAGTGGCAATGATAGTTCACTCCCAGATGAGCTAAATGCCTCTATGCTCGCTTTGAAACAGAGGATAAAACTACAGCTGTGAGGGTCCCTGCTGCAACCCAGTGACCCTGTGATCTCTGTCTCAGAGGCCGACGTAAAGCTGTCTTTCAAGAAGGTGAACCCTCACAAGGCAACAGGCCCCAATGGAGTACCGATGCCAACCAACTGTTCAAAGATATGTTCAGTCTCTCATTACTACTGTCAGAAGTTTCCACGTGCTTCAAAAGGCAATGATTATGCCAGTGCCCAAGAAACCAGGGTGAGCTGCCTTAATGACTATTGTCCAGTAGTACTCACATCTAATGGTGGTCAAGTGCTTTGAGAAGTTGGTTATGGCTAGAATTAACTCCTGTTTAAGCAAGGACCTGTTCCCACTGCAATCTGCCAATTGTTACAATAGGCAATGGATGCGATCTCATTGGGTCTTCATGCAGCCTTGGACCATCTGGACAATACAGAAAATCAGAATGCTGTTTGTTGACTACAGCTCAGTGTTTAGCACAGTCATTCCTAGTTCTGATTGAAAAGCTCCAAACCTGGGCCTTTGTACCTCTCTCTGCAACTGGATCTTTGAATTCCTCCCCAGAAGCCCACAATCTGTGCGGATCAGAAATAACATCTCCTCCTTGCTGATAATCAATGCTGGTGCACCTCAAGGATGTGTGCTTAGCCCACTGCTCTACTGCCTCTATACCCATGACGGTGTGGCTAGGCATAGCTCAAATACCATCTATAAATTTGCTGACCATACAACTATTGTTGGCAGAATTTCAGATGGTGACGAGAGGGCGTACAGGAGAAAGTTATACCAGCTAGTTGAGTGGCGTTGAAGCAACAACCTTGCACTTGATGTCAGTAAGGTCAAAGAACTGATTGTGGACTCCATGAAAGGTAAAATGAGGAAACACAGCCCTCGGAGAGAGATCAAAAGTAGGAGTTCCTGGGTATCACTATCTCTGAGGATCCATCCTGGGCCCAACAGATTAATGCAGCTATTAGGAAGGCATGACAGTGGCTATATTGCATTAGGATTTTGAGGAGATTTGGTATGTCACCAAAAACATTCACAGATTTCTACAAGTATACCATGGAGAGCATCCTAACCGGCTGTATCAATGTCTGATATGGGGTGGATGAGCTACTTCACAGGATCAAAATAAGCTGCAGAGAATTGTAAACTTAGTCAGTTTCATCATGGGCACTAACCTCCTTAGTATCCAGGACATCTTCATGAGCGATGCCTCAAAAAAGGAGGCATCCATCATTAAAGACCCATCACCAGGTCATGTCTTGTTCTCATTGCTAACATTAGGGAGGGGGTACAGCAGCCTGAAGGCATACACTCAGCAATTCAGGAACAGCTTCTTCCCTTCTGCCATCCAATTTCTAAATAGACATTGAACCCATGAACACTACTTTTTACTTTATATTTTTGCACTCCTTACTTCATTTAACTATTATACATATACACACATATATAAATCAGGTTTTTTCAATATTTTTTCTCTATTATTACATATTGCAATGTACTGCTGTTGCAAAAACAACAAATTTACAACATATAATAGTGATATTTCTGTAATGATTCTGATTCTGAATCATTTCCGGCCCCAAGCATTTCAGATAAGGGGTACTCAACCTGTGTCAGAGAGATAGTTCTTTACTGGCAGGTTTTAATTTCATAAATATTAACTGGGAATGCCTTGGTGTGAAAGGCTCAGAGGGGCAGCATTTCAGAGGTTAGTCCTGGAGGGTTTTTTTGTCTCAGTATGCAGATAGATCATTGAGGGAAGGAGCATTACTACATTTTGTATTGGTGAATGCAGTTGGTGAAGTTTCACTATAGTGATCACACTTCATATATTTTAATTCTATGGAAAAGAACAGGTAATTAAGGTAATTAACTGGTGTAAGTCTAATTTCATTAACATAAGAACCTGGAAAAGGTAGATTATAGTGGTTAGCATTATGTTATTACGGTTCCTGCGATCCAGGTTTATATCCTACTGCTGTCTGTGGGAGTTTGTACGTTCTCCCTATTACCACATAGTTTTCTCCAGGTGCTCCAGTTTGCTTCCACATAACAAAGACAGCTTTTGGGCTGGAAGGCCCTGATACCACACTGTATCTCTAAATCTAAGACTCGAGGGGCCGAATGGTCTACTTCTGCACCTATTGTCTATTGTCTGTTTGTAGATACAAGTCCACACTTGCATGTGTTCCTGTAAGGGTGAAAGCTGGTTGGGGAAACCAATGTAGGAAACCCCAGATGCTGAGGCAAATTGAGGGTGCATAAAGTGGAAAAAGGAACCTTATGACAGGTATAATGATGGGGAGAGGCTATCAAGAGTGTAAAAAGTGAAACGAAACTTAGAAGGCAAGAGAGATCATGAAATTCCACTAGCAGACAGAATTAACGTAAATCTTAAGGCATTCTACAAAAATATTATGTGTAAAAGAGGGAAAGAGTAGTGCCCTTTAGGGACAGCAGGCAATTTGTGTGGAGCCAGAGTTCAGTATTCAGAAAGGAAAGACTTTGTATTTAAGAACATAAGAAATAGGAGCAGGAGTAGGCCATCCAGCCCATCGAGCCTGCCCCGCCATTCAATAAGATCATGGCTGATCTCTCCCTAAACTCAACTCTAACCCTTAATTCCCCTATTATGTAAAATCTGTCTAATTGTAACTTAAATATATTTAGTGAAGAAGCCTCAACTGCTTCCTTGGGCAGAGAATTCCACAGATTCATCCTAAATCTTTTCCCCTGAAGCTTGAGGCAATGTCCCCTAGTTCTAGTCTCATCTACCAATGGAAACAACTTTCCTACTTCTATCTTATCTATATCTTTCAAAATTTTGTATGTTTCTATAAGATTCCCTCTCATTCTTCTGAACTCCAGAGAGTATTTGGAAGATTCAGTCAAGGGGTAGGTGTAAGTATGTAGTGCAGAAAGAAACAGAAAGTACTCAATGGCCTTGTCAGCTCAATGGTGGATAAATCCTCAGGACCAGAGAAAAGAGTCCAGGTACTCTGGATTAGATTTTTAAATATGTGCTAAACGTAAGTACCAGATTGCCTTCATGAGCAAATGGATCCTGTCTCTGAGTAATTTGATTGACTCTGAGGAGTGTATTAATGATGGCAGGGCAGGGAATGTAAATTATGTGGACTTCACTAAAGCCTTCAATGAGATCGCACATGGGAGACAGGTTCAAAATGTTAGGTTCCTTGTGATCCAGGGCAAAAAGGGAAACTGGATCCAAACTTGGCTTGGCAGTGAGAGATGGAAGGTGATGGTATAGCTAGAGACTTTTTCCAAGGACGGAAAAGACTAATACCAGAAGCCATAATTTTAAGGTGATTGGGGGAGAGTATAGAGGGATATCAGAGGTATGTTTTACACAAAGAGTTGTGGGGGATGTGTGGAATTCCCTTCCGGGGCTGGGGTAGAGGCCGGTACATTAGGGACATTTAAGAAACTGTACATAGGTATATGGGTGATAGAAAAGTGGAGCACTACATAGGAGGGAAGTGTTAGATTGACATAAGGTTAGTACAACATTTTGAACTGAACGGTCTGTACTGTGCTATAGTGTTCTATATTGTTCTATGATTACTTTTACAATTGAATGCCAGAGCCTGGTGGTGTTTCACAAGGACTGGTGTTAGAATGCTTGCTATTTGTAATTTATTTGAATGATTTATATGTAGTCTTGGGAGGTAAAATTAGTAAATTTGCAAATGTCATTAAGATTAGTGTACTCGTTAATTGTGTGGTAGTTTTAAGCAGCAAACAGAGATGTTTGTGAAATTGGCTGAAAATGGCAGATGGAGTTTAATCCAGACAACCACGGGGTGATGCATCTTGAGAGCACCAATGTGGCTAGGACAGACACCATGAATAGTAGAGTCTTAGGGAGTACTGAAGACAGAGGTAGTTCAGAGTATGAATCCATGGATTTTTGAAATTGGCAATGCAGGTAGACAGTGTACAGTAGTTAGGAAGGCATCAGGATTCCAGCCTTCATCAGTTGAGCTTCTGAATAGAGAAGTAGAGAGGTTACATTCCAGCTTTATAGAAGAAGTTATCTGAGTGGGATGTGCTTTACCCAGACAGTGGTGAGAGCCTGAAACACGCTGCCTGACAGAGTGGTTGAAGCTCGGTCAATAATAGCGTTGAAGTGTCAAGATTAGGATTTAAATCACTTCGGCATGGAAGGCTATGGATCAAGTGCAGAGCAATGGGATTAACACAGAAAGGTGCCCTATTGAATGGTGAAAGGCCTTGACAGAGTGGATGTGAGAGGATATTTACTATGATGGGAGAGTCAAAGACCAGAGGACACAGCCTCAGAATAGAGGGGCGTCCTTTTAAGTGGAGTTGAGGAGGAATTTCTTTAGCAAGAGGGTGGTGAATATGTGGAGTTCTTTGCCACAGGTAGCTGTGGAGCCCAAGTCTTTGTATATATTTAGGGCAGAGGTTGATGGATTCTTGATTGTTCAGGGCATGAAGATACAGGGAGAAGGCAGGAGATTGTGGCTGAGAGGAAAACTGATGAAACAGAGGAGCAGACTTGATGGGCCAAATGGCCTAATTCTACTCCTATATCTTATGGTCTTTTGGTCAGCATTTTGTTATGGACAACAAAAAAATCTAATGACCAAAGAGACAGGGACAACAAAATAACAAAATAAAACAAAGATGAAGTAAAAATCTACCAGAGGCCTTGGAGAGACCAGAAGAACCAAAGAAATTAGTTTGAGACTGCTCCAATATTCAATAAAATAGCTCAATTTTGATCTCAGTCACCACTTTCTTCACTATCTCCATACTCGGTTCCTTTAATATTCAGTATCTATAGAACTCTATTTTAAAAGCAACAGTGACTGACCCTCCATAACTCTGCTGGGTAAATATCTACAAAGATTCACCACCATCTGAGTGAATTGTTTTGTTTCCTTCATTTCAGTTTTCCACCCATTATTTTGAGATCATGAGTCCAATTTCTAGGCTCCTATCAACCCTCTGAGAATTTTTACATTTCATTGAGATAACCTCACACTCTTCTAACTTATGGAGAATAGATGCCTAACCTGCCATTTCAAGAGTTAATCAAGCACATCTTCACTTGAGTATGCTTGTAGCAGATAAAAAGACCACAGTACAATAGTCCAAGTGTGATATCACCAGGGCCACATATATGGAATAAGACATCCCTCCCAAAGTCGTCCAGCAATGAAAACAAAGATACTAATTGACTACCTAATGGCATGCTACACTTAGCTTTAGTGATATCTGTACAAGAACATCCATTTCTCTCTGAACATTAACACTGCCTACTATGTCCATAAAACTATAATGCCAATTAAAAGTGCTCAGTATTTCTGCCAAAGTAGGTAAATTCACATCTTCCATTTTGTGCAGAACATGTTTATGATACCTTTATCTCTATCTCTACCTCTTTGACTTTCTTTTCTCTCTATTCCTAATACAATAAACCTCTATCAGTTCATCACCCAGCCTCCTTCTCTTCAGGCAAAACAACTCAAGCTCCTGCAGCAACTAAAGTCCTCCAATCTAGGCAATGTCCTGGCGACTCTCTAATGTATTCTGTCCAGCACAAACTTAACCTTCATATGAACACTTGCTACTGTCTGAGGAAGGTAGCAAACATAATTGAGGTCTCCTTCCACCCTGGTCATTCTCTCTTCTCCCTTCTTCCATCAGGCAGAGGATAGAGCAACTTGTTAACATGTGTCGCCAGGCTCAAGGACAACTACCAACTTGCTGTCTTGCTGTTAAACAGACCTCTCATTCACTAAGGACAAACACTTGAGCTCTTGGTTTACGACAGCAATATCTGAGTGCGCTGCACTTTTCTCTGGAACTGCAACATTATATTTTGCATTTTTTTGTAGTACTTCAATGTACTTATTTAGGAATGACAAGCAAACAAGACCTTTTCATTGTATCTTGGTATGTGTGACAACAATAAACAAAGTACCAAAATAATATGGCAACCAGAACAGCACACAATATTCCAAGTATTGTCTCAGTAGTGTTTTCAGTGTGTTGTAAAGCTGCAATATTACTGTCCAAATTATATATTCTCTGCTTTGACTTCTGAAAGCAAGTTTGTCATGTATCTTCACCACATTATCTACATGCACTGCTACTTTCAGGGAGCAATTGATTTGAACTCCAAAATTCCTCTGTCCTTAGTGCCCTACCATTTACAATACACTTCCTGCTCTTCTTTGACTTTTCAAAGTACATCACATTGTAGCTGATGAGATTAAATTGAATCTGCCAACACCCAAGCAACTTTCCATCAAATCTATATCCTGCCATAGACTTAGACAACCATCCTCACTATCCACAACACCACCAATTTTCATGTCATCCACAAACTGATCACACCTCCTACATTCACATTCAAGTCATTAATATTGATCACAAACAATAGCATTCCAGTGCCATCCCCTGTGGTACACCATTGGTTACCAGCTTCTAACCTGAAAAGAAACCTTTAACCACTACCCTCTGCCTTGCATCACCAAGCTAATTTTGGATTTAGTTAGCCAGATCACCTTGGATCCCATATACCATGACATTTGGATCAGTTTATGACGCAAGATGGTGTTAAATGCCTTTCTAAACCCATAGAGACAATGACTGCCACCCTTCCTTCATCGATCATTTTAATTACCTCCCCAAAAACTCAAGTTACTGTGATAGATTTCCCCCCACAAAAAGCCACAATTATACCTAATCAGCCACTTTTTCACCTTACATAAGTCCTATCATTTTTTCCAATAACTTCCCTACTAGAGATGTAAAGCTCTGCATCTTCCTGAAACCCTCGTTAAGTAAAGAAACAGCATTAATCTTCATTCATCTGATACCAAACCTGTGATGAAGGAAGATGCTTCCTGTAGCAACTTGCAGGAGATCTCGTGTGGGATATATCAATCATTATGTGTCCCAGAGTATCTAAGACACTCTCTTTCTTAATACTGACCTGCCTCTCATCATTCATATACCCCTTCCAGAACTCTTCCATATACTTTTTTCTGATGAACACAGTTGAGAAGTACTCATTTAGGACCTCATCTGCATCCTATGGCTGTACCCATTGATTACCCCTTTGCTCACCTTGTTCCTGACAACCCTCTTCATGATCCTGATAGTGAATATTGTGTAATTTCCCCATAATTTTACTTGCCAAGAATATTTCATGGCCCATTAATAGCCTCTTAATTTCTTACTTAAATTTTCTCCTACATTATCTATTCCTTAATTTCCCTGCTACACCCTCAGTTCTAAGTATATTCCTTAACCAGTTGTGTATATCTACCTTGTACTTCATTTCTTTTCTTGATCAACCATTCAGTATTACCATCTTTCCTCTCAATCTCACTTAAACAAACTAACTCGAAACTCTTTCCAAACTCTCCTACAATTCAGTTATGCTCTTACCCATAAGCATCTACTTCCAATCTATTTCCCCAGGTCCTCTCCTATGCTAGTAAAATCAGATTTCCCACGGTTTAGGAGCAATAACTGTTAATATTGAGTTACAGTCAGGTTGGCAACCATTTGTTAATTCTGCTTTCCTTTCTACAGATACTGCCTGAACTGCTAAGTGCTTCCAGTGTTGTATATTATTTTTGTGTACCATGATAAGCCTGCACACACCTCTATACCATTGTGTTAGACAGTGACAGACCCACTGCATCATGCATTTAGGTCTATCATAACATAACACTAAGGACTGATTCTGATCAGACCAATTCCTGCATGTACTGTACAAAGTGCATTGACAGACCCGTGTCAACAATACTCTATCTGTCTTATGCAATGATAGACCAATCCCACAGTGTTCTTTCAGGTAGAAAATGGTGCCCTCCAGCAACACATCTCAGTATTATGCAGTAACAGACCAACATTAAGTGGCCACTTTATTAGGTACTTCCTACATGAGTGTATGTTCGTGGTCTTCTGCTGCAATTTGGTATGTTCAGAGGTGCTCTTCTGCCCACAACTGTTGCAACACAGTTATATAAGTTACTATTGGTTTCCTGTCAGCTTGAACCAGTCTGGCCATTCTCCTCTGATCTCTCTCATTAACAAGGTGTTTTCACACACAGAACTGCCACTCAATTGATTTTTTTTTTTGCTTTTTCGTACCATTCTTTGTAAACTCTAGAGACTGTTGAGTGTGAAAATCCCGGGATATTAGTAATTTTTCAGATACTCAAACCACCCCATTTGGCACCAACAATCATTCCACAGTCAGAGTCAGTTAGATCTAATTTCTTCCCCAATCTTATGTTTGTTTTCAACAACAAGTGAACCTCTTGACCATGTCTGCATGCTTTAATGCATTGAGTTGCTGCCTCAAGATTGGGTGATTAGATATTTGCATTAATGAGCAGATGTACTGGTATACTGTGCCTAATTAGATGACCGCTAAGTGTAAGTCTAACTCAGCTTACACCACCCACCTAATTCAGGTAGCACATTCCAAATAATGGCAAACCAATGTGCGTGCAGTTCTTTAGGAGGAGGTAATGATCTGTTGCCATTGTCTTTCTGAGGGGCAGATGCTGCAGGTTTGGAGACATGGGAGAATGACTGCAGTGCACCACCATCAGTCATTGTGTGCTGGTGGCAAAGGAGGTGCCAATTAAGTGGGGTCATGATCCTGGATCGAGATTACAAGATTTAAGAATAGTTGGCACTGCACTCATCCAAGCACATGGAGAATCCTAAGAAAGAAATTAGAAAAGCTAAAAGAAGATATGACGTTGCTTTGGCAAGTAAGGTGAAAATAAATCCAAAGGGTTTCCACAGTTATATTAATAGCAAAAGGATAGTGAGGGATAAAATTGGTCCCTTAGAGAATCAGAGTGGACAGCTATGTGTGGAGCCAAAAGACATGGGGTAGATTTTGAACAATTTATTTTCTTCAGTATTCACTAAGGAGAAGGATGTTGAATTGTGTAAGGTAAGGGAAACAAGTTGAGTAGTTAAGGAAACTATGATGATTAAAGAAGAGGAAGTACTGGCGCTTTTAAAGAATATAAAAGTGGATAAATCTCTGGGTCCTGACAGGATATTCCCTAGGACCTTGAGGGAAGTTAGTGTACAAATAGCAGCGGCTCTGACAGAAATATTTCAAATGTCATTAGAGACGGGGATGCTGCCAGAGGATTGGCGTATTGCTTATGTGGTTCCATTGTTTAAAAAAGGTTCTAAAAGTAAACCTAGCAAGTATCAGCCTGTAAGTTTGA
The DNA here is from genome assembly GCF_030144855.1 of Hypanus sabinus. NCBI lineage: Eukaryota > Metazoa > Chordata > Chondrichthyes > Myliobatiformes > Dasyatidae > Hypanus > Hypanus sabinus. The sequence goes on along the minus strand of NC_082724.1, from coordinate 58,993,093 downwards.
TGTCAGTGGTGGATAAATTAATGTAAAGTATTCTTAGAGATGGTGTATATAATTATCTGGATAGACAGGGTCTGATTAGGAACTGTCAACATTGATTTGTGCATGGAAGGTCATGTTTGACAAATCTTAATTGAATTTTTTGAAGAGGTGACTAGGAAAGTTGATGAGGATAAAGCAGTGGATGTTGTCTACATGGATTTCAGTAAGGCCTTTGATAAGGTTCCACATGGAAGGTTAGTGAGGAAGGTTCAATCGTTAAGTATTAATATTAAAGTAGTAAAATGGATTCAGCAGGGGCTGGATGGGAAATGCCAAGAGAGTAGTGGTGGATAACTGTCAGGTTGGAGGCCAGTGACTAATGGTGTGCCTCAGGGATCTGTACTGGGTCCAATGTTGTTTGTCATATACATTAATGATCTGGATGATGGGGTGGTAAATTGGATTAGTGAGTATGCAGATGATACTAAGATAGGTGGCGTTGTGGATAATGAAGTAGGTTTTCAAAGCTTGCAGAGATTTAGGCCAGTTAGAAGAGTGTGCTGAAAGATGGCAGATGGAGTTTAATGCTGATAAGTGTGAGGTGCTACGTTTTGGTAGGACTAATCAGAATAGGACATACATGGTAAATGGTAGGGCATTGAAGAATGCAGTAGAACAGAATGATCTAGGAATAATGGTGCATAGTTCCCTGAAGGTGGAATCTCATGTGGATCAGATGGTGAAGAAAGCTTTTGGTATGCTGGTCTTTATAAATCAGAGAATTGAGTATAGGAGTTGGGATGCAATGTTAAAATTGAACAAGGCATTGGTGAGGCCAAATTTGGAGCATTGTGTACAGTTCTGGTCACCGAATTATAGGAAAGATGTCAACAAAATAGAGAGAGTACAGAGGAGATTTACTAGAATGTTACCTGGGTTTCAGCACCTAAGTTACAGAGAAAGGTTGATCAAGTTAGGTCTTAATTCTTTGGAGCGTAGAAGGTTGAGGGGGGACTTAATAGAGGTATTTAAAATTATGAGGGGGATAGATAGAGTTGACTTGGATTTGCTTTTCCCATTGAGAGTAGGGGAGATTCAAACAAGAGGACATGAGTTGAGAGTTAGGGGGCAAAAGTTTAGGGGTAACACGAGGGGGAACTTCTTTACTCAGAGAGTGGTAGTTGTGTGGAACGAGCCTCCAGTAGAAGTGGTAGATGCAGGTTCGATTTTTTCATTTAAAAAAAATTGGATAGGTATATGGACAGGAAAGGAATGGAGGGTTATGGGCTGAGTGCTGGTCGGTGGGACTAGGTGAGAGTAAGCGTTTGGCACGGACTAGAAGGGCCCAGATGGCCTGTTTCCATGCTGTAATTGTTATTGGGTTATAGAATGCTCTGCTGCACTCCTGACTTGTAACCTGCTGCTTGATCTGTCTGCAAATAAGACCATCAGACCATAAGACATAGGAGCAGAATTAGGCCATTCGGCCCATTGAGTCTATGCCACATTCCATCATGGCTGATTTCTTATCTCTCTCAAACCCATTCTCCTGGCTTCTTCTGGAAACCTTTGACAACTTTATTAATAAAGAATCTATCAACCTCCATTTTACATATACCCAATAACTTGGCTTCCACTGCTGGCTGTGGCAATGAACTCCACAGATTCACCATCCTCTGGCTAAAGAAATTCCTTCTAATCTGTGTTCTGAATGGAAGTCCCTCTATTATAACACTGTACCTTCTGGTCCTCGACACCCCCACTATAAAAACATCTTCTCCACATCCACTTTATCCGAGCTTTTTGATATTCAATGTTTCAATGATATACTTCCTCATTCTTCTAAACTCCAGTGAATACACGCCCAGAGCCATCAATCGTTCCTCGTATATTAACCCTTTCATTCATGGGGTCATTTTTGTGAACCTCCTCTGAATAAGATAGAAATGACATTTATTATATGAAACACTTGATGAAATGATAGAAAGGGTCCAGGACATCACTCTGGTGCTCAGCAGTTTACTAATGGAAGCACTTTATTCCTTTTGCAAGCAACACAAACAAAATGGAGGAACTCAGCAGGCCAGGCGGCATCTATGGAAAAGAGTATTGTCAACGTTTTGGGCCAAGATCCTTTTGCATGAATGCTTTCCTCTTTACATCAAATCGGCTGTGATCTTTGTCTAACTCTGAGTTGAAAAAGTTCTGGTTCCTCTGGCTAATCCAATCAACAGAACCCTCTAACCCAGTGGATGGGGACCACTACTCTAACCCCTAGACTATTCTGTAAAAGCTTTACTGCACTCTCTAGGAAGCCATCACATCCCTCCTGCAGCAGAGTAACCAGAGTTGTAACATAATAGGCAGTGTAAAGTCCAGGACCTTGTCAGCTTTATTTATTTCACTTTTCAAACCATCTCAGTATTTCCATATCAATGTCCAGGATTCAGCTCTTCCAGCCCCTTTGAAATGTTACCTCATTATACAAACATTTATACCTAACAAAGTATATCATCTACACAAGATATTCCACAGATGCTAGAAATCCAATCAATACACAAAATGCCGGTGATACTCAGCAAGTCAGGCAACATCTATGAATAGTTCACATTTCAAGCTGAGACCCTTCAGCAGGACTGGAAAGGAAGGGGGAAGAAGCCAGAATAAGAAGGTTGGAGGAGGGAAAGGAGCACAAGCTGGCTGGTGATAGTTGAAATCAAGTGAAAGAGAAGGTGGGTGGGGGAGGGAATGAAGTGAGAAGCTGGGGATGATAGGTGAAAAAGGTGAAGGGTGGAAGTAGAGGCAATCTGATAGGAGAAGAGAGTGGACCAAGGAGAAAGGGAAGGAGGTGATGAGAAGAGAAGGGGTAAGAAATAAGCAAGAATGGGGAATGGGAAAAGATAATCAGGGAGGGGGGGGAAATTACGAGAAGTAAGAGACATCAACGTTCCTGCTGTTGGGTTGGAGATGCTACTTCTCCAACCTGACAGTGAAGGCCATGAACCAGCATGTCAGATTGGGACTAGGAGGGAGAAATAATCTTTCTTTCATTACATTTCATCCATTATATGCACACCCACTCTACCAGTCTTCTCAATTGTCTTCTGAGAAGAAGCTTATTCATTCAGAGATTGTGAACGACTGGAGCTGTCAACTTACTGAGGGATTCAGAGGCCAAGACTCTGCAACAATATTCATCATAGGGATGACAGACTTTCAGAGATTAAGGAAGTTAAGGTGTGTGGATTAATGGAGGAAAATGGCACTGGGGCAAAAGAATAGTGATTGGTGGTGAAACCTGAGAGCACATAGAAGTGAGATAAGGCCAAGACATGGCACTAGGATTAGAGATCGTGCAGGATTGTCAGCAATCAAGAAGCAGGTGAGAGACAGGTGTGTGTGTGGGGTGGGGTCAAAGTTCTGCTGCTGAGGTTAGAGTGTTGATTTCAGTGCTGAGGGTGAGCAGTGACTAAGTAAGGTTCTTCTTTTCTTCTGTTATAGAAGGTTACTGGAGATAAAGGATATGGAAGTGTGGGTGGTGACCTCTTCCTAGTGTGAGATGTAGGAGATCAGGGATATTCCCAGAGTCCCCATTGACTCCACCTGCAGGAACTGTGTCCTGTCTGACCACATGGAGCTGGACTGACTGTGGAGTATGCACAATGCTGATACTGTGGTAGACAGCACATTGAGTGAGCCACTCAGTCTGCAGAGACAGAGAAAGCATGGATGGGTGGCCAGCAGGAAGGACACTGATGGTAGGCAGGTCATACAGGAGTTCTCTGTGGTTACAGGTAGAGCATGCTGGATACTGTTGGTCTCCCAGAGGAAAGCAGCAGTTGGTTCTGATCCATAGAGCGGGAAAGAGGAGTCTAGGCGAGTGACATGGTGGGGATAGGTGTTTCTGTGGCTCAGATCAAGACTCCAGAATGATCTGTTGTCTCCCTAGTGCCAAGGTCAAGGGATGACTCAAAGTGGGCAGGGAGAACTGTCAGAGGTTATGATGAAGTTGGTCCCAATGATGCAGGTAGAAAGTGAGATGAGGTCCTGCAGAGTGAATTTAGCAGAAAACTAAAAAGAAGGATCTCTAGGAATAGAATCTTGAGATTACTCCCTATGCTATACAGTATGCTAATGAGAGTAGAAAAAAGAGAATAGGGCAGGTGCTTGTCCAAAGAATTAGCATAGGATGGAGGGCTTTAGGTTCTTGGAAAATTGGGATCTCTTCTGGGGCAGCTGGAAACTATTCACGGGAGATACAGGTTACACCTAAACTGAGGGTCAGCAAAATCCCTGGAAGGAAGTTAGCTCACACTACATGGTAAGCTTTAAACTAATTTGGCAGGGAGTTGGGAAGCACAGGAGCAGTGAGGCAGTGGGAAGAAGCACATGGAGGATAAATCAAGCAAGCCCAGGACACAGGCAGGTTAAGGGATATGGGAAGGCTGGCAGGTTCAACTGTTTTACTGTAATGCTCAGGTAAATCAGATGAGCTTAGAGCATGGATCAGCTGTTGGTTGCAATGATGAAATTACACCAACACTTAGAGACAATATCTAGGGAAACATCTATAAAAGCTACATGTGTGTTGTACGAGAGGGCTCCCAGAAGCCAGTGGGAATAAGAGGAACAGATAATGAAAGGAAATTGCAGAAAAATGTAAGGGCAGGAGAATTACAGTAGTGGGGATTTTAATTTTCTTTTGGATTACTTTAGTGCAAGCATCTTGGATGTGGCAGAGTTAAATATGTCAGTGGAAGATTTTAAAGACAATATCTAATAAGCATAATCAGCCAGTGGCAGTACTCGACCTTGCCTTAGGAAATGGAACTGGTCAAGAGGTGGAAGTGTCAGTGGAAGAATGCTTTTGGAACGGTAACATAATTCAGAAGGATTCACAGCAGTTATGAAAGGTATTAAGGTTGGTTCTCAAGGTCTTAAACAAGGGGAACCCTGATTTCAAAAGCACAAGAAAGGACCTAGTGAAATTAGACTGAGAGAAGATGCATGCAGAAAAAAAACCAAATGGGAGTGTTTTAAAAGAGAGTCAGTCAGAGTTCAGAGCCAACAGTGACGAAAGACAAAGGTGACAAGATTAGTGAATTTTGGATAACAAATGATATTTAAAGGGAAAGGGGAAACATTTAAATGGCTAATGTAACAGGAATTGAGAAAGTATCTTGAGGAATACTGAGAGAGCAGGAGAAATCGTAAGAATTGAATTTGTAGGACAAATAGCAACTATGAAATGTCCTTGGCAAGTAAGATTAAGGAGAATTGCAAGACATTCTATAAATATATAAGGAAGAAAAAGTTGGTCCCTTTAGGGACCAAAAGGGTAAATCTATATATGGAGCCAGGAGATGTGGACAACATCCTGAATGAATACAGGACCTGTTCTGCGCTGTATCTCTAAATAAAATAAAATACTTTTTGTCTGTGTTCACCGAGGTGAAGAATGTGGAGGATAATGAGTACGAGAGTGGGGGGTGGTGAGGTTGAGGTTGGCACTATGGTAGATAATCTGGAACATGCCTGTATTAGGAAAAGAGATGTGTTAGATGTCTTGGATAAATTCCCAGATCTTAGTGAGATCTCCCTCAGGTTGTTATGGGAAACAAGAGAGGAGTTTGCTGGGGCCCTGGCAGAGATTTTTGCATCTTCATTAGCCACAGGTAAGTTACCAAAAAACAGGAGGATGACTAATATTTATTTAAGAAGAACAGGAGAGTTGAGCCTGGTTACTGCAAACTGGTGAGCCTTAAGTGGGTGGTGGGGAAATTACTGAAGAAATTCTCAGGATAAGATGTATGCATATTTGGAAAAGGAAAGGATGATCAGAGATAGTCAGGATGGCCTTTTGCAGGGGAAACCATGTTACTAGTTTCATTTTTTTTGATAAGACAACAGTCAAGCATGCTGGAAGATGTTTCTTTGACATTTTATAAGGCATGAGAAAATATCCCACATATTACATTGGTCTGAAAGGTAAGGCACATGGATGCAAGGTGAGCTGGTTAATTGGACCCAAACTTGGCTTGGTGATAGGAAGCAGATGGAGGTGATGGAACATAGTTTTTCTCATTAGAAGTCTATGACCAGTGGTATATTACAGGGATTGGCAGTGGGACCTTCTGATATACAGTATATTCATGACCTGGACATGAATGATTAATCAGTTCGTGGATCTCAGAATCACTGATATGTGTTGTGGATACTGATTGGCAAATGAATGTGCAGAAATATAGACATTGTGCAGGTTAGGCGGTGAAGGGTCTGTCCCTGTGCTGTTCTGTTCTGTGTTCTATGTAAACCACAGACCAATCATACAATATCCTGACATAAAGAGGGTCCATCCATGTAGTCCATGCTGGTTAACAGGATAATCCCGTCATTTCTATTCCCGTTCTTATTAAGAACATAAGAACATAAGAAATAGGAGCAAGAGTAGGCCATCCAGCCCATTGAGCCTGCCCCACCTTTCAATTAGATCATGGCTGATCTATCCATAAACCATCTATGTGCCTTTTCCCCATAACCCTTAATCCCCTTACTATGTAAAAACCTATCTAACTGTATATTTAGTGAGGAAGCCTCAACTGCTACCCTGGGCAGAGAATTCCACAGATTCAATGCTCTCTGGGAAAAACAGTTTCTCTTCATCTCCGTCCTAAATCCTCTCCACTGAATCTTGAGGCAATGTTCCCTGGTTCTAGTCTCACCTACCAATGGAAACAACTTTCCGACTTTTTTCTTATCTATCCCTTTCAAAATTTTGTACGTCTCTATAAGATCCCTTCTCATTCTTCTGAATTCCAGAGAGTATAGTCCCAAGCGACTCAATCTCTCCTCATAAATTAATACCTTCATCTCTGGAATCATCCTGGTGAACCTCCTCTGCACTACCTCCAAAGCCAGTTGTCTTTCACATTCCCATTGACTCCTTGATTCTTCCCATTCTAGAGGCAATTTACAGTAGTTAGTTAACTTCCCAATCCACACATTATCTGTATTCTGGGAGTAAATGGAGCACCTACATTTACAAAGTCCAACCATCAATTAGCACCTGAGGTTGAGGCAGCAGCAAACTTATGTTATGGGTGATGAGAAAACCATGGGGAGATGGGGTCCAGAGTTGCCCCCCCCCATGAACTATGCTGCTAACAAGAGAGAGAGAGAGATAAAGAGGGAGAGAGGCCGCATGCTGCACATGCTGATAATGAGAGAGACACAAGGATTTAAAATTATGGCTTCTCCACTGATTGTTGACTTTACTTCCAAGGACTTTGCCTGCTTGTGTGAATCCTTGCTGACACAGCAGAGTGATGCCAGGTGCCTGCTGAGACAGGAGGGAGTGGCCAGTTTGATGGACATGGTCAGTTGATGGATGGCTGGTACCCCGGTAGGGGAGATAAAAGACGAGTCTGCTGAGACACTGGCAGACACGCCACTGGACACTGAAGGAGTGTTGTGCACCCACAGGAAGGTGGGGGCTTGGAGGATCGATTTGGGGGAATCGGTCAGAGGCTCACAGAGTGTGAAGGCAGACCGGTGGGGGCTTGTGTGTGTGTCCACCCTCGCCTGGGTGACAAGTCCACCACTGAAGAACGGTCTGGCCGGGAACGGAGGGGTCACAGTTAGTGACCACAACAGCACAACAGAACAAGAAGACAATGGAATGTTTGCCTGCTGCAACTGCTCATCTCTCTCTCTCTCTCTCTCTCTCTCGCTCTCTCTCTCTCTCTCTCTCGCGCTCTCTCTCTCTCTCTCCCTCTCTCTCTCTCCAATGTCACAACAGCAACTACCTCAACCCAAACTGAACTCTGCGTTACCTTAAGACTATTCATTTACCCCAGACTACGATAGAGCTTGGTTTTGATTCTTATTCCTGCACTTCTGTATTTATCATTGCTAACCTGTTTTATATGTATATTTGCATTTTTGATACTGTATTACTTAGTTTACTAATAAACACCTTTAGTTACAGTACCACCAGACTCCAACATATCATTCTGTTTCTGCTGGTTTGGTAACTCGGTCACAGGGTACGTGACACTTAAAATTCCAAACTGAATCTCCGATGATAAGATCTGAGCACATAATCACAGATCAGAAGGCCAAGTCTCTAGCTGTTTGTCCGGTACCTGAACTGGACTAGTATCATCCACAGGCTTTCGCTGATTCAGTTAGTCATTAATTATTTGAGTTGTATAGAAGGTTCTTCAGATGCATCACTAATGTGGTTCACTGTGGCATTTTCCGTGGTGGATGACTGGAGTGGGGAATAGAAATGGGTCCTATTTGCTACACTTACAACTTAGACCAACTTGCTAATGAAGTGAATGGCCAGGGCATTTCACTGAGGCAGAAGCCAGACACAGAGCAGCTGAATGGATGATTTGGTAGAGTCAGTTTGCTCTGCTTTGACCTCTGAGCAGATAGATGTTTGACGTTCATTTCTGCACATCTCTTAAAATTGCAGCAAGTGGTCGAAGCCTTGGCCAAAGATTTAAGGGAAATTGTAGAAGTTGCCATCGAACAAAGTCATGAATTTGAATACTGTCTGGGGTAGGAACAGCTCAGGGTAGTGAGAAGAAGCTGACCTCTAGTCAAGAGGAGTATGTGACTGTGAACAAAGTCACCGGGAGACACTGAAGCTAGTGACAGAGAGGACATTATTCAGCACAACAAGGAGGCATCATACTGGACACACTCCTGGAAGATGAGGCCTCCTGACCCAGTGTTGCATCACACTTTATATGTTAAAGAACAAGAGTAACAACAGGACAATTTCGATGGTTACAATGCTTCATAATGTATCCTTTGAATTGCACTGTATTTCAAATACCTAAATGTTCACTCCAACACACCCAAAATGAGTGTTAGGCTATGTCCACACTAGACCGGATAAATTCTCTTCGTTTTGACCCTCCATCCACACTGAAATGGCATTTTCATCCCCTGAAAATGGAGCTTTTCTAAAACACCCTCCAGAGTGTGTAAATTTAAAAACACTGATTGGGCAGAGTAGTGTGGATGGGGTAACAGAAGATTTTTTAAAACAATGTGATGAAGTGCCGGAACAGATGGTGGCGGCTGCGCGGCATTTCATTGTTTTCTTGAATGCACAACCTAACAATTTCAGAGCAGATGGCAACGAGACTGAAGCCAGTAGAAATGTACTCACCAAATACTTTGACCCATAACTTGCTGAATAAATAAGTATACTCACTTTGCCTTGTTTTCTGTCCTTGCTGGTATGAAGGTGGTTTATTTATTTATGCAAGTACTTCTCTGACAATAGATGTGTAACAGCCTAATGTAACATTGTATGGAAATACAAGATAATACTGATGCAGACATGTTTTATACATTTAACAAGCTGCTTTGTTAATGCAACAGAGTTAGTCAGTTTTTCAATGTTCGTTGTCAGCTGGGTCATACTGTCTGTAAACTCCCTGTCAATTGCCTCCACATGCTCCAGTATTTGTTTTTTAGTTTTAAGTCTTCCTGCACAACAGCTAATGCTGTCTGTCGTTTGGCAATTTTGTTTTAAGTTTTTCTAGTCTGTAACTGCACAAACACGCACTTTCATGGCGAGATTCGACACCAAACATGTCGCTTGTTTTCTGTAGATGTGTCCTGCACATGCCCAGTAAGAGGAGATTGCCCAAATACCCATGTTAATGTGGATGGAGGTATTTTCAAAAATGCCAGGTGTGGATGCCTATCATTTTTATGTGAAACCGTCATTTTCAAAATTATCCGGTCCAGTGTGGATGTAGCCTTAATCACCTGTCTCTACAGCTGCATCATGCATATGCAGACATTTTGTGTGAATGGATATTTCCTGGTTTGGCAACAACCCCAGTCTGCAGCTCCAGAAACAGCATTGTTCTCAACTGCATTTTAAATTCAATCTGCAATCCACTTTCAGATCTGAAGACTGGTTGTTGTTGAAATTAACATTTGCTGTATTCCATAACTCCAGAATATGCCCTAACAAGGAGGTTTGTTAGAGTTGAAGATCAGGTGCTTGTTGAAGGTCAACTCAGAGAGATAAAGGTATCTGAAATGTTTAATCTCTTCATGGTAAAGAAGACTTATTACAATTATCTTCTCAAGGTTCCTCATCATAGGCTCATCCAGAAGATTAAGATGTGTGGGATATATGGTGACTTAGCCATTTGGATTCAGAATTGGCTTGGCCATAGAAAATAGAGTAGTGGTTGATGTGATTTCTTCTCTGTACAGAGGTCCATGACAAGTGGTATTCTGCGGAGATCTGAACTGGATTCTCTGTTGTTTGTGATACGTAGAAATGACTTCAATGGTAATGTGGATGAGCGAATGAGTACATTTATAGATGACACAAATGCCATATAGAAAAGCTTCAAAGTGCACTATGTATCTGGTTATTTCTCCAGATTGGTATGTTCTTCAGTGAAGTGGATCCCAGTTTGATGAATGCACTCTACAATGCTTCATTCTACACAAGAAGGGAATCCTATGACTATCAGTCTGTGTGTGGCCCCTCCCATAATACTGACACAGGAGCAGCACCCAGATCCATCTTCATTGTAAGTTTATACTCACTGCTAGAAATCAGGAGATGAGGTATGTCTTCCTCTTTATGTTGTAAATATATTTTATAAAAATATTGGTGATGAGGGTGGGAAAAGCCCTCTCTGATTGGGCTGCAGGAGGTAAGTGATGAAGAAAAACAACAGGAATCCCTCCAGGCTCGATGGTGTTGAAGAGTTAGATCAGCCACACTGCCCATAACAATCAGTACTCATTGTCATCCTCTAGCTAATGCAGTCTCTATGTGACAGGATCTCTGAAAGACTGATGGCTCCAAGAAATTTCTCAAGGGAAAATAGTGAATAAAGTTCAAAATGCAACAAGAGATAAAGTAAATACCCTGAGGGCATGAAAATAGGTAGATGGTATAAATAAACAGGATTATTGCTAAGCGAGAGCTGTTTGAATTTCCATTCACTAACAAAGAACAGTAAGATAATAGGGAAATGGAATGCAGTATAGAAGACTGAAGAAGTAGATGTCACAGGGAGAATGGATGTCTGATTGTACAAGTCTAGTGGCTGGATTTTACAAATTATCAAGTCAAGTCGAGTCAACTTTTATTGTCATTTCGACCATAACTGCTGGTACAGTGCATAGTAAAAATGAGACAACGTTTTTCAGAACCATGGTTTACATGACACAGTACAAAAACTAGACTGAACTATGTAATAAAAAAAAACAGAGAAAGCTATACTAGACTACAGACCTACACTGGACTGCATAAAGTGCACAAAAATAGTGCAGGCATTACAATAAATAATAAACAGGACAGTAGGGCAAGGTGTCAGTCCAGGCTTCGGGTATTGAGGAGTCTGATAGCTTGGGGGGAAGAAACTGTTACATAGTCTGGTCATAAGAGCCTGAATGCTTTGGAGCCTTTTCCCAGATGGCAGGAGGTAGAAGAGATTGTATGAGGGGTGCATGGGGTCCTTCATAATGCTGTTTCCTTTGCGGATGCAGCGTGTAGTATAAATGTCCGTGATGGCGGGAAGAGAGACCCCGATGATCTTCTCCGCTGACCTCACTATCTGCTGCAGGGTCTTGTAATCCGAGATGGTACAATTTCCGAACCAGGCAGTGATGCAGTTGCTCAGGACGCTCTCAATACAACCCCTGTAGAATGTGATGAGGATGGGGGGTGAGAGGTGGACTTTCCTCAGCCTTCACAAAAAGTAGAGACGCTGCTGGGCTTTCTTTGCTATGGAGCTGGTGTTGAGGGACCAGGTGAGATTCTCCGTCAGGTGAAAACCAAGAAATTTGGTGCTCTTTACGATCTCTACCGAGGAGCCATCGATGTTCAGTGGGGAGTGGTCACTCCGTGCCCTCCTGAAGTCAACAACCATCTCTTTTGTTTTGTTCACATTAAGAGACAGGTTGTTGGCTCTGCACCAGTCCGTTAGCCGCTACACCTCCTCTCTGTAAGCTGACTCGTCGTTCTTGCTGATGAGACCCACCACGGTCGTGTCATCGGCGAACTTGATGATATGGTTTGAGCTGTGTGTTGCAGCACAGTCGTGGGTCACCAGAGTGAACAGCAGTGGACTGAGCATGCAACCCTGGGGAGCCCCCGTGCTCAGTGTAATGGTGTTGGAGATGCTGCTTCTGATCTGGACTGACTGAGGTCTCCCAGTCAGGAAGTCTAGGATCCAGTTGCAGAGGAAGGTGTTCAGGCCTAATAGGCCCAGCTTTCTAATCAGTTTCTGAGGGATGATTGTGTTGAATGCTGCACTGAAGTCTATGAACAGCATCCGAACGTTATGTGTCTTTTTTGTCCAGGTGGGTTAGGGCCAGGTGGAGGGTGGTGGCAATGGTGTCATCTGTTGAGCGGTTGGGACTGCAGAGAGTCCAGTGAGGGGGGCAGCAGGGTCTTGATATGCCTCATGATGAGCCTCTCAAAACACTTCATGATGATGGATGTGAGTGCAACAGGACGGTAGTCATTTAGGCAGGACACTGAAGACTTCTTCGGCACGGGGACGATGGTGGCGGCCTTGAAGCACGTTGGAATGGTGGCGCTGCTCAGGGAGATGTTGAAGATATCAGTGAGAACATCTGCTAGCTGGTCTGCACATCCTCTGAGCACTCTAACAGGAATGTTGTCTGGTCCAGCAGCCTTCAGTGGGTTGACCCTGCACAGGGTTCTTCTCACGTCAGCCATGGAGAGACACAGCACCTGGTCATTCGCAGGAAGGGTGGACTTCCTCGTCGCCATGTCATTTTCCGCCTTAAACCGGGCGTAGAAGTTATTCAGCGCATTTGGGAGGGACCTGCACAGTCAGGTGATGTTGTCTTGTAATTGGTGATGTCCTGGATGCCCTTCCACATGCTGTCATGTGTCACCACTGTCCTAGTAACATTATGATAACATTCAAAACATTCAAAATGATGGGGCAGGCAAGTTAATTGGAAATGAAATGGTGGTACATTTAAGAATGGAGGTGACTATCAAATGTACACAGGATGCCTGTGAATTGAGATAAATGATAAGAGGAATAACACACTAATAGGGGTGCACTATGTATAGCACAAAGGATTAAAAGGACAGTTCCAATTATGGGGAAACATTGAGCAATCTCCTGCCCTAGCAAATAAACTGACAGGGAGAAAGAGGAATAAGATGTCTTTCTGGTTCAATAAGCAAGAAGATGAAAAGAATGTCCCAGTATGGGACTCGGTAAGACTAGTACATTGGGATAATATCTAGGGAACAGTGGTGTGGCCAGAACAATGTATAATTATTCAAATACAGCAAGTAATGGATTACAACCCGCAGCGAGGAAAGGTGGTGTTAAGGAAGGTAACTGTTGACATATTTAGCAAGTCAATCTGGGCAGTATCACATCTAGAATAGCAGCTCCTGCTAGAACTTATCTATTGAAGGGTAGCAGGAAATATAAAGCTGTATTTCTCTATTGGCATGTAGAATCTCTGATTAGTGCTTTATGTTTTTGTTTAGCCTACAGTTTCTGATTTGCTGAACCTGGCTTGGTGGAGCTCAGCTGCTGCCTGGTAAGATAATTCTCTTATTTTTCGCGTTGACATCCCACACAGGGTCATACCCTTCAGTACCTCGTGATAAAGTAGGTTGTGTGTGAGCCAAATGATTATGTATTTTGTGTTTGCGTGTGGTCCTGATGCTGAGTGAAATGGAGTCCAGGGTTCTAATTTGAAAAATAATTCCTATTTACCTTGCAAGATTTATAATTGAAAGATTCTCACTCTGTCATTGAGTTGCTAATTTCTTTCCTCAAAGTGAGACCCTGTTGCCCAATATTATTGGCCAGTCTCTGAGAACAGAAGCCTCAACTCCACTCTTGGACTTGATCAACAGTCAAGGAGTTGATATTAAAATCACCATCCCTGTAGATCACATGGTAAATTGAAAGGAGCTTCCTTATTCACAATATTTGGTGCATTAATTCCTATGTGAAGTCAGTGGAGTCTTTCATAAGTTAAATAGGACCTTGAAGCGTCGCTCAATGTAATGAACAGTTATAACACCCTGGTGACAAGAAATAATGCCTCCACTATATGGCATAAATCCATGGGAAGCATTCGCCTTAGACAGTGTGCCTGGCTGAGTACTGAAGTCATATGTTAATCAACTGACTGGAGTGTTTACGGGCATCAGCAGCACTTACATCCGCAGTGATTAACTGTGTTGAGAGGCTGGTGTTGAAGCATTATCAGCTCCTGTCTGAGTGGCAACTTGGATCCACTCCAGTTTGTCTACCGAAGCAACAGGTCTTTATCTACTATAGCTCAGCATTTAATAGCATCATCCCCTCAAAACTAATCAGTAACCTCCAAGACCTGGGAAGTATTGGGATCCTGGATTCCCTCACTTTCAGACCCCAGTCAGTTCGGACTGGCAACACAACCTGCAATTTCGATCCACAATTTCGATCAGCACAGGAGCACCACAGGAATGTGTACTTAGCCCCTTGCTCTACGCACTTCACACCAATGCCTGTGTGGCTAAGTACAGCTCCAACACCATACACAAGTTTGCTAATGACATCATTGTTGTGGGCTATAAAGATAAATCTGCATACAGGAGGGAGATCAGAAACTTGGCTGGGTGGTATAACAACAACCTGTCACGCAATGTCAATCAGACCAGCAAACTGATTGTAGACTTTAGGAAAGGGAAACCAGAGGTCCATGAGCCGGTACTCATCGGAGGACCAGAGGTGGAGAAGGTCAGTAAATTTAAATTCCTGGGTGCCACTATCTCAGAGGGCCTGTCCTGGACCAATCATAAAAATATAATTAAAAAGAAAGCAATGTCATCAAAAACCTTGGCAAATTTCTATAGATGTATTTTGGAAAGTGTGCTGACTGGCTGCATTACAGCCTGGTATGGGAACACCAATACCTACAAAAGGCAGTAGATTCAGCCCAGTACATCACGGGTAAAACTCTCCCAAACATTGAGCACATCTACATTAAACGTTGTCGTAGAAAACCAGCGTCCATCATTAGAGATCCTCGCACCCAGGCCATGCTGCTGCTAGCAGGTAGAAAGTACAAGAGCCTGAGGACTTGCACCACCAGGTTTAAGAACAGTTACTATCCCTCAACCATCAGGCTCTTGAACATAAGGGGATAACTACACTCATTCTATTTCTGGTGTTTCAAATTTCTGGCCATTCTATTTCAAATGGCCTCACTTTATCTTATATTTCCTGCTCCTTCATTTCACGTTATTTCATATTCATTAATTATTGCTGCTTATTTATATTTGCATTTGCACAGTTTGTTGATCATTGATCCAGGTTACAGTTACTGTTCTATAGATTTGCTGAGTATGCACACAGGAAAAGCAATCTCAGGTTTGTATGTACTCCGATAATAAATTTTACTTTGAACTTTGAACCTCTTACTTTGACACTCTAAGGTAGCCACCTGCCTCAGGCAGGCTTCAATCATACGAGTGCCCAAGAAAAGCATGGTTACCTGTCTCATGGTTACCTGACTATACCCCAGTAGCACTTACATCATTGTGATGTATTTATTTGAGAGGTTCTTCATGAATCATATCAGCTTGCTCCTGAGGAGTGACCTGCATCCACTCCAATTTGCCTACTATTCCAACAGATCAACAGCAGATGCTATTTCATTGGCTCTTCACTCATCTCTGCAATACCTGGGCAATGAAGATGCGTACATCAGGATGTTCTTCATTGACTACAGCTCAGCATTGAGCACTATCATCCCCTCAAAATTAATCATTAGGTTCCAAGATCTGGCCCTCAATACTTCCCTGTGAAACTGGATCCTCGAGTTCTTCAGTTAGTAGGGATTGGCAACGGCAGCTCCTCCACATTCACCATCAGCACATGTGCAGCACAAAGCTGTGTGCTCAGCCCCTGCTCTACACTTATGTCTGGATGGCTAAGTTCAGCCCCAATGCTGTATTTAAGTTTGCTGACAACACTACTGTTGTTAGTCGGATCAAAAGGTGGGGCAAAATGGCATATAGAAGGGAGATTGAAAATCTGGTTGCATCGTGCCACAACAATAACGTCTCACTCGACATCAGCAAAACCATAAAGCTGATTTTAGACTAGAGGAAGAAGAAACCAAAGGTCCATGTGCCAGTCCGCATTAGGGGATCAGATGTGGAGAAGGTCAGTAACTTTAGATTCTTTGGCATTAGCATACCAGGGGGCCATCATAAAGAAGGCACAATAGCATGTTTACTTGCTAAGATGTTTGTTAGAAGATTTGGCATATCACCAAAAAGTTTGACGGACTTCGATAGATGCAGGGGTAGCACAGTGGCATGTCAGTTAGCATAACACTTCGACAGCACATGCAATCTGGGTTCAATTTCACTGTCTGCAAGGAGTTTATATATTCTCCCCGTGACCACGTGTGCTTGCTCTGCTTTCCTCCCATACTCCAAGGGTGAGGAGGAAAATGGGTCACATGGGTATAATTGGGCCAGCACTGTCTCAATGGGACAGAAGGGCCTGTTTTGTGCTGTCTCTCTAAATAAATAGATAAAATGCACAGTGGAGAGTCTCCAGATTGGATTCATCATGGTCTGGTATGGAAACACCAATGCCCAGGAATGGAAAAGGCTACAGAGAGTGATGGATGCAGCTCCATCCTTCAGAAGCAAAGACCTCCCACCGTTAAACACGTTTACATGCAGTGCTACCACAAGTAAGCAGCATCAATAAGCAAGGTCCCCACCTTTTCACTATTACCTTAAAGCATGAGGCACAGGGTGCCTTAGGTCTCACCCCACCAGGTTCAGGAACAGTTAACCATCAGGCTCCTAAACCGGCATTGATAACTTCACTCACAACAAATCTGAGCTGATTCTACAACCTACAGACTCACTCTCATGGACTCTTTACAACTCATGTTCTCAATATAACTTCTTATTTGCACAGTTTGTCTTCTTTTGCATATTGCTGTTTGTCTGTCTTTGTTTAAGTATAATTTTTTGCAAATTCTATTGTATTTATTTTCCTATAAATGTCTGCAAGAAAATGAATCTCTAGGTAACATACAGTATATGTACTTTGATACTTAATTTTACGTTGAACTTTGCAGCTGTGTTTCCATTTCTTTATTACCAACACAGTAATGATGTGATTGTCTTTTACCTTCTTCTGCTAGGTCTTTATTGCAACAGTTGTTGTACACGTTAACCTTCCAGATCAGCTTCCAAGCAGGTACAAATCAATGATGTCTCTCTTCAGGGTGGGTGAAGTGCAAAGAAAAAGAACTAAACAAATCACTTAGGCCTTGGATTTACAATCTAAAGCTCTTATGTAATATCAGAAGTATGAAAAAAATCAATCCAGCATGCTCTGGGTAACATTCAGCGACCTCGTGTAATGGAGAAGAGAACGGGTTCTACACATGGGGCATTGTGTCCATCAGGAGAGTTACATTATTTGTCAGCATACTGGATAGCTGGGTTTCAGTCTTTCAGTCACTATCAGACATTTGGCCACACCTTGTGATTGTCATGTTTAACATTCATCTATAGGTACACAACGTGAAGTCCTCCAGGGGTTTCAAACTGTGGATCTGTATTTGTACTCAGAACATTTATTTTGCCAGTGATATTTATTCCATGCCTTGGACTTCCAAGGGCTTCTTGAAGAGGGTAAGGGCAAGAGGGGCAAGTATGAAGGGCCCTCACACAGATGAGATAGGATGGGGCTTTTGATCAATTTCTCTGGCAGAGCATCATGAGAAGATGGGCCAGAAGCCTAGATCCACCTCTTCCTCAAATGAAGAGGAAAATAATGACAAGGGAAGGCAACAAGATTACCAGGAGCATTGAGGGATGAAGCTTGTTAGGGATATTGTTGAGAGGAGAAGGAGGTGTGCCTGTTTCCTCTCAGACAGGAGACACTAAGATTCTCAGCTATGTTGGCCATTACCACTACTGTCCCTCAACTGACTGTGGTGCCCAGTCAGAAAAAGCCCAGCATCAGGGGAGCCATTTCACCCAGACACACTTACCAAGGTTACTCACAGCAAGGCTGAAGAATGTCCCTGAATCTTAACAAACATTAAATATTCTTCATCACCAAATGCTATTTACAGTTGCTGCTTTCAGCTTAGTTATCTGAACTAGTTGCATTCATGAATATTTCTTCTCTTTCCTTTATTAGCAGATGACACATTGGCAGACAGCACTGAACTGAGAGAGACAAGCTGTGTCACCAAGCAGACACAGTACTACTTTGGCAGCAACAGAAGATCCTACAGCAATTTAATTGATTGCAACAACTGCTCCAGGTTTGTAACTGAGTCAATAGTCCATGGCAACTCCCATAGAAATAAACCCAATGTAAAAGCTGACTAATTAATAGTTCAAAGACCCTGTCTGACCTCTGCCTTAGTCAGGACAAGAATCCCAATGTTGGACTCCACCCTCCTGTTGCCAAAGGATGGGGGAATTCCATTATGGAATCATGACCATCAAATGACATAGGGGTTGTGTTTAGATGTGATGTTTCAAGTCCAATATCAACTGCAAAATTGGAGAATTTTCAAAAAGGAAAGGAAAATGCAGTCACATGTATAGGGATTGCTGCTCCAGAAGTTAAGGTAGAGCCTTAACTGGCTGCTGGGCCGGTGCAGAGAGACAACTGCAGTAGCTAAATAACCCAGAATTGGTGTTGGAGTATAACATACTTAAAGAGCCATCCTACAGCAAAGGGTCAGTTTGAGCCCCAGTCCACTGTCATCACCGATTAAGTGGACTCTGAAAACGTTCACTCGTTCCTCAATCACTCCCTATTTACTTGTGCACAAGGGGAACAGCACAACCCCTGTCACAAAACTGCTCTGAAATCCGAACAAAGGAATACCATTTTTATATAGAATTGACCAGCAGTTACAGATATTAACTAAATTTCTTACTTGCATGGTCAATCACTATTCACAATACAGGTGTTTAAAGTCAATAAAACTAAAAGCTAACAACTTAGGACGTTTTGAGGTTACTTCAGTTACTTTAGTTGTTAGTTGATACATGCCTTGCATCCTTCAATTATGTCCTTATCTTGTCTCAAGGACTCCAGAACCCTGCTGTGCAAAGGGAAGCTATCCTCTTCAATGGCCTTTCTTGCCTGGCTGACTGCACATGATCTGTAAGCTGTTCTTGCCTGAACATTATCTTAATCCTTATCTTGCTGCAACTTCCAATCCACTTCCTCTGCTCCCATGCCTTGTGTATCTCGGAGGGAGTCGTGCTGGTTAGTGAAACAAGGAAGTACTGTCATCAGTAGAAACAGGCTGCTTTAAAACTAAGTGTATTTGGCCTTGGTGACTGGGAAACTCCAAAGCTTTTAATATTTTGGATATTTTACTATTCTTGAAAACAATTTTCAGGTTTTGATTGCAGAGAAGACATCTATAACTTTGGTTTTGTTCCATTCTATAGAATCTCTCAGAAGACTGTGTTAGTACAATAGATGCAGACTGTCAGTAAATCTTTATTCTCATCACAGGTTTTATCATGCGCAGAGATTGGCCAGAACCAACCTACTGTTTGTGGTGGCAGAGAAGCTGACCTGTAGTCAGTGTGACAAAACCAAACTGGTCCACGCTGAAGTAAGATGTATCCTGTCACAGCACATTGTTAACATTGGAGCTAAAGGAATGTTCAGAGTTTCACTGTGCTGAAGCGAGAGGATCCAGGGACCTGGTATCAGGATGCAGCTGTTAATGCTGATGTCTCATAGGTCTAACAACCCAGGTGCTGTTTATATTACCATGCACCCTGAGTCTGCACTGCTGTCCTTCATGTGGTCTGTTTGCCTCCCATATCCCAATCGTGTGCCAGGGGATTGATTGGCACTAAAAATGATGTAACTTAATGTAGTTAATGGCAAAAAAAAATCCAAGGAGAGTCATAGAGTTGTAAAGCACAGGAACAGGCTCTTCAGTCTAATATGTCGATGCTGGCCATTTTGTCCATCAATGATAATCCCACATTAGGCCCATCTCCTAAGCCTCGTGAATGCTGTGATTATATTCAGCTCAATTCAGTCCATTTATTGTTATTTAACCATATGAATTTTCATGAATACAGCCAGACGAGACAGCGTTAATATGGGGTCAAGGTGTAAAGACACATTACCAACAGTCACACACAGTAAGCACACACTAGATCACAATCACGCAATAAGAGTCCTGATGATCACCCCACTCTTCCCCACCGCACCTGACTCCACGGTTTGATGCATACAAGTCGACTGTCAATGCCCGTTAGGTGACACTGTGGCTTTGAGGCTCAGTCCTTTTCCCTGCGCCCGATCCCCACTCGACGAATCCATGGCTTTGAGGCCCAGTCCACACGTATACAAAACACAACCCGACAAATATCTATGTGTATAGTCCAGACCCCCAGTCCATTTTAAATCTTCAGTTGCCACAACTGCGCCACACTGCCCCCGGTAGAACGTGATGGCTCAGGCACCTCATCTTCAACGGTTGAAAAGCAAGCAACCCACAGTGTGAGGCCTGAGCCCATTGAACATAGAAATCTACAGCACATTATAGGCCCTTCAGCCCAGAATGTTCTACTCTAGAAACTGCCTAGAATTTTCCTACTGCATAGCCTGCTATTTTTCTAAACTCCATATACCTATCTAAGAGACTCTTAAAAGACTCTATCGTATCTGCCTTTACCACTGTCACTGGCAGTGCATTCCATGCACCCACCACTCTCTGTGTGAAAAACTTGCCTCTGACACACCTACTTAAAAGCACCTTAAAACTATGCCCCCTCATGTCAGCCATTTCAGCCGTGGGAAAAAGCCTCTGACTATCCACACGATCAATGCCTCTCATCATCTTAGACACCTCTATCAGGTGTTACGTATTCAGGCAACAATAAATATATGAGATCGGCAAGGGTTTCTTATAACAAACAACACGTTTATTAAACACCGAAAACAAACCCCCCAAAAGTAAACAAACACTACCGTAACCGGAAACAGCTGCTGAGCAGCTGTTCAAACAGTTCGTAAAGTGATATTCCAAAACAGTTCTTTAAAGTGGTATTGCCAAAAGTTCAATACCCTCACAGTCCATTTAAAAGGAGAGACTTTACAGGACGATTTAAATTCTCCTTCACGTCGCTTGCTTCGATCCCCGACATCGAACTTCCCACGAAGAATTCACGAAACAGAACGGCTTAAAGGCACTGACCTTTCCTTCTTCACTACCTTCAATCCTTTCTAGTTAAACCTAGGGATTAACACGAAGATAGTCAACGAAATCCTTCCAAATAAGGATCAAACAAAGGTCGCCCCCGTTTCACCGTAGAAAGCGATTCTCCTTGATCTTTAACTTCCAACTTTGAATCTTCACTCTCCTCTAATTGCGAAATAACAGAATCATAAAGAACCTGCTGGCGATGACCTTTTAAACTTTAGACATTAAATAAAAACTTCATCCTTCAACTAAACTGCGTCATCACTTCAAACACGCAGTGGCATGAAGTCAACTTGGCAAATCCAGCCACGAACTGCCCCTCCTCACAGGGTGGGGTCTACCTTTTATAACCTGTAAAAAAAACCCGTCACATGATCTCTACTGGCAGGAAAATGACATCACCACCATCACAAGACCATCACCTCAAGTCCAGTACAGCTTCAACTCCAGTCACATGACAAGGGCACCACTGTCATGTGTCACGAGTACATAACACCTCCCTCCAAAAAAAACATTTTTGGTCTGACAAGAACAAAAATTTTTTAACAATTGCTTACAAGAAAAACAAAGGTATAAATTTTATAACATACACAATACACAACACCATCATATAACAGCTTATAAGTCACAATACAGTAGGAGTGTTACAATTGAAAAGAAAACCACTCCATAAAAAAAAATTACAGTGTACATTCAACATCGGGATAGACAATCAGCAACCACATTATCTTTACCTTTAATATGTCATCACAATATTGTACTCTTGTAACATCAAACTCCAATTTAATAACCTTCTGTTTTTGTTTTTCATCTTACTCAGAAAAACTAACGGATTATGATCAGTGTAAACAATAAGTGGTTTCTGAGTTGTACTAACATATACCTCAAAATATTCCAAAGCTAAAACAAGAGATAACAATTCTTTCTCTATTGTCGAATAATTTCTTTGATGCTTATTAAATTTCTTAGAAAAGTAAGCTACTGGATGATCAACCTCATCACCCTCATTCCTTTGCATTAATACTGCTCCTGCAGCCTCATCACTAGCATCCACAGCCAATGAAAAAGGTTTTCCAAAGTCAGGTGCCTTAAGCACAGGTTGTTGACATATCATTGTTTTCAATTTTTCAAATGCTTCTTGACAAGGCACCGTCCATACAAACTTCTCATTCTTCCGCAGAAGGTTAGTTAATGGAAGGGCAACATTAGCAAAATTCTTACAAAATTTCCGATAATATCCTACCATTCCCAAAAACCTTCTGAGAGTTTTTTTCCCCGTTGGAGTGGGAATCTCTAAAATTGCCTGAACTTTTGCCTGAACAGGAGCTACCTTACCTTGACCCACAACATAACCAAGGTAAGTCACAGTGGCATGTCCAAATTCACTCTTAGCTAAATTAATAGTTAAGTTAGCTTTTGAAAGCCTTTCAAACAATTTCTCCATCGCAATAATGTGTGCTTCCCAAGTATCATTTCCTGTCACTAAATCATCAACATAAGCATCAGTATCTTTCAATCCCTGAATCACAAAGTTAATCATCCTCTGGAAAGTACCTGGGGCATTCTTCATCCCAAATGGAAGAACATTATACTCATATAACCCAGATGTAGTTACAAATGCAGAAATCTCTCTACCTCTGTCCGTTAATGGAACACACCAATACCCTTTCAATAAATCAATCTTTGTAAGGAACTTTGCCTTTCCAACTTTATCTACACAATCATCTACTCTAGGAATTGGATATGCATCTGTTTTCGTTACAGCATTCACCTTCCTATAATCCGTACAAAACCTAATACTACCATCTGGCTTTGGCACCATAACACATGGCGAACTCCAATTCGAGTTAGAATGTCTAATGATATTATTCTCTAACATATATTCAATTTCTTTCTCAGCAAGTTCACATTTTTCCTTGTTCATCCTATATGGATGTTGTTTAATAGGTTTGGCATCCCCAACATCTACATCATGTGAAGCTATAGTAGTCCTTCTCGGAACATCTGGAAACAACTCCCTATATTTAAAAATCAACTCCTTCATCTGTTGTCTCTGATCTAACTGTAAATGTGCTAATTTTTCATCAATATTTTCCAGAATGGTTGAATTTGGTAACCTAACAGAAACAATGTTGGATTTAGAATGAAAGTCAGATGAATCATCTATCATGTTCCTAGTTAAATCAAACTCATTCTCACTAACCACAACAGTCACAGTATCAGATTGTTTCTCAAAATATGGTTTCAACATATTTATATGGCAAAGTTGTGTTGACCTTCTACGATCTGGAGTTTTTACCACGTAATCCACATCATTGATTTTAGACACAATTTCATAAGGACCATGAAATCTAGCTTGTAAAGAATTTGTCTGCACTGGGAAAAGAACCAACACCTTATCTCCAGGCTTAAACATCCTCATCCTAGCGTCTTTATCATACCAAGTCTTCATTTTCTCCTGAGCCAACTTTAAATTTTCCTTAGCTAAGCTACAAGCTTTATGTAACCTGTCCTTAAATTTCAACACATAGTCCAACAAATTAGTGTGTACTGTTCTTTCAACAAAGCTAAAGGTCCTCTAACTCTATGCCCAAACACAAGTTCAAATGGACTAAAACCTAAAGATTCCTGTACCGATTCCCTTACTGCAAATAAAAGTAAGTTTATACCCTCATTCCAGTCACTTTCATTTTCCACACAAAATGTCCTAATCATATTCTTGAGGGTAGAATGAAACCTCTCCAAGGCACCCTGCGATTCCAAATGGTATGCAGACGAAGTGATTTGCTTAGCTCCCAATTTATAAACTATCTGTTGAAACAATCCAGACATAAAATTACTGCCTTGATCAGTTTGTATCTCCTTAGGTAATCCAAAATAAGTAAAAAAATTTATAACGGCCTTTGTCACAGTCTTAGCTTTTATATTCCTAAGTGGTACTGCCTCTGGAAACCTAGAAGAAGTACACATGATAGTCAACAAATACTGATAACCAGTTTTTGTCTCTGGTAATGGACCAACACAATCTACAATAACTTTAGAAAATGGTTCACCAAATGCTGGGATAGGTTGTAATGGAGCTACTGGTGTAACCTGATTTGGTTTACCCACAATTTGACAAGTATGGCACGTTTTACAAAACATCGCCACATCTTTTCTTAGACCAGGCCAGTAAAAATGTTTTAAAATCTTGTCCACAGTTTTCCTTGCCCCTTGATGTCCACCTAAAGGCACACTATGAGCTAAAGTCAAAATCTCATTTCGATAAGCTTTTGGAACAACTACCTGGTAAACAACATTCCAATCCTCACTTGCAGGAATTGTAGGTGATCTCCACTTCCTCATCAACACTCCTTTTTCCAAGTAATATCCTACTGGCACCTTATCAATTTCACTATCTAGTAAAACCTGCTCTTTTAATTTTATAATCTCAGAGTCTCTACTCTGCTCTGCTATCATCTCCTTCCTAGACAAAGATAAATCTTTATAGTCAGACTTACTCCCAGATTCTTGTTCAAACAACGAAGATAAGAAAGTCTCTGACACATCCTCAAAACTCGAATCCTGAGTTGAACAGTCCTGAATAACAACCTCATTCTGCGCATCAATCTTTTTAGCCATAGCTCTAGTCACAACACGGGAAGAATCTGTGTTAGAATTCAACTCTGGTTCCTCTGACTCCATTGTCAAATGCACTTAAGGAAAACTTGTCCACCTGCCAAGTCATTACCTAACAATAAAGAAATACCCTTCACAGGTAAGCTATGCTGTAATCCTACTTTAACAAATCCTGTAACTAACCCCGACTTTAAATTTACTTTATGTAAATGTACAGGCATAAAATCACTTCCAACACCTCTTATGTAATTTACCTCACCAGTATCAGACTCTTCATTAAACTTCAACACACTGTCTAACATCAATGATTGAGAAGCACCAGTATCCCTAAGGATTTTTATTGGCACCAGAGTAGATCCTTCCTTCAAGGATACAAACCCTTCAGTTACAAAATGATCATATCCCTTTCTAACTTGGTCAGACTCTAACAAAGCCTCATTTGTTTTTATCAAACCCTGTAACTTTACAGGTGCTTCAGTATGTTGCACACAAGCATCTGGAACTGCTTCCTTTTCTTTCTTTTTCAATTTGTAACAGTTAGCTATTACATGGCCAGGCTTCTTACAATAGTTACAAGTAAGACCAAACTGTCTTTCCTTCACAGGCTTTCCTTTCTCATCAACTTTCTCATTAACCTCTGATTTAATTTCAAATTTACCTGGAGTCTCCATGTTATTTTTCCTCTTAAAAATTCTGCCCTGAGGAAATTTGTTCTTATGGATCAAAACATACTCATCAGCTAATCTAGCACAGTCCTGCAATTTATCAGCATCCTTCTCATTTAAGTAGGTCCTTAGTTCAACAGGAATGCTTCTTTTAAATTCCTCCATTAAAATCAGCTCTCTCAATGTATCATAGTCCCCATTTACATTTTTAGAAGAAACCCATCTCTCAAAACACATAGCTTTATCATAGGCAAATTCCACATAAGTTTTTTCCACAGACTTTTTCAAACTTCTGAATCTTTCCCTATATGCTTCTGGGACTAACTCATATGCGTTTAAAATATGCCTCTTTACAATATCATAATCAAGTGCTTGCGCAGCTGTTAAAGCTGTGTAAACTTGTTGTGCTTTGCCTTTAATTACACTCTGTAACAACACTGACCATTTATCTTTCAGCCACTCTGACATCCGAGCAATAGTTTCAAAATGTTGAAAATACCTTTCCACTTCTGTTTCACTAAATGGAGGGACCAATTTAATTTCTTGACTAGCAACAAACGTTTTTTTAGAACCAGAAGACTGATTCCCAGACTTTAATTCCTCCATTGCATATGCAAATTCTCTCTTCTTTTGTTCCATCTCCAATTTACACCTCTCCAAATCAGCTTTACTTTGTTCCAATTTCATTTGTTCGATTTGCAACTGCATCTCCAGATTACTTATTTGAAACGACTCTAAAATCGATTCATCAAAAACACCCGAATCCACATAGTGTGACGCGATTTTTCTCTGTAGTCTCTCAAACACCTCAGTTTTTTTCGCCTTCGCCAACACCTCCGCAGCTGGCGAAGCCAGAAACTCATCAATATTCATTGCTGCCGAATACCACAACAAGCCAAACAAAAGAACCGAGTAATCCCCGTTTCCAAAACACCGATTTAAAAGTCAGCAAGCATTTAAACACAAATGATTCAATCCAGACACAGCCCCCATATTTAATGTTACGTATTCAGGCAACAATAAATATGAGATCGGCAAGGGTTTCTCATAACAAACAACACGTTTATTAAACACCGAAAACAAACCCCCCAAAAGTAAACAAACACTACCGTAACCGGAAACAGCTGCTGAGCGGCTGTTCAAACAGTTCGTAAAGTGGTATTCCAAAACAGTTCTTTAAAGTGGTATTGCCAAAAGTTCAATACCCTCACAGTCCATTTAAAAGGAGAGACTTTACAGGACGATTTAAATTCTCTTTCACGTCGCTTGCTTCGATCCCCGACATCGAACTTCCCACGAAGAATTCACGAAACAGAACGGCTTAAAGGCACTGACCTTTCCTTCTTCACTACCTTCAATCCTTTCTCGTTAAACCTAGGGATTAACACGAAGATAGTCAACGAAATCCTTCCAAATAAGGATCAAACAAAGGTCGCCCCCGTTTCACCGTAGAAAGCGATTCTCCTTGATCTTTAACTTCCAACTTTGAATCTTCACTCTCCTCTAATTGCGAAATAACAGAATCATAAAGAACCTGCTGGCAATGACCTTTTAAACTTTAGACATTAAATAAAAACTTCATCCTTCAACTAAACTGCGTCATCACTTCAAACACGCAGTGGCATGAAGTCAACTTGGCAAATCCAGCCTCGAACTGCCCCTCCTCACAGGGTGGGGTCTACCTTTTATAACCTGTAAAAAAAACCCGTCACATGATCTCTACTGGCGGGAAAATGACGTCACCACCATCACAAGACCATCACCTCAAGTCCAGTACAGCTTCAACCCCCAGTCACGTGACAAGGGCACCACTGTCATGTGTCACGAGTACGTAACACAGGTCACCTCCTATCCTCTATCACTCCAAGAAGAAAAGGCCAAGTTCACTCAACCTATTCAAGATCTTTGTAAATTTCCTCTGCATTCTTTCTTTTGTATTCACATCCTTCCTGTAGTGAGGTGATCAAAACCAAACATAGGACTCCAAGTATGGTCTGATATTACCTCATGACTCTTGAACTCAATCCCATGGTTGATAAAGGCCCAAAACACCACACGCCTTCTTAACAACTCTGTCAACCTGTACAGCAGCTTTGAGTGTCCTATGGACACGGACCCCAAGATCTCTCTGATGTGCCATTTTGCCAAGAACCTTACTGTCAGAAACACACTGAGTCTCAGCAATTTGCAGAACGGTAAACTTTATTTTTCGAGTCTGCAGAGTCGGACCCAACCAGCTCCTGCTAGATTGAGTGCCGAATTACACTTTGCACAGTTTTTTATACCCTACTTGTTTACGACTTTGTGAGTTGCACCCATGTGAGGTGCAGACATTCTTCCTTAATCTCATTACAAAATTACAAATGTGATTACCCTTTGGCCCACTTATCAGCCTCAGCGCATTTTGACCGTTATTGTTCAACCGTTAAGCACGTCTTCCCGTTACCCGTATCGCTTCTTTAATCAGCAAGCTATTGTTTCATCCTGATTTTGCAAATTGGTTTATACGTTGCCCTGCAAGTTGCTTTGCACGCTCTTTCTGTGTCAGCACATTCTAAATGGACTCCTTAAGTACCGTCTTTAATTTAATCATTTCTCTCAATCCACCCTTTTTCTTTTTAGAATGTGCTATCAGTTGGGCTTTTGCCACGGGTTTACATAGGCTTCTTCCTCTAGCTCTATTTCCCTTTGTAGTACCTGAACAGGATCAGCTGGGGCCCCTGGTTGCATGACTTGTCTTGCCACCCGAGCTACTAGCTCCCGCAAGCAGGGGATCAGACATGGTAGCAGAAGGAGGACCATCAATCCCTCTCCTATAACCCCTAAAGCGGTTCGCCACCAGCCTCCTTTCAACCATCCATCCAGCCAGTCCCAATACCCCAGCGGCTTCCAGGTCTGTACCGGCACGTGGGCCAGTTTCCTTATTTTATCTGATATTTTTTGAGCCACCTTTCCGTTGTCATGCACTTATCACATCCCCCTTCAGCGCTTCTCAACAATAGCAGTATATACATTACAGTCCCAAAGTTCATTCTGTCCGTCTTTTGAGCTTTAGCACCATCGGGTCTTCTCCCTGGACGCAAGTCCATTCTGCACCTTCTTCGGGCTTTACGGGTCCCTTGATTCTCGCGGCGTGGGTCCACCCTTTTTCTTTTGTCCTCACTGCGGCTTCAGTGGTCAGTAGCACCTGGAATGGGCCTTCCCACTGCGGCTGTAACTTCTCTGGCTTCCAAGTCTTAATCAGGACCCAGTCACCGGGCTGAATTCGGTGGAGTGCGAAGTCCAGAGGTGGGGTTTGTGCGAGTAACCCCTTCCTGCGCAATTCTGCAAAAGAACGAGACAGTGCCTGTAAATAGTCCCTTACAAAGACATCTCCCCCTTGCAGGGAAGGATAGCCCTCCACCTTGTTCCAATATGGAAGGCCAAACAACATTTCATAAGGGGATACTCCTATATCTTTTCGAGGAGCCGTGCGGATTCTTAGTAGGGCCAGGGGTAGACACTTGGTCCAGGGTAGCTTGGTTTCCATCATTAGTTTTGTCAATTGCGTCTTCAAAGTACTGTTCATCCTCTCAACTCTTCCTGAGCTCTGAGGGTGCCAGGGGGTGTGCAGCTTCCACTGGATTCCTAAGGCGTCACAGATTAGCTGGTGTGTTTTTGAGGCAAAGTGTGTTCCCCTATCTGAATCAATAGATCCCATTATTCCATATCTCGGGACTATATTTTCTAATAGGATCCGTGCCACTGTAGGGGCGTCCGCTTTAGTGGTTGGGAATGCTTCCACCCACCGAGTGAAGTGATCCACAATTACTAACAGGTACTTCCATCTCTGAACTTGTGGTAGTTCCGTAAAGTCTATTTGGATCCGATGGAACGGTCGGACGGCTAGTGTTTGTCCCCCCTTATGGGTGGCACGCATCATTTTCTTGTTTACCTTTTGGCAGGTGTAACAGCCCCACACCTCCTGTTGAGCTAGTGTGAATATCCCTTTACAAACATAGTCCCTTAGGATAGTGTCGCACATAGCTTGCACTCCCCAATGGCTTTGTTGGTGTAGTTGTTGCAGTATATGACGAGTTACTTCCTTATTCAGTACTTGCCGTCTGTCGGGGGTCTTCCACTCGCCTTCTGATGTTTGTCGGGCTCCCAGCTGGCTCATAGCGTCTATTTCTACTTGGGTGAAGACTGGTAGTTTGTTAAGCCCTTCCCTTATTGGTATCAGGGTTAGAAGTCGGACCGTTTTTTCCATTGCTGCCCGTTTGGCTTCTTCATCTGCGAGCCGGTTTCCTATTGCTTCCGGGGCTGTTCCTCGTTGATGTCCTGGAACGTGAACCACTGCAATTTCTTGAGGTAATATTAGGGCTTCCAGAGTCATGCTTATCATTTGTTCGTGAGCTAATTCCCTTCCCCTGGCTGTTATCAACCCCCGTTCTTTCCAAATCTTTCCGAAGGTGTGTACCACTCCATAGGCATACTTAGAATCGGTGTATATAGTGCCTATTTTGTTTCTTAACAGTTGCAGTCCCCTCTGCAAGGCATATAGTTCACAAGACTGTGCTGACCAATTACCCGGGAGCCGGCCGGACTCCACCGTCTCCCTAGTCCTCCCGTTTATAATAGCATATCCACTGTGTCGTACCCCATTGATGCATCTGGAGGAGCCGTCGATATATAGTTCCTCGCCTTCAATTAGGGGAACTTCTTGTAGATCTTCCCTACTTTTTGTCTGAAGGTCTGTTAGCTCCACGCAGTTATGCTCGGTTTCCTCCCCTGTTGATTCCCCGTATAAGAACTGTGCCGGGTTACAACTATTGTTCTTTTCAAAGCTTAAATCATCCCCGACCATCAGAATGGTTTCGTATTTCAGTATGCGAGAGTCCGTCAACCACCGCTGAGCTTTTTGGGCTAAGAGGGTGCTAACGGAGTGCGGGGTATACACCGTCATTCTTCCCCCAAAGGTTAATTTCCGTGCTTCTTCTACTAGTACGGCTGCTGCCGCTACGGCTTGTATGCACGTCGGCCATCCCCGGGATACCGGGTCTAACATTTTTGATTAAAAGGCCACAGGTTGCCGCTTTCCTCTTTTTTCTTGGGTTAGTACTCCTAACGCAGTTCCTTCATTGTTTGTTGCATACAGCTGAAAGGGCTTTTCCAGTGCTGGCAGTGTTAATACCGGGGCCCGAATTAGTTGCCCTTTTATTTTCCTGAACTTCTGTTCTTCTTCTTCGGTCCAGCTGATTATTCCCCGGTCTTCCTTTGCCAATTTGTCGTACATAAACCTCACCAGGGGGGTATAATTCTCTATCCAAATCCGGCAATAGCCCACTAAGCCCAGAAATTGTCTTATTTCCTTCTTTGTCCTGGGAAGCGGTATTTTAGTTATTCCCGCTATTCTTTCTGGGGTTATTTGGCGGTGCCCTTTACTGACTCTGTGTCCGAGATATGTTATTTCCTTCTCGACAAATTACAGTTTCTTCTTGGACACCCGCAATCCTTTTTCTCCTAGGTAATTCAGGAGTCTTATAGTATCGTCTCGCACTACCTCCTCTGCTGGTCCCGATAGTAGTAGGTCATCGACATACTGTAATAGTTGGTTCTTTTCGGTACAATGGAATCCAGCCAATACTTGCTCCAGTACCTGTTCGAATAGGTTTGGGGACTCCGTGAACCCTTGGGGCAAGACGGTCCACCGGAGTTGCTTCTTCCGCCCAGTGAAGGGATTTTCCCATTCAAATGCGAACATATCTCGGCTACCTTCCTCCAACGGGCAACTCCAAAAGGCATCTTTTAGATCTATCACACTGAACCATTCATGTTCAGGAGGTATTTTGCTCATTAATGTATAGGGGTTAGGCACTACCGGGTATCGTGTTTGGACTACCGCATTTAAGCCTCTCAGATCTTGAACCATTCGATACGTGCCGTCGGGCTTTCGGACCGGTAGGATGGGGGTATTAAAGGGTGACATACATTCTTCCAGGAGTCCATCTGATACTAATGTCTCAATTACAGGTTGTAATCCCCTCCTCCCTTCCATGGCAATGGGATATTGCCGTCTTCTCACCGGGCGGCTGTTTGGCAACAGGGTGATTTTTAGTGGGGTGATGTCCAGGCCGCCCCGATTACCTTCTTGATACCAGACACTGGCCTTTATTTCCTGATCATTCTTTTCAGTCATTACGAACAGTTTCACCTGAATTTCACCTTGATATGGCACCGTCCCGATCCCTAGCAGTGCCTGCAAATCTCTTCCCAATAAGTTGAATCCGGCTGACGGAAGTAATAACACATCCTGGATACCTTCCCGGTCGTCGCATTTTATCTGTACATCTTCTATTATTGGGACCTGCATAGTTTTTCCTCCTATTCCGGAAACCCCAATGGTTTTGGTCCCAATCTTGGTTCCCGGAGGGGCTTGGATTATACTAGTTCTTTCAGCTCCTGAGTCGACCATGAAGGTTACTTCTGACCCTTGAGGACCTAATTTTAAATTTACCAGGGGTTCCTGCTTGTATCTCGTCCCCAAGGGTTGGGACCCCTGACACCCCTATTCTTCTTCCATGAGGGCATAAGCTCGGACTTCTTTTCGATATCTTGGGCACTCCCTCTTAAAGTGGCCTTCCTCATTGCAGTAAAAACATCGTGCCGCCCTCCTCATCCTCCTTCCCTCAGTACAGCCGCTTCTCTCTGGCCTTGCTTCCCTTTTCTCTTTGTTCTCTGAGTTTACTTGGCGGATGGTTTGAACCATTACTTTCGCTGCCTTTTTCTGATTTTCCTCATCTCTCTGGGCATAGACCTTTTGGGCCTGTCTCAGTAATTCACTCAGTGGTTTTTCGTTCCAATCTTCCTGTTTCTCAAGCTTCTTCCGGATGTCTTGCCATGCTTTTGATACAAATTCAATTCGTATGAATTGTTCCCCTACTGCCGAATTAGGGTCCACCCCCGCATACTGTTGCACATTTTTCCGCACCCTATCGAGGAAGTCGGTTGGGCTCTCATTTTTCCCTTGGTGGTTTCCAAACGCCTTGGCAAAGTTGTGACCTTTTGGCACAGCCTCCCTTATTCCCTTAATGATGTACTCTCGCCACTGTCGCATATTGCGTCTTCCCTCTTCTGCTTGTTTGTCCCACTGTGGGTCATTTACTGGAAATTTCCGGTCCCCCCGGTAACTCATTCGGCTGTTCCCTTCCCCAAATTGATATTGCAGCTTGTCGTATCATTTGCCTCTCTTGTGCAGAAAATAGCGTTCCCATAATCGCATGCATTTCTTCCCAAGTGTAAACATTAGGTCCTAAGAATTGATCCAACTGTTCTGCCAGTCCCATCGGATCTTCTAATAAAGTTTTCATATCTTTCTTAAATCCTCGTACTTCGGTACTTGTCAGAGGGACGTTTACAAATCCTGTTCCTCCCCGTTCTCCTCCCATTGGAACCTCTCGAAGGGGACACAGCTGTACCTCTTCCTTTTTTAATTCGTCTTTCTTTTTCTTATCTGCTCCTGTCACACTCCTTGTTTCGATCCTTGCTTTTGCTTTTTCCCTAACATCCCTCTCTTCCCTCTCCGGGTCTATTTCTTCTGTTTTTTCACTTTCTTCACGTCCTCCCTCTGCTCCCGCAAGGGGCGCAGAAGGCTGGACATAGGGAGGGGGTAAATGATCGAGTGGGTCCCACTTCCGCTCCCCTTTAATGCCCAATTTAAAACTCTTTCTTGTTACTCCTGGCCAGGGAGCCCAACAAAAAGCACAAGCAATTTCTTCCGGTTTTACATTTGGTTTTGAATTAACGTAAATGTTTAAGGCTTGTCGTACCCAATCCTCCTCAGACCCAAGCCGCGGCCACCAGACCGCAGGTTTTTCTATCGGCTGTTTCGACCAAATTAAACAGTACTGTATCATTTTTTTTTGTTTCCCTTTTAGTCTTCCACATCCCCAATTCTCAAACATTCTACCGAGGGGGCTATCAGGAGGAACCCCCGGGTATGGTCCCGGTCTTTCCGTTTCCTCTTTCTTTTTAGAGCCACCCCCTCCCATCCTATTCCACTCTTACTTAATCCCGCACCCTTCTACTGCAACAGTAGGCACTTTACCCGGTGCGTCCCAAGGACTTTTATCAGGAGGACCCCCGGGTAGCGATCCCGGTCTTCTCCGTCCTTACTTATTCCCGCACCCTTCTACTATAATAGTAGGCACTTACCCGGTGCGTCCTGGGGACTTCCAGTACCAGGTACTGTCCCCTTCTCCCCGTTTACCGCTCTGCGCTGTCCGGATATCACTCGCTCAAGCCGCGTCGGAGCGACGAGCAAGGAGTCAGGGACCGCCAAACTCGGCGGGGTTCACCGTCTCCGATGTCCTTCCTCGTGTCCACCGCGGCCGGAGTGTGGGTCCCGGACGAGCCCCCACGTTGTCAGAAACACACTGAGTCTCAGCAATTTGCAGAACGGTAAACTTTATTTTTCGAGTCTGCAGAGTCGGACCCAACCAGCTCCTGCTAGATTGAGTGCCGAATTACACTTTGCACAGTTTTTTATACCCTACTTGTTTACGACTTTGTGAGTTGCACACATGTGAGGTGCAGACATTCTTCCTTAATCTCATTACAAAATTACAAATGTGATTACCCTTTGGCCCACTTATCAGCCTCAGCGCATTTTGACCGTTATTGTTCAACCGTTAAGCACGTCTTCCCGTTACCCATATCGCTTCTTTAATCAGCAAGCTATTGTTTCATCCTGATTTTGCAAATTGGTTTATATGTTGCCCTGCAAGTTGCTTTGCACGCTCTTTCTGTGTCAGCACATTCTAAATGGACTCCTTAAGTACCGTCTTTAATTTAATCATTTCTCTCACTTACCAATATTCTGTCTTTAATTTTGACTTACCAAATTGAACCACTTCACACCTATCTGGGTTGAACTCCATCTGCCACTTCTCAGACCAGTTCTACATCCTATCGATGTCCCACTGTAACCTCTGACAACCCTCCACACTATCCACAACATCCCCAACCTTTGTGTCATCAGCAAACTTACTAATCCACCTTTCTACTTCTTCATCCAGGTCATTTATAAAATCACAAAGAGGAGGGGTCCCAGAACAGATCCCTGCGGAACACCACCTCCATGCAGAATACCAATCATCTACAACCACCCTTTGCCTTCTGTGGGCAAGCCAATTCTGGATCCACAAAGCAAGATCTCCTTGGATCCAATGCCTCCTTACTTTCTGAATAAACCTTGCATGGGGAACCTTATCAAATGCCTTACTGAAATCCATATACACTGCATCCACTGCTTTACCTTCATCAATGTGTTTTGTTCCCATCCTCAAAGAATTCAATCAGGCCATGCTGACTATCACTAATCAGATTTTGTCTCTTCAAATGCTCATAAATCCTGCCTCTCAGGATCTTCTGCAATAACTTACCCACCACTGAAGTCAGACTCACTGGTCTATAATTTTCTAGGTTATCTCTCCTCCCTTTCTTGAACAAGGGAACAACATTTGCAATACTCCAATCCTCTGGTACTTTTCTCATTCATGTTGATGATGCAAAGATCATCGCCAGAGGCTCAGCAATCTCCTCCCTCGCATCTCACAGTAGCCTAGGGTATATCTCATTTGGTAGTGGTGACTTATCTAATTTATTGCTTTTTCAAAAGATCCAGCACATTCCCTTTCTTAATGTCTATATGATCAAGCATTTCAGTCCACTGTAAGGCACCCCCACAACTGCCAAGGTCATTTTCCCTGGTGAGTACTGAAGCAAAGTATTCATTAAGTACCTCTGCTATCTCCTCCGGTTCTATACACACTTTACCACTGTCTCTCCTGATTGATCCTATTCTCTCACATACTAGATTCTTGCTCTTCACACACTTTGGAATGCCTTGGGGTTTTCCTTAATCCTGCTCACCAAGGCCTTCTCATGGCCCCTTCTAGCTCTCCTAATTTCCTTCTTAAGTTCCTTCCTAGCAACCTTGTAATTTGAGTGCCGCTAAAAAGCCGCTGTCAGCCAAGTGAAACCCTGGGAGGGCAGCTTCATCTCCGTTCTGTTAAGATCTGATTCCACTACCTGCTCTAATAATGCATTCCAGACTCAGCCACTTTCTGTTTAAAATACTCTCCCCTTAGACTGCTTTAAAATTCTGCCCACTCATCTTTAAACTTATGTCCTCTTGATTTTGATACCCCTACCAAGGAAGAAAGATTCCTAAAATCTACCCTATCTAGGCCTCTTATAATTTTATATACTCCTATCAGGTCATCCTTCAGTCTCCCAGCTCAGCCTGCTTGTCCAACAACTAAGTTCTCCAATTCAAGCAACTTCCTTGTGAACCTCCTTTCTAGCAAAATCACAATCTTCCTACAATGAAGCATTCACAATTGCACACAGCTCTCCAACTGTATACTAAACAATGTTTTGAGAATTTACAACATGTCTGAACTCTTCTCCTCCATGGTCATTCAATCTGCCATTGCTCTGTCCAATCTTCCAGCAGATCTATAATCTGTTTTAACTTTAGACATCCTCCCTCACTCTCCACAACAGCATCAATGTTCATGTTATTTACCAAACTACTAATCATATACCTTAACATAACATCTGTTAATATACGTCACAAACAGTAAAGGTCCCCTACTGATATTTGTAGTATGTCACTGCTTACATGAACCCTGTATCACCATCCTCTGCTTCCTATCACCCAGTTAATTTTGGATCCAATTAGCCATCTCATTTTGAATCTCATGTGCCTTAACCCTTTCGGAGAAGTCTAACATGGAAGATTTCCAAAAGTGTTACCAAAGTCCATGTAAACAAAGACTATTGCCCTGTTGTCATCAGTCATCTTAGTTACCTCCTTACAAAAAATCTCAAATCAGGGAGACAAGATTTTCCCTGTAGAAAGCCATGCTGTTTGTTTACCTTTACTAGAATTTACAAGCCCAGATCTGTGTTGGCTTTCAAACGCTCCTCCTATTTTATCTAAGTATCTGCTCCCAATTCACTTTCACCAGATCCTCTTTTACACTATTGAAATCAGTCTTCCCCCAATTTCAACCAACTTTATTCCTTTTCACAACTACCTTGAAACCTAGAGGATGAGGGTCACTCTTGCAACTTGCCCCCCCCACCTTTCTGATACTTCACCCCCTGCCCAAATATATTTCGAAAAGTAAAGTCAATTAATGCTCTCATCTAGTTGAACTCTTTGCACATTGCCCAAAAACTGACCACACTTGTATGTCATCAATGAGGCAATTCCAGTCAGTATTAGGAAAGATAACACCCTTACTGCAGTAACCCTAATGCCCTCTGTGATTTTCTCAAATACCTGTGCCTCTCATTCCTGGTGACTATTGGGAGACAGAGTAAAACAAGTTGAATGGCAAGTTTATATTTGTTTACCACCAAATGAGACATATAACTCATACACAACACATAAGGTAATATTACCACAAATAACTTAACAAATAATAAGGTGCATTTATTGCACAAGTTAACAGTATGTATATGCTACTGGTACTACATGTCTGATGAGACCCTAGCGGTGTGATCACCCCACTCCTATTCCTAAATTGTACTCAAATGGTCAGCAGCACGATCCATCCATAGTAGTACTGCCATGATATTCTCCCTAATAAATAAAGAGACTCCCCCTTCTCGGCTGTGTTTCCCCCTCTCAGGTCAGATTCAGATTTGGGAAGTCCACTCCCAGGCCAATGTGCGTTTGCTTTTATGACTTCTGTCCTGTGCTACAAATAGATCACATCACTGTAGTTCCTTAACGTTTCTGTTGTCAGCTGATGGACCAAATCAATGTGAAGAAGTGTTGAATCCTCGGTATCGGAAAGGACCTGAAGACTGTTTCGATTACAATGCATCAGTACGTGTTCTACTGAATCTTCACTGATGAAATTTTACTCTGAGGCAATTTCAACAATTTCCCCAAAGACTCATTGAGTCCTAAAGAAGGGTCTTGGCCAGAAACATCAACTATCTATTCATTTCCATAGATGCTGCCTGACTTGCTGATTTCCTCCAGCATTTTGTGTGTGTTGCTTGGGTGTCAGTTATGTTTTTGTGTGTTTAGGAGAGGGTTGTGTGCCTCTGGAGGTGGTGAGATGGAACTGGTGAAGGAGGAGAAATTTTAATCAAATAATCAAGCCCATTGTAACTGTGAGGAGAACACAGAACTAGGGAGAGACTGATCCCAGAAGTAAGAGAGGACCTTTGGGCCTTTTCTCTTTAGGAAAGAAATATGAGTGGGAATCTACCTCAGCTTTTCTTAATGAAGGTTTTGTCACAATGGATTGAAAGAACCAATACAGAACATAAGCATATCAGTCATTTTTACAATTTAGGACAATAGACAATAGAAGAAGATTACTAACTAGTTGGTAAGTATCTGCAAGTGATCACAGGAATGCACAGTGATAAAAGAAAACTATTTTAAGAAGGAACTTGACAATTTCTTGTCAAGAAATGGCAATAGCAATATACTGAGAGATCATTGTTAAATAGGGATGGAGAGGATTGTTTACCCCTGTTATTTAATAACTGACAGGAAGCAGGATCTTCTACACTACTAAACACTCTCATAATCATAAATATTTCTAGTAAGTCAGCAACATCCTTCACCCATAGTCCTGCTCTCATAAAAAAGTTCTCACCTAATTCTCATTCCTAACAGGTATAATATCTCAATTTTGTGCCATTCTGTTACTTTTCCCTGCTTGTCCAATGCCTCTGTATCAATTTTATCAAAATATGAAGACCAGATCATTTCATAATACAGTACATAATACAAAAATATGGTTGATAACTACTATGTTTGATATAAATTCAACATAACATTTGTATGTTCTATTCTTTCCCTCTGAAAATGAAGCCCTTTTCATTCTTTATTTTTGTAATATCCTTATTAATCTGTCACTACTTTGAATGATTCATGCATATTTAGCCCATATCTGTCTGTTTCTCTACCCTTTGTAGCATGTTTCTCAAGAAGTTTAGAGCCTCTTTGCCCTTCATACTACTAATTTATATTGGTTAATTTGCTCATTACTTATCCATTCTGCATTTCAATTATACCCCACAATTTAGTGCATTCCACATGCTTTGAGGTTGCATTTCCAATTAGAGTCATAGACATAAAGCACTATAGAACGGAAATGGCTCAGCACATTAATGCTGACCTTTTTGCCCGGCTACACTAATTTCATCTGCTCGCATTAGGACCGTATCCTTCTATGCCTTATTTATTGTTTAATTAAAGGGTGTAAAACAGTGTCCCAGCACACACCTTGTCAGACATCTCTTCCTACCTTTTGCCAGACTGAGTGCTATCACACACACAAAATGATGGAGGAACTCTGCAGGTCAGGCAGCATCTGTGGAGATGAATAGACAGTTGACATTTTGGGCTGGGATCTTCCTTCATGACTGAGAAGGAAGGGGGAGGATGCCAGAATAAACAGGTTGGGGAAGGGGAAGGAGGCTAGCTGGAAGGTGATAGGGGAAGCCAGGTGGGTGAGAAAGGTCAAGGGCTGATATGAGAGGAAGGAATCTGAGAGGAGAGGAGAGTAGACCATAGGAGAATGGGAAGGTGGGGACCCAGGGGGAAGAAGTAGGCAGGTGAGAAGAGATTAAAAGTGAGAGTAGGGAATAGAAGAGGGGAGAAGAAATATTTGTTTACTGGAAAGAGAAATCGATATCCATGTCCTCAGGTTGGAGGCTACCCAGACAGAATATGAAGTGTTGTTCCTTCATCCTGAGGGTGACCTCATCTTGGCACAAGAGGAGACCGTGGATCGACATGTCAGAATGGGAATGGGAATCAGATTTGAACTGTTGGCCACTGGGAAGTCCTGCTTGTGGCAGATGGTGCGGAGGTGCTCAATGAAGCAGTCCTCCAATTAAAGACGGGTCTCACTAATGTAGAGGGGGCTGCATCAGGAGCACTAAACACAGCAGATTCACAGGTGAAGTGTTGCCTCACTTGGAAGGACTGCCTGGGGCCCTAAAAGGAGATGAGGGAGGAGGTTTAAGGGCAGGTGTGGCACTTAGGCCGCTTGCAGGGAAATTGAAAGGAGGGAGATTAGTGGGGAGGGACAAGTGGACAAGGGAATCATGGAGGAATTGATCCCTGCGTAAAACGGAGTGTCCTGTGCTCCACATGCAGCCTCCTCTACATTGGTGATACCTGTCGTAAATTGACAAACTGCTTCATTGATAATGATCAATATTATAACTACTTAGCTAAGGTAATTGCTTCTACAGTTTGGAACTTGGTACTGCTCAGCACAGAGGAAGTCATTTGACCCATTTAGCAATGTATTTAGTTCCATAAAACTGCACCTTCCCAATATCACAGCAACTTCATAGAATGCATCAGTGGTAGTTTTCTAGAACAGAATATTATTCAAAATTGTTTAATGTCATTTCCATTACACAAGTGTAAAGGAGAATGAAATAATGGTTATTCCAGATACGATGCAGAACAATAAGATAACTAACACAATAATAATAAAAAAAATAAATATAAATACATAAAATAGCTTATAAACATAGATTGACTGTATGTCCATCGAATGATGCAAGTGAACTACAAGAGAATGCTATCTTAGATCTGGTCCTGTGACAGTTAAAATTAATGATCTTGTAGTTAAGGATCCACTTGGAAAGAGTAATCACAGCATGACTGGATCTCTCATAGAAATGGAAAGTGCAATAGTTTGATCTAAACAATGCTTAAAACAAGAAAGGCTACAATGAGAGAAGGTCTGGCTAGCATAGCTATATGGTGGGGCAGTTGAGGAACTGTGGAAGACTTTCAAAGCGATTTTTCATGATGATCAACAAAATTGTATTCCAGTTAAAAGTAAGAATAGGATGGGTAGGGAGATTTGGCCTTGAATAACTGAGGAAATAAATGAAAAGAACATTTATACAAAGTCAGCAAGAGTAATGGGAAGCTGGAACATGGGAAAACTTTAAAAAGCAATGAAGAATCACTAAGCAAGCATTAAGGAAAGGGACTTTAGATTATGAAAATGAACTAGCACAAAATGTAAAAACAGATAGTAAATCTTTTATAATTATATAAAGCTGAAAAGGGTGGTTAAAGTGAACATTGGACACTTGGAATATGAGAAGAGGGAATATTGGGTAATGTAATAGTCATTCAAGGCCTTAGCCATTTCAGCGTTACCCAATATTCCCTGTTTTGACTATTTTCTGTCAGTCTTCACAGTGGAAGATACTTCTAACATGAAATAAGAAGTTATGGACCTCCATACAATCACTGTCACTAAATACGTAAAGACATAGTGATGAGCAAATTGTGGGCCTAAAGTTAGACAAGTCCCCTACTCCTGATTGGATGCATCCCAAGGTACTGAAAGAAATGGTACAAGAAAAGTTACCTTACTAAATATACAGTGGACATGTCAGTGATAATTTCACAGTTGTCTGGACTCTGGGTAGATTGAAAGACAGCAAATATCACACCATTATTAAAAAAGACATGTAACTGTAGGCTTGTTAGCTTAATATCTATAGTCAGGAAAATGTGTGAAACTATCATTAAGGAAGAAATAACAAAACATCTGGATAGAAGTGGTTCCATCAGTCAGACCCAGCATGAAATCATGAGGACAGGTCTTGTTTGACAAACTAAATGGAGTTCTCAAGGGTATAACAAATGCAGTGGATAGAGGGGGATAGATGGATGTTGTACCTTTGGATTTCCAGAAAGTATATAATAAAGATTTATCTGTAAGATAAGGATGCATGAAGTTGGAAGTAATGTACTAACAGGACACAGGTTTTGTTAATCAAGGGAAGGAAGAGGGTTGGGATAAATAGGTTTTTTTTGGTTGGTGAAGTGACCCAGGGGTCAGTGCTGGGTCCATAAATGTTCATGACATTCATTAATGATTTAGAAGAGTGGACTGAGTGTAGCGAATGTAAGTTTGTTGTTGACACTAAATTGAGCTGAAAAGCAAATCATGCAGAGGATGTGGAGAATCAACAGAGAGATATAGATAGGTGAAGTGAGTGGACAAGTGTTTGGCAGATGGAGTACAACACTGGTAAATGTGAGGTCATCCACTTTGGAAGGAAAAATTGAAGATCAAATTATTATTTAAAAGATTACAGCATGCTGGTGTGCAGCGGGACCTAAGTACTTGTGCATCAATCGCAAAAGGTTGGTTTGCAGGTGCAACAGGTTTATCAAGGAGGCAAATGGAATGTTGGTCTTCGTTGCTAGTGGGATTGAATTTAAGAGTGGGAGGTTATGCTGCAACTGTACAGGGTATTGGTGAGCCCACATCTGGAGTACTGTATACAGTTCTGTCTCATTATTTGTGGGAAGACAAACTGACTTTGGAGGCAGTGCAGAGGAGATTCATCAGGTTGATTCTGAGATGAGAGGTTTAGCCTCTATGGAGAGATTAAGATAACTGGGACTGCACTCTGGAAATTCAAAGAATGAGAGGGGACCTTATATCAACATAACATTATGAAAGGTAGAGACAGGAAAGTTGTTAGCACTGGTAAACTAAACTAGAACCTGGGGACATGGCTGAAAGATTTGATGGAGTAGATATAAGATGGAGATAAGAAGAAACTGCTTTTCATAGAGAGTAGTGAATCTGTAGAGTTCTCTGCCCAGGGAAGCAGAATAGGCCACCTCATTAAGTACATCTTTAAGACACAGTTAGAGTTTGCACTATAGAGGAATTAAGGCTTATGGGGAAAATGCAGGTAGGTGAAGCTGATCAGAGGCCTTCTCTTTGCCATCCTAACTTTTCCTTATTCCCTCATTTCATATGAGTATTCCAAGTTTGTGATTTGAGAGAGAAAAGGCAAATGCAGAATATAAACATTGATTGTCAGCTCACTGAGCCTGTAATTGGTTCTGTTTTGTAATGCTGTGTTAGTAGTTGGAATTGTTAAAGGAGTTTACTGTTTTTGCAGGAAAATACCTCAGACTGTGGTGGCGGAACAATGTTGATCCCCTCATCCTGCACCTTGCTGATTTTGCAACTGTTTCTCCTGACCTGGACTACCAACCTCAACCATGTTCCCTTGGCCAGAGGCCTTTGAGTTGGGACTTCCTTGTAACCAGATATCAGCTGTGTGGCTCTCATGGCTGAGGACTTCCCTCCCTCGGAAGCCTATTTCTTCATTCCAGTCTCACATCTCCGTGTTGTCGTGTGGTGGAGCTGCAAACCGTGTGTGTGTGTGGAG
The DNA here is from genome assembly GCF_030144855.1 of Hypanus sabinus. Taxonomy (NCBI): domain Eukaryota; kingdom Metazoa; phylum Chordata; class Chondrichthyes; order Myliobatiformes; family Dasyatidae; genus Hypanus; species Hypanus sabinus. The sequence continues at coordinate 58,950,287 of NC_082724.1, read as the reverse complement.
CTGGTCTATTGTGGTCGTTTGGACAACCAATATTTTCCTGGCAAGATAACTTGTGGGGAAAGCAGGATTTCATGGATCTACTTTGTGGAAGACCTTTACATGGATACGAAGATGGGAAATGCAAGAGGAGCCCTTTTGTCACCTTATGTTGGCCTCACTGCTTTCCTGACCTTCTCTTTACTTTTAATAGGAGATCTTGACAGTTTCAGTGTTACTGGATATCGTTACATCCATTGGTATATTCTGCTTTTATCTGCTTTTGACAGGTTGCATTTATTTATGCACTCCTTAATTTTGCCAAATGAAGGAAAGCTAAAGTTACAGGACTGTTATGCAACAGAAGTGTGTTATGACATCAGCAGTCAGGAGCATGTTTTCCATCCTCATCTTCCAGTTGCCAGAATCGTTTTTATACCACAGCTTCCACTTTTTATTCAGGGAGATCGCTATCCTCAGTAGTTAAATATGTACCTCATTAGTTCTTTTAAACTCTTAATCTTAATTGTTGTTTCATCCAAGCCCAGGGGCTGCTGCAAGGCAGATGCCCTGTCAGAGGTTCAGGTTCTCCAGCTGTTGTTCACATTCCAGCTGTTGCTTGCATTCTGCTGTAAGTGTGGAACAGTGTGCAAGCACAGATCACAGGCAACTTTAGAGGATTTCCAATTAAATGAGTTAAGTGTGAAAATATTTTTTTGCACAGTAACTGAGGAGACAAGTGAAGGAGTGATTTTCACTAATAGATGAGGAGCCTTGTTCTAACTTCCCCTTTCTACCATGTGCTACTTATAGGTAGTAAGTGACCTTGGTGATTGAGAGTGTGCAAAATATATGTTAGTTCAGGTTGGGTGAGCGTTTTGTCAAGTCCCATACAAGATGTTCCTTGAGAGGAAGGATGTATGTTACATTATTTGTAAGCTGATTAAGTATTGCCTACAGACAGGGCTCGTTATTTGTGCATCTGTTCCTTACAGAAGGTCAACACTTTGAAAGAATAATGTCCAAGATTATCAAACAAAAGTCAGTAAGTGTAGCATTTATTGGACATGTTTTAAGTGCTGTGATATTGTTACACTATAGACATTCTAGGCGGCTATAGTGAGTGAATTTTCAACACCTGTTAGATATCAAACCTCCCTATATTAAAAAAACACTGGGATTTTTAAATCTCTAATCAGCAGAGGACATTACTCTTTAGGTATGTTACTTATACATGGTGGTTCACTCACAAAATAAACTTCATATCCAAAAAAACAATTTCAGTTTGTGTTACTCTTGAGCTTCGAGTGAATAACCTGTACCTGTGTTGGCTCTGCTAAATAAGCAATAGCATCTCAAAGTGTACCCAGGCTGCCTTAAGCAACCACTACCCATCTGACACAGTTCTGGAATACCCTGTTCTGGGGTAACACAGTCAGGACACATGCACCCCTGGTATTTAAATAAACTTCAAAAAGTTTCAGAGAAAAAGACTGGAAATCTAACATTGTGCATTACACTGTATGATGTTGAATTAAGTGTGAATGCTATATTGGAGTTTCTCAACACTACCCTCTGGAGTCAGGAAGGACTAGATCTCAATATTAAGCAATATGGTACAACTTAGCATCAGTATTTCAGCATTAATTAATGTATTGCTAATAACTATCAAACTTTATGCTTTCACACATTTTAATTCTACGTCCCAATTCCATTCTGATATGTCTATCCATGGCTTCCTCTACTGTCAAGATGAAGCCACACTCAGATTGGAGGAACAACACCTTTTATACCTTCTGGGTAGCCTCCAACCTGATGGCGTGAACATTGACTTCTCTAACTTCTATTAATGCCCCTCCTCCCCTTCTTAACCATCTCTGATTTATTTATTTCCCCACCTTTTTTTTCCTCTCTCTGCCTGTTCTCCATCTCCCTCTGGTGCTTCCCCCCCACCTCCTTCCTCTCTCCCTAGGCCTCCCGTCCCATGATCCTTTCCCTTCTCCAGCTGTGTATCCCTTTTGCCAATCACCTTTCCAGCTCTTAGCTTCACCCCACCCCCTCCAATCTTCTCCTATCATTTTGCATTTCTCCCTTCCCCCTCCCTCTCCTACTTTCAAATCTCTTACTATCTTTTCTTTCAGTTAGTCCTGACAAAGGGTCTCGGCCCGAAACGTTGACAGTGCTTCTCCCTATAGATGCTGCCTGGCCTGCTGCGTTCCACCAGCATTTTGTGTGTGAAACTTTATGCTTGTCACCCTGTAAAAGTAACATTTCTTTGCAATACCTTTTTTAATCACACATCACTGAATACCTCCATTGAAAGCACACTCATAAAGAAATGTGTTTTATGTAATGTAAAAGTGCCCATGTCTGTTAGTTTTTAATCAGTCACTACAAATTTTAAAAAAGCAAACAGCTGCACACCGCTGTTGTACTATTGAAGGATGTTCAAATCTTGAATGCTCTGCTTTGTGCCAGTATCCAGTTCTTATCTATACTAATCCCAGTTGTTGAAAATGCAAAGCAAAACAGAACACTAGAGATACTCAACAGATCAGGCAGCTTCTACAGAAGAAGATAAAATGGTATTGATATTACAGGTGAATGACCTTATGTTAGAACTGGTCAGCTCTAAAGCAGAATGGTTATCTGAACCTGTTCCATTCAACACTGACTCCTGAGGGCTGCAGCATTCCTAATCAGGAAATGAAGTGCTTTTCCTTGGGCATGGTTGGTACAATAGGAAAAACCAAGATAAAGCAATCTAAACGGAAGAAGAACATACAATTATATAGTTAGAGCCACCCTTGTCAGCTGAATGTGGGTGATGTGCAAAGCAATTACCCATCCATATTTGGTTTCAACAATATAGAGGAAACCACATTATAAACACTCTGTATTGTGAATTATTGCCTCACAGACAAGGACTGTTTGGGTCCCTCAATGGTAGAAAGGAGTGGTTGGTGGAAATGGAAGAACTAATCAGAAAATTGCAAAGGAATGGTCCAGGAAGAGGATGGTAGGAGCAGAGCTGAAGGAAATAGAGGTCATATTGAGAACATTGACAGAGGGGAAGTCACAGGTAAGGAAAAAGTTAATGTGCGTCAAAAGCAATGGTGTGAAAAATCACATAATTACAGCAGATCAGCTGGATATAGAATGGAATGAAATACATGAAGCAAGGTCGCTGGAGATGTACATAGAACAGAAAATATTACCACACAGTTACAGTACAGGCCTGTTGGCCTGTGATGTTGTGCCAACCTTTTAACCTACTCTAAGGTCAATCTAACCCTCTTTCCAACATAGCCCTCCAGTTTACTCTCATCCTTCAGCCCATCAAAGAACTTCTTAAATGCCCTTAATGTACCTGCCTCAGGCATGTCCACTCAATCTATGCCTCTTATTATCATCTTGTACACCTCTATCAAGTCTCCTATCATCCTCCTTTGCTCCAAAGAGAGAAACCTTAGCTCACCCGGCCTGTCCTCATGTAATTTTCTCTAATCCAGCTATATAGAACATAGAATAGTACAGCACATTACAGGCCCTTTGGCCCACAGTGTTGTGCTGACCCTCAAGCCCTGCCTCCCATATAACCCCCTCCCCCCACCTTAAATTCCTCCATATACCTGTCTAGTAGTCTCTTAAACTTCACTAGTGTATCTGCCTCCTCCACTGACTCAGGCAGTGCATTCCACGCACCAACCACTCTCTGAGTGAAAAACCTTCCTCTAATATCCCCCTTGAACTTCCCTCCCCCTACCTTAAAGCCATGTCTTCTTGTACTGAGCAGTGGCGCACTGGGGAAGAGGCGCTGGCTGTCCACTCTGTCTATCCCTCTTAATATCTTGTACACCTCTATCTCCTCTGTCTCCTCTCATCCTCCTCCTCTCCAAAGAGTAAAGCCCTAGCTCCCTTAATCTCTGATCATAATCCATACTCTCTAAACCAGGCAGCATCCTGGTAAATCTCCTCTGTACCCTTTCCAATGCTTCCACATCCTTCCTATAGTGAAGCGTTGAGAACTGGACACAGTACTCCCAAGTGTGGCCTAACCAGAGTTTTATAGAGCTGCATCTTTACATCACGTCTCTTAAACTCTATCCCTCGACTTATGAAATACAGTGGGAGGATTAATTTCTTTCCAATTCAACAATATAGATCTTCTAGCCATCAGAGTTAGAAATGCAATCATTCGACGGGCAGAAGAAGATAAATGCAGTGAGTCTAACATTGGTAAACCAAAAATTGCGGTAATAGGATGAGGTTGTAAATCAATATTCAAAACCGCAGAAATAATATCAAAAATATCTTTCCAATATTTTTTCAAAAATGAACAAGACCAAAACATATGAGTTAAAGACGCGATTTCAGATTGACATCTATCACAGATAGGATTAATATAAGAGTAAAAATGAGCTTATGTATCCTTGGACATATGGGCCCTATGTACGAACTTAAATTGTATTAATGAATGTTTGGCACATATCGATGATGTATTAACTAATTGAAGAATTCTATCCCAATTCTCACTAGGAATAATAAGGTTAAGCTCTCTTTCCCAATCCTTTTTGGTCTTATAAAGGGGCTCTGAACGTATCTTCATAATTATATTATAAAGTTTTGAAATAAGCCCTTTTTGAAAAGGGTCTAATTCAAACAAACTCTCCAAAATATCTGAAGGCACAAAATTTGGAAACGTAGGGAGTACGGTACTTAAAAAATGTCTAATCTGTAAATATCTAAAAAAATGAAATTTAGGCAAGTTAAATTTGTTGGATAATTGTTCAAAAGACATAAAACAATTATCCAAAAATAAATCAGAAGACCTTAGTAATCCCTTAGTTTTCCAAGCCGAATAAGCTTGATCTATAATGGAAGGGTGGAAAAAACAATTAGATACAATAGGACTATTTAAAACGAATTGAGTCAACCCAAAAAATTTCCGAAATTGAAACCATATACGTAAAGTATGTTTAACTATCGAGTTGTCAATTCGTTTCGGCAATTTAGAGAGAGCAAAAGGGAGAGAGGTCCCTAAAATAGAACCCTGAACATAAGCTGATACAGATTTAATTTCTAAACTCACCCAATGAGGGCCGAAAGACTGTTCTATTTATTATAATTTATAATAAATTACTATGTTTGCGCATCACACATTTAGATGGAGACATAACATAGCAATTTTTATTTCTCATGTGTGTGAAGGATGTAAGAAATAAAGTCAATTCATTCATTCATTCAGGTGCTGGAAATCCAGAGCAACACACAAAATGGTGAGGAACTCAGCAGGTCAGGCAGCATCTATCAACCATCCTAAGATACACTCAGTGGCTACCTTATGAGGTGCCTTCTGTGGCCACTGAGTGTATATTTGTGGTCGTCTGTTTTTGTAGCCCATCCACTTCTCGGTTTGATGTGTTGGTGCATAAGAAGATGCTCTTCAACACACCACTGTTATAAATCGTGGTTATTTGAGTTGCTGTCGACTTCTTATCAGCTTGAACCAGTCTGGCCATTCTCCTCTGACTTCTTTCATTAACAAGGCACCTTTGCTCACAGAATTGCTACTCACTGGATGCTCTTTGTTTTTCTCACCATTCTCTGTAAACCTTAGAGACTGCTGTGCCTAAAAATCCTGGGAGATCAGCAATTTCTGAGATACTCAAACCACCCTGTCTGGCACCAACAATCATTCCACAGTCAAAATCACTTAAATCACATTTCTTCCCCATTCTTATATTTGGTTTGAACAACAACTGAACCTCTTGACCATGTCTGCATATTTTAATGCATTGAGTTGCTGCTACATGATTGGCTGATTATATATTAGCATAACGGACAGGTTGTTGGGACCCACTTCCCAGCGCACTCGAACCGGCTCACAAAGTGGTGCGTGCCGGCATTGAGGCCAGTTCCAAAGAGGGTGCCAAGCCTGCTTCACCAGCAAGGTGTGGATACAGTACAGGAATACAGGAAGGCTTTAAAGTGAGGCCACAAAGTTTGAATAAACCCCTTTTGCAACTGCAGCTCACCAACTACGTGTTGTTATTTCAGCGCTGTGTGTAGCACACCGCTACAAGGTGTACCTAATAAAGTGGCTATTGTATGTAGATAAATGACAAGGATGAACTAAATTTTTGAGTGTTGCCCAGAAACACATTCTTCATTAAGGGATTTTTGCCCAATGAAGATGGAGGCATATATTGCTGGATGTAATTTCAAGGAACAAGATGAATCATGTGAGCAATTACAGCGAGTATTGATGGAATAGTGATTATAATGGCATAAGATTTAGTCTGGCTATGGAAAGGGACTTGCAACAAGATACAGATATTTATTAGAGAGGAATCAATTGCAGAGGTTTTCTACGAATTTCTTTTGTTTGATTTCAAGTCAAGTCACCCAAAATGCTGATGGAACACAGCAGGCTAGGCAGCATCTATAGGGAGAAGCACTGTCAATGTTTCGGACTGAGACCCTTCGTCCTGCGATCCAAGATGGTGCAATTTCCGAACCAGGCAGTGATGCAGCTGCTCAGGATACTCTCAATACAACCCCTGTAGAATGTGATGAGGATGGGGGGTGGGAGATGGATTTTCCTCAGCCTTCGCAGAAAGTAGAGATGCTGCTGGGCTTTCTTTGCTATGGAGCCGGGGTTGAGGGACCAGGTGAGACTCTCCGTCAGGTGAACACTGAGAAATTTGGTGCTCTTAATGATCTCTACCGAGGAGCCGTCGATGTTCAGTGGGGAGTGGTCACTCCGTGCCCTCCTGAAGTCAACAACCATCTCTTTTGTTTTGTTCACATTTAGAGACAGGTTGTTGGCCCTGCACCAGTCTGTTAGCCGCTGCACCTCCTCTCTGTAAGCTGACTCGGCATTCTTGCTGATGAGACCAACCACGGTCGAGTCATTGGCGAACTTGATGATATGGTTCGAGCTGTGTGTTGCAGCACAATCGTGGGTTACCAGAGTGAACAGCAGTGGACTGAGTATGCAGCCCGGGGAGCCCTCGTGCTCAATGTGATGGTGTTGGAGATGCTGTTCCCGAAACGGACTGACTGAGGTCTCCCAGTCAGGAAGTCTAGGATCCAGTTGCAGAGGGAGGTGTTCAGGCCCAGTAGGCTCAGCTTTCCAATCAGTTTCTGAGGGATGATTGTGTTGAATGCTGAACTGAAGTCTATGAACAGCATCCGAACGTATGTGTCTTTTTTGTCCAGGTGGATTAGGGCCAGGTAGAGGGTGATGGCAATGGCATCGTCTGTTGAACGGTTGGGATGGTACGCAAACTGCAGGGGGTCTAATGAGGGGGGGCAGCAGGGTCTTGATATGCCTCATGATGAGCCTCTCGAAACACTTCATGATGATGGATGTGAGTACAATGGGACGGTAGTCATTTAGGCAGGACACTGAAGACTTCTTCGGCACGGGGACGATGGTGGTGGCCCTGAAGCACATTGGAATGGTGGTGCTGCTCAGGGAGATGTTGAAGATATCAGTGAGAACATCTACATGCAGGTCTGCACATCCTCTGAGCACTCTAACAGGAATATTGTCTGGTCCAGCAGCCTTTCGTGGGTTGACCCTGCAGAGGGTTCTTCTCACATCGGCCACGGAGAGACACAGCACCTGGTCATTTGTAGGAGGGGTGGATTTCCTTGCCGCCACATCATTTTCTGCCTCAAAATTGGTGTAGAAGTTATTCAGCGCATCTGGGAGGGAGGCATCCTCCGCACAGTCAGGTGATGGTGTCCTATATTTGGTGATGTCCTGAATCCCCTCCCACATGCGATGCATGTCGCTGCTGTCCTGGAAGTGGCTGTGGATTCGCTGGGCGTGTGCACGCTTTGCCTCTCTGATGGCCCGGGACAGTTCGGCCCTCGCTGTAATTAGGACTGCCTTGTCACCTGCTCTGAAGGGGGAGTCATGGGTCCTCAGCAGTGCACACACCTCCCTGGTCATCCATGGCTTCTTGTTAGCACGTTCAGTGATGGTCTTGGACATAGTAACATCATCACATAATGCACTTGCTGATGTAGCTAGTCTCTGATGCCATGTACTCCTCTAAATTGGCATTAGACATTGCAAAGAGATTGGCATGTAAAACTCAAATTGATCAAAGGATGTGGAATCAAGTATGAAACATCTACATCACCGCGAGGTGGGAAGATATTTAATACCCGAGCACCCAGGGTAGCTGCAGGTAAAGAATAAAATGAAGCGAATGGGTAACTATGATGTTGTTGGGATAACGGAGACATGGCTGCAGGGAGATCAGACCTGGGAAATGAATGTACAAGGGTATACGTGCTATCGTAGGGACAGAAATGTGGGCAGAGGGGGTGGGGTAGCCCTGTTGGTGAGGAATGAGATTCAGTCCTTTGCAAGGGAGGACATAGGATCAGGAGAAGTGGAGTCTGTGTGGATAGAATTGAGGAACAGTAAGGGCAAAAGGACCCTAATGGGTGTTGTCTATAGGCCACCAAACAGTAGCATGGATATTGGGTGCAAGTTGAATAGGGAGTTAACATTGGCATGTGGCAAAGGTAATGTCACAGTAGTTATGGGGGATTTCAACATGCAGGTGAACTGAGAGAATCAGGTTGGTGCTGGACCCCAGGATAGGGAGTTTGTAGAGTGCCTACGGGATGCATTCTCGGAACAGCTTGTATGAGAGCTGACCAGGGACAAGGCTATTCTGGATCTAGTGTTGTGTAATGAACAGGATTTGATAAGTGATCTTGCAGTAAAGGAGACATTAGGAGGTAGTGATCATAATATGATAAGTTTTTATCTGCAATTTGAGAAGGATAAGGGCAGCTCGGAGGTGTCAGTGTTGCAGTTGGACAAAGGAGACTATGGAGCCATGAGGGAGGAGCTGGCCAAAGTTAACTGGACGGATATCCTAGCAGAAAAGACAGTGGAACAGCAATAGCAGGTATTCTTGGGAATAATGCACAAGGTGCAAAATCAGTTCATCCCCCGGAGAAGGAAGGATTCAAAGGGGGGAAAGGGGCCACAGTGATTGACAAAGGAAGTCAGAGATTGCATAGCATTAAAAAAAAGGAAGTATGACAGAGCTAAGGTGAGTGGGAGGACAGATGAATGGGAAATTTTTAAGGAACAACAGAACTTAACTAAAAAGGCAAGAGAAAAAATGAGGTACGAACGCAAGCTAGCCAGGAATATGAAGGAGGATAGCAAAAGCTTTTTTAGGTATGTGAAGAGAAAGAAGATAGTTAAGAACAATGTTGGGCCCTTGAAGAATGAATTGGGTGAAATTGTTTTGGGAAACAGAGAAATGGCAGAAGAATTTAATAAGTACTTTAGATCTGTCTTCACTAAGGAAGACACAAGCAATCTCCCAGATGTATGGATGGGCCAAGGACATAGGGTAACAGAGGAAATTAAACAGATTGACATTAGGAAGGAAACAGTGATGAGTAGACTGATGGGACTGAAGGCTGACAAATCCCCAGGTCCAGATGGTCTGCATCCTAGGGTACTAAAAGAGGTGGCCCTGGAAACTGTGGATGCATTGGTAATCATTTTCCAATGTTCCTTAGATTCAGGATCATTTCCTGAGGATTGGAGAATGGCTAATGTTATCCCACTTTTTAAGAAAGGAGGGAGGGAGAAAACAGAGAACTATCGACCTGTCAGCCTAACATCAATAGTGGGGAAGATGCTAGAGTCCATTATTAAAGATGAAATAGTGGCATATCTAGATAGCAGTGATAGGATTGGGCCAAGCCAGCATGGATTTACCAAGGGTAAATCATGCTTGACTAATCTATTGGAGTTTTTCGAGGATGTAACCAGGAAGTTAGACAAGGGAGATCCAGTGGATGTAGTGTACCTCGATTTTCAGAAGGCATTTGATAAGGTCCCACATAGGAGATTGGTGGGTAAAATCAAAACTCATGGCATTGGGGGGAAGACATTGACGTGGATAGAAAACTGGTTGGCAGATAGAAAGCAAAGGGTAGTGGTGAATGGGTGTTTCTCGGAATGGCAGGTGGTGACTAGTGGGGTGCCACAGGGCTCGGTATTGGGACCACAGCTGTTTATGATTTACGTCAATGATTTAGATGAAGGCATAGAATAACATCAGCAAATTTGCTGATGAGACTAAGCTGGGTGGCAGTGTGACATGTGATGAGGATGTTAGGAGAATTCAGGGTGACTTGGATAGGCTGGGTGAGTGGGCAGATACTTGGCAGATGACGTTTAATGTGAATAAGTGTGAGGTTATCCACTTTGGGAGTAAGAACAGGAAGGCAGATTATTATCTGAACGGTGTAAAGTTAGGTAAGGGAGAAATACAAAGAGATCTAGGAGTCCTTGTTCATCAGTCACTGAAGTTGAATGAGCAAGTGCAGCAGGCAGTGAAGAAGGCTAATAGAATGTTGGCCTTTATTACAAAGGGAATTGAGTAATAGAGCAAGGAAATCCTCTTGCATTTGTACAGGGCCCTGGTGAGACCACACCTGGAGTATTGCGTACAGTTTTGGTCTCCAGGGTTAAGGAAGGACATCCTGACTGTAGAGGAAGTGCAGCATAGATTCACAAGGTTAATTCCTGGGATATCAGGACTGTCTTACGCAGAGAAGTTAGTGAGACTGGGCTTGTACACGCTGGAATTAAGGAGATTGAGAGGGGATCTGATTGCAACATATAAGATTATTATGGGATTGGACAAGATAGAGGCAAGAAATATGTTCCAGATGCTGGGAGAGTCCAGTACCAGAGGGCATGTTTTGAGAATAAGGGGTAGGTCATTTAGGACAGAATTAAGGAAAAACTTCTCCCAGAGAGTTGTGGGGGTATTGATAGTAGATGATCAGCCATGATCTCAAAATGGCGGTGCAGGCTCGAAGGGCCAAATGGTCTACCTCTGCACCTATTGTCTATTGTCTATTAAAAGCCTCTAATGTATTTGCCTCCACCACCACACCAGGTAGCGCATTCCAGGCATCCACCACTCTGAGTAAAAACTTACTCCACTCATCCTCCTTAACCCTACCACTTCTCACCTTCAATGCATGCCCTCTGGTATTAGACATTTCAACCCTGGGAAACAGACACTCTCTGTCCACTCTTATCTATGCCTCTTATAGACTTGTGAATCTCTATCAGATCTCCCCTCAGTTTCCAACATTTAAGCAAAACCTGAGTTTATCCAGCCTCTCGTGATAGCATATGTCCTCTAAACTGGGCAGTATCCTGGTAAACCTCTCCTGTAAACTCTCCAAAGCCTCAACATCTGTCCTATACTGTTGAGACCAGAACAGTACACAATACTCAAAATGTGGCCTTACCAGAGTTTTATAACGTTGTAACATAATCACCTGACTTTTGAACTCAGTGCCTCGACTATTAAAAACAAGTATTCCATAAGTTTTTTTAACCACCCTATGTAACCACTTTCAATGAGCTATGAACTTAAATCTTAAGATTGCTCTGCTCAACAAAACAGATAAGGACCTTGCATTTAACAGTGTACTGTAGCGGTGTGCTACACGCAGCGCTAAAATTACGACACGGAGTCGGTAACTGCAGTCGAAGGAAAAACTTTATTCGAAAACTTCAGCCTCACTTTTAAGCCTCTGTCAACCGGCCCCCCATGGCGAAGAGGCTCCAAAGCTCTGTGCTCGCAAACCCCCGTAGGCTATCTAATTGTGAGTCGGTTCGCATACGCTAGGAAATGAGCCGCCACATAACCCCCCCCCAGAACCGGCGATACACCCCCCAATGTCCACAGCCTGGGCCAGAACCTGCTTGGGAGGTCGGCCTCTGCGCCGAGGCGCCGGAAACTCGGCCGGTTGCGCCAGGTCCACATGGGCCGGCTTGAGGCGGTCCACCGTGAAAACCTCCTCCTTCCCCCCAACGTCCAGCACGAACGTGGACCCGTTGTTCCGGAGCACCGTAAACGGCCCCTCGTATGGCCGCTGCAGCGGCGGCCGATGCCCGCCCCTTCGTACAAACACAAACTTACAGTTCCGTAGGTCTTTGGGTACGCAGGTCGGGTGCCGCCCATGCTGTGAAGTGGGTATGGGGGCCAGGTTACCGAGCTTCTCGCGAAGTCTGCCCAGGACTGCTGCGGGAGCTTCCTCTTGCCCCCTTGGGGCTGGTAGGAACTCCCCGGGGACGGCCAGGGGCGCGCCGTATACCAACTCGGCCGACGAGGCGTGCAGGTCGTCCTTGGGCGCTGTGCGAATGCCGAGTAGGACCCAGGGAAGCTCGTCCGCCCAGTTGGCTCCTCGCAGGCGGGCCATGAGGGCCGACTTCAGGTGACGGTGGAAACGCTCCACTAGCCCGTTCGACTGTGGGTGGTAGGCAGTGGTGTGGTGCAGCTGAGTCCCCAAAAGGCTGGCCATAGCTGACCACAGGCTGGAGGTGAACTGGGCGCCTCTGTCGGAGGTAATGTGGGCTGGTACACCAAAGCGGGATATCCAGGTGGCGAGCAGGGCTCGGGCGCAAGATTCGGAGGTGGTGTCGGTGAGCGGGACCGCCTCTGGCCATCTTGTGAACCGGTCCACGATAGTCAGGAGGTGCCGCGCTCCGCGCGACACTGGCAGGGGGCCCACGATATCCACATGAATGTGGTCGAAACGCCGGTGGGCGGGATGGAACTGCTGCGGTGGGGCTTTGGTGTGCCGCTGCACCTTGGCCGTCTGGCAGTGCATGCACGTTCTGGCCCATTCACTGACCTGTTTGCGGAGTCCGTGCCAAACGAACCTGCTGGAAACCATCCGGACAGTTGTCCGGATGGAGGGATGCGCCAAGTTATGAATGGAGTCGAAAACACGTCGCCGCCAGGCTGCGGGGACGACCGGACGGGGCCGGTCGGTGGCGACGTCACAGAGTAGGGTCCTCTCACCTGGGCCCACGGGGAAGTCCTGGAGCTGCAAACCAGAGACTGCAGTCCTGTAACTCGGAATCTCCTCATCTACCTGCTGTGCCTCTGCCAGTGCCTCAAAGTCTACCCCTTGGGAAAGGGCATGAACGGTAGGGCGAGAGAGCGCATCCGCCACGACATTGTCCTTACCCGAGACGTGCCGGACATCCGTTGTGTATTCAGAGATGTAGGACAGGTGGCGTTGCTGGCGGGATGACCAGGGGTCGGATGCTTTCGTAAACGCAAAGGTAAGCGGTTTGTGGTCCGTGAACGCGGTGAAGGGCCGGCCTTCTAGGAAGTACCTGAAATGCCGGATTGCCAGGTAGAGCGCCAACAGTTCCCGGTCAAAAGCACTGTACTTGAGCTCGGGTGGCCGCAGGTGTTTGCTGAAAAACGCGAGGGGTTGCCAGCGACCTGCGATGAGTTGCTCCAGCACCCCACCGACTGCCGTGTTTGATGCGTCCACTGTGAGGGCGGTAAGGGTGTCCATTCTGGGATGTACTAGCATTGCGGCGTCAGCCAAAGCTTCCTTCGTTTGAACGAAAGCGGCGGCGGACTCCTCGTCCCAGGTAATGTCCTTGCTCGGACCCGACATCAGGGCGAACAGGGGGCGCATGATCCGGGCAGCTGAAGGGAGGAAGCGGCGGTAGAAATTGACCATACCTACGAATTCCTGAAGGCCTTTGATCGTGGTGGGTCGGGGGAAGTGGCGGACCGCATCTACCTTAGCGGGCAGAGGGGTTGCCCCGTCTTTAGTAATCCTGTGGCCCAGGAAGTCAATGGTATCAAGTCCGAACTGGCATTTGGCAGGGTTGATTGTAAGACCGTACTCACTCAGTCGGGCGCAGAGTTGACGGAGGTGGGACAGATGCTCCTGACGACTGCTGCTGGCTATGAGGATGTCATCCAAATAGATGAACGCGAAGTCCAGGTCCCGTCCCACCGCGTCCATTAACCGCTGGAACGTCTGTGCGGCATTCTTCAGGCCGAACGGCATGCGGAGGAACTCGAAGAGGCCAAACGGGGTGATGAGAGCCGTTTTGGGGACGTCGTCAGGATGCATCGGGATTTGATGGTACCCTCGGACAAGGTCGACCTTGGAGAAGATCCGGGCGCCGTGCAGGTTTGCCGCAAAGTCCTGAATGTGCGGCACAGGGTAGCGGTCCGGTGTGGTAGCCTCGTTCAGCCTGCGGTAGTCGCCGCACGGTCTCCAGCCCCCCGTCGCTTTGGGCACCATGTGCAGGGGGGAAGCCCAGGGGCTGTCGGACCGCCGGATGATCCCCAATTCCTCCATTCTCTGGAACTCCTCCTTCGCCAGTCGGAGCTTGTCCGGGGGAAGCCGCCGAGCACGGGCATGGAGGGGTGGTCCCTGTGTCGGGATGTGGTACTGTACGCCGTGCCTGGGCATGGCTGCTGTGAACTGCGGTGCCAGAACCGATGGGAACTCCGCCAGGACCCTGGTGAAGTTGTTGTCGGACAGCGTGATGGAGCCGAGGTGAGGGGCTGGCAACTGGGCCGCGCCCAGGGAGAACGTCTGAAAGGTCTCGGCGTGTACCAGTCTCTTCCTGGGCAGGTCAACCAGCAGGCTGTGAGCTCGCAAAAAATCCGCACCCAGAAGCGGTTGGGCTACGGCGGCCAGTGTGAAGTCCCACGTGAACTGGCTGGAGCCCAACTGTAGCTGCACCTGACGGGTGCCATAGGTCCTTACTGTGCTGCCATTCACGGCCCTCAGGGGGGGACCCGGTGCCCTGCTGCGGGTGTCGTAACTCGTCGGAGGTAAAACGCTGACCTCAGCCCCAGTATCGACCAAAAAGCGGCGTCCCGACCTGCTATCCCACACATACAGGAGGCTATCCCGATGGCCAGCCGCCGTAGCCATCAGCGGCGGCTGGCCCTGGCGTTTCCCGGGAACTTGCAGGGCGGGCGGCAACGGCGGGCTTCTGCGCCCCACCGCTGGTGGTAGAAGCACCAGTGGTCATTGGGCCGGGGGTTAGTGGGCTCTGCGGCCGGGCCTGGACTGGTTTGCTGCCGGGAGCGTGGCTGGGAGATCTGTGCGATGGACGCCCCGCTCACCTTTTTGGTGTTCCACAGCAAGTCCGCCCGGGCTGCCACCTTCCGGGGGTCACTGAAATCCGCGTCGGACAGCAGCAGGCGTATGTCCTCGGGCAGCTGCTCCAGGAATGCCTGCTCAAACATGAGGCCTGTGTGTCCCTCGGCCAGAGACAACATCTCATTCATTAAAGCCGATGGAGGTCTGTCGCCCAAGCCATCCAGGTGCAGTAAACGGGCAGCCCGCTCGCGCCGTGAGAGTCCGAAAGTCCTGAGGAGCAGAGCTTTGAATTCCGTGTACTTGCCGTCTGCCGGGGGCGACTGTACGAACTCCGTGACCTGGGCAGCTGTGTCCTGGTCGAGGGAGCCCACCACGTAGTAGTAGCGGGTGTCTTCTGAGGTGATCCGGCGAACGTGGAATTGGGCTTCGGCTTGCTGGAACCATAGGTCCGGGCGCTGTGTCCAGAAACCCGGCAGTTTCAACGAAACCGCATGAACAGAGGCGGCGTCGGTCATTTCTGGTCCAAAAATCGTTTGGACCGTCGGGGTCACCAATTGTAGCGGTGTGCTACACGCAGCGCTAAAATTACGACACGGAGTCGGTAACTGCAGTCGAAGGAAAAACTTTATTCGAAAACTTCAGCCTCACTTTTAAGCCTCTGTCAACCGGCCCCCCATGGCGAAGAGGCTCCAAAGCTCTGTGCTCGCAAACCCCCGTAGGCTATCTAATTGTGAGTCGGTTCGCATACGCTAGGAAATGAGCCGCCACAGTACTGTCTTTTTGTATTTGCTCTACTGAAATACAACACCTCACATTTTTCTGGGTTAAACTCCTACTGCCATTTGTCAGCTCATATCTGAAATTGATCTATATTGTGATGTATTCTTTGCCAGTCCTCTACACTATCCACAACTCCATCAATGTTGGTATAATCTGAAAATTTACTAACCCACCCATCTACATTTTCATCCAGGTCATTTATATATATATCACAAGCAGCAGAGGTCCTAGCACAGATCCCTGCAGAACTCCATTAATTAGAGACCTCCAGCTCAAGTAAGTCCCTTCAACCATCTTCTATGTGCAAGCCAATACTGGATCCAACAACTAATTTGACCCAGATCCTGTGCATCTTAATCTTCTGGATTAGTTTCCCATGAGGGACTTTTTAACTACCTTATTTAAATCAATGTGCATCTTAAATCCATGTAGGCAACATCCACTGACCCGCCATCATCAATTTTTCTCATCGCCTTAACAAAAAAACTCAATCAAATTGGTAAGCATGACCTGCCATGTAGAATGATGGATGGCTAGAACTTTCTACTGGGAGGGGTGATAGAGGCTGATACAATACAGACACGTAAAAGTCTCTCAGATAGGTACACAGATATGAGAAAAATGGAGGAATATCGGCTGTGTAGGAGGTAAAGGTTAGATTGTGAAGTGGGACGATATAGGTCTGCATAACATCTTGAAATGAAGGGCGGGTGCTGTTCAATGCTCTAAGTACAGGCATATAAATAGTTAATGCCAGGTGTAGAGGTGTGAGACTGATTACGAATCAAGAGGATCTACAGAAGGAGGCAAAGGTTTCAATGGGTTATTTGCATTGGTTTTACAAACAAAGGTGTTGACAAAGGTTGCAAAGGTACCATGTAAGTCACCAATTAACAAAGAGAGCAACAAAGCTCAGTGTGAAGCAGTCGTCAGCATGTCAGGCAGGGTGCTTTCCTGATTTCTGAGGTAGTAAGCTGGAAAATGCAGAGGAACTGGCTATAATTTCCTGGTTCTTAGATACCAGGATGGGGACTGGAGAAATGCAAATAGTGCATTCTAGGTCAAAGATAAATTTAGAAAATTTGAGTTTGCAAGGCTTCAGAGATTAGGACAAATAAGAGGTAGTCATGGGAGACATAGGGGTAAATACAGTATTGTTTTGAGTCAGTGGACTGGGCTGTGTTCAAGCATTCATCTACAGATCTGAATGACTACACCATGGTTGTAATGGACTTTATTAAAACAGCAGTAGATGAATGTCCTCACACTAAATCATTCAGAGGCTTCCCCAATTAGAAGCCCTGGATGAACCATGAGATTCAAAATCTGCTGACGGCCAGATCAGAAGCATTCAAGTCTGGAGACCAACAAAGCTACAACAAGTGCAGGTATGATCTTCCAAAATCGATCTCACGGGTGAAGTGGAAATTCCGGACCAAACTTGAATCAATAAGGGATGCTCGACAGCTATGACAAAGCTTGAATGCTGTCACCTCAAGTGACATGGTCTTCACTTCCAGAAGATCTCAATGTTTTCTATGCTCACTTTGACTGTCAAAATATGGAGGTACCATCGTGAACCTCCATATCCCTGATGATCCTGTGATTTCAGTCTCTGAATTTGACGTGCAAGCTGCCTTCAAATCCTTAGAAAGCACCTGTACCGGATGGGGTACCTGTCCACATTCTGAACACCAGAACAACTGGTTGGTGTGTTCACTGAGATCTCTAACCTCTTGCTATAGCAGTGTGTGGTACCCACCAGCTTTAAGCAGGTTTCAATTATACTAGTGCGCAAGAAGAGCATGGTGACCTGCCTCAATGACTATCGCCCAGTGGCATTTACATCCACAGTGATGAAGTGTTTTGAGGGGTTGGCGATGAAGCGTATCAGCTCCTTCCTGACAGAAGACTTGGATCTGTGCCAATTTGCCTCCTGGAGCAGCAGGTCCACAACAGATGCCATCTCATTGGCTCTTCACTCAACTCTAGAATGTCTGGATAGCAAGATGCATACACCAGGATGCTAAATATTTAATACCATCATCACCTCAAAACTAACCAATAAGCTCCAAAATATTGACATCAATTCTTCCTTGTGCAATTGGATCCTTGATTTCCTTACTTGCAAACCCTAGTCAATTCAGATTGACAACATCTCCTCCATGATCTCCATCAACACAGGTGCACCACATGGCTGTGTGCTTTGCCCCTGCTCTACTCACATTACATCTATGACTCTGTGGCTAAGCACAGCACCAATGCCATATTCAAGTTTGCTAATGTGGGCCATATCAAAGGTGGTGATGAATCACCATACAGGAGGGAGACTGAAAACTTGGCTGAGTAGTGTCATAACAACAACCTCTCACTCAATGTCAGCAAGACCAATGAACTGATTATGGACGTCAGCAGAGGAAAACCAGAGGTCCATGAGCCTGACCTCATCAGAGGATCAGGGATGGATCAGATTAGCAACTTTAAATTCCTTGGTATTAGGATCTGTCCTAGGCCCAGCACATAAGTGCAATTGTGAAGAAAAAAGTGTGTCCACTTCCTTTGGAGCCTGCAGAGATTTGGCATGACATCTAAAACTTTGACAAACTTCAATAGATGTGTAATGGAGAGTACGTTGACTGGTTGCATCACCTGATATGGAGACCGGGAGGCTTACAGCTCAGCCAGGGCCAAACTGAGGAGGGGAATCTCTCAGGCTAAACACATACAGTCGGCTCCTCCTTATCCATGAGGGATTGGTTCCGGGACTGCTTGTGGAAACCAAAAACCATAGATGCTCGAGTCCCTTACTCAACCTGTCTCAATGCGGTGGACCTTAGGAACCAACGGAACCCCAGACCTTATTTAACCTGTCTCAGTGTGGTGGACATTAGGACCCGGTGGCGGAGCTCTGAATCCGTAGTGTTTCTGTTCACGAAAATAATCTCGATCACGATTGAAAATAAAGTGGAAATAATAAAGCAAATGGAAAAAGGTGAAATGCCATCAGTCATTGGAAAAGCATTAGGCTACATCAGTCAACGATCGGAACAATTTTAAAGATAAAGTGAGAAAGGCCCTGCCCTGATGAAAGCCACAATTATTACTAAGCAGCACAGTGGTTTAATTATTGGGTTTTGGGGTTTTGAGTTTTTGATCCTCCATATCAATCCGGCATGGATAGAGAGCGCCCTCGGGAGCGATCTGTCACAGGCTCGCACTTCTCAAGCCCAGCGCTGAAACACATATACTATATACTAAGACAAACATTTGACCAACTGATGCTAAATAATATTGGATGTACCTGTTCCAACTTACATAGTAAGAGAACATCCGATTTTTTAAAATCCCAATCCATGATAACCCTCACACATCCTCCTGTATACTTTAAATCATCTCCAGATTTCTTATAATACCTAAAACAATGTAAATACTATGTAAAATAGTTGTTGTACTGCATTGTTTAGGGAATAATGACAAAAAAAAGTCTGTACATGCTCGAACAACAAGTGTTGGAAGAGCACTTCCGGGTTTTCTCGATTCGCGGTTAGTTGAATTCGCGGATGCGGAACTCCCAGATAAGGAGAGCCGACTGCACAAATAGAGATTCGAGGAGCATTTCAACTCCTCGGACCCCTGGCACTTGTGGCATGACATACAGGACATTACAGACTTCAAACCACCTAGTACTGTGCCCCCTTGCAGCTCTGCTTCCCTCCCTGATGAGCTCACTTTGACCGAGAGAACAAGGAGGTCACCCTCAAAGCAGATCTCCCACCTGGTGAACTGCCTCTCTCACTTTCCACCTCCGATGTTTGCGCCACCCTGAGCAGGGTGAATGTACGGAAGGCAGCTGGTCCAGATGGAATACCTGGCCGTGTGTTCAGAGTCTGTGCAGGGCAGTTGACCGGGGTCTTCACGGACATTTTCAATCTGTCCCTGGCCCATGGCAGTTGTCCCCACAAGCTTCAAGTTTGTCATGATCATGCCTGTGCTGAAGCATTCCAATCCCACGGGCCTGAATGAATTCCTTCCAGTTGCACTCACCCCCATCATTGCAAAGTGCTTTGAGAGACTGGTTCTATCACATCTGAAATGTTGTCTGCCCACTACCCTGGACCCCCATCAATTTGCCTATTGCCCCAACAGGTCAACAGAGGATGCCATCTCCACGGCACTTCACTCTGCCCTGACCCAGCTGGACAGCCCCAACTTTTACGTCAGAATGCAGTTCAGAACTTTAGTTCGGCATTCAATACTGTGACCCCCTCCAAGCCGATCGCCAAACTTCGCCAGCTTGGTATCAGCTCATCCCTCTGAAATTGGACCTCAGAATTTCTGACCAACAGACCCTAATCTGTTAAATTAGACAACCTCTCCTCCTCCACTCTCACCCTGAACACCAGCGTGCCTCAAAGCTGTGTGCTGAGCCCTCTTCTGTACTCCCTTTTCACCCATGACTGCGTTCCTGTACGTGGTTCTAACTCCATAATCAAGTTCGCAGACAACACCATGGTGGTTGGCCTGATCAGAGGGGATGATGAGACGGCCTACAGGGACGAGGTCCAGCACCTGGCCGCGTGCTGTGCCGACAACAACCTTAACACCCAGAAGACCAAGGAGATCGTTGTGGACTTCAGGCATGCTGCATGCTAGGAGCCACACTCACGTTCCCACCTACGTCAATTGCGCTTGTAGTGGAGCATGTGTCAAGCTTCAAATTCCTTGGTGTCCACATTTCCGAGTATCTTACCTGGTCCCTGAACTCCTCCATCCTGATCAAAAAGGCACAACAGTGCAAAGCACTCCAACGTGTGGTGAAAACTGCCCAGCGGATTATCGGCACCCAATTGCCCACCATTGAGGACATCTACCATAAATGTTGCCTGGGCAGGGCGAAAAGCATTATCAAGGATGTATCTCACCCAAACCAATGACCTTTTACTCTCCTCCCATCGGGTAGGTGCTACAGGAGCCTCCACTCCCGCACCAGCAGGCACAGGAAGAGCTTCTTCCTTAAGGCTGTGACCCTGCTGAACCTCACATCATAGCACTAAGCAGTATTGCACCCATATTGTACTGTCTCAGTACTTTTATATTTGTGTGCTGTAGCACTTACTTTTTATTTGCAGTTATTTTGTAAATAACACTATTCTTTGCATTTCTGGTTAGATGCTAACTGCATTTCATTTGACTTTGTATTTGTACTCGGCACACTGACAATAAAGTTGAATCTAATCTGATCTAATCTAATATGGAAACATCATTGCCCTTAAATAGAAACTTCTATAAAAGGTACCAGATTTGGCCCAACACATCATGAGTAAAGCCCTCCCAACCATTGACCATATCACATTAAGTGTTGTCACAGAAAAGCAGCATTCATCTTCAGAGATCCTCACCACACAGGCCATGCTCTTTTCTCACTGCTGCCATCAGGTAGAAAGTACATAAGCTCAGGACTCAGACCACCAGGTTCAAGAATGGTTACTACCCCTCAGCCATCAGGCTCTTGAATAAAAGGGGATAACTTCACTTACTTGCCTCATCATCGAAATGTTCCTGCAACCAATGATCTCACTTTTAAGGTCTCTTTATCTCATGTTCTCATTATTTATTGTGTACAATGTCCTGTGTATGTTACTCAAAATGGCCTCTTTGGTTTGTTACAAGTAGGAATGCTTCTTTGTTGGATAAGTGTTTCTCTCGCCGTGGTTTCGCTTTAGAATGGCTGATATGGTAATTGTATTCATTTGTTAATCAATGGGGAATGTTATTGTGTGATGCTGGGAACTTAGGGGAGGGGTTTTCGCAGGATTTTGGGTGGGAGGAAGAGGCCGAGGAAGACGCCGAGGAAGGTGGACATGTGCTGGACTGCTCGTGAGACCACCGGGGTGGTCCCAGGTGCGACGGCCGGATGGGTCGATTGGTTCGTTGATTGAGCTCCAATGAGTGCACTAAACAGACTGAACTTTGATAAGTTGGCGCCTTTTGTTTTTTTCCTTGTATATATATATATATATATATATATATATATATTGTATTGCCTACTGCTCTTTTAATTTTAGTAAACTCTTTAAAGTGTATTTCGTAACGGTATTTGTTGTGGATTTGATACTGTTGGCAGGCGCGAGGCATAAACTCGATTCTCACAGCACCTGCGTGTACGGGAGGTGGGTTGGTGAGTGGCTGGATCTCCTTTTCCCCTAGATATATACCAGCCTTTTGGGTAAGTATTACAATTGCTATTTATTTATATTTGCATTTGCACAGTTTGTTGTCTTCTGCACTCTGGTTGATCTTTCACTGATCCTGTTATTGTTACTATTCTATAGACTTGCTTAGTATGACCACAAGAAAATGAATCTCAGGGTTCTACATATATGGTGACATAAATGTACTTTGATAATAAAATTTACTTTGAACTTTGAATAGAGGCAACGACTGGTTATATTGAAGCTTAATGGAATACTGAATACACGAGAGTCCATCGATGTTGGAACTTGGAGCAATGCATAAAAAGCAGGAGGCGCTCAAAGGGATAGGTGGCATCAATGAAGAGAAATGGAAAGTCGATGTTTCACATCGAGACCCTTCATCTGAACTGCAGTGCCTTGGAACTCCATGGGAACTATTGGGCAGAACATGCTGGCAGACTTAGTCTTCAATTGTGTCACTCCTGAACTTCCATACTTAGCAATAGATGTGACACCAGTGTTAGACATTCGCCCTTTTGGAATTCACAGATTTCTACCCACAACTCTGAAGTAAGGAATAAAATTCACTCTCGCAGAATTTGTGCTTCAGTTTTTATTTTATATTCAGCTTGTATTTCTTGACATATTTCTTCTTTATGGAGGTACAGCATGGAGGAGGCCTTCCAGCCCTCTGAGCCTCGCTGCCCAGCAACCCTCAATTACAAATCACCAGACAATTTACCAGTTTATCAATTCACCTGCTAACTGGTACATCATTGGACAGTGGGAGGAACCTGGAGCACCTAGAGGAAACTCACAGAGTCACAGGGTAAATGTAGAAACTCCATACAGCCCGTGGCAGGAATTGAACCTGTGTCGCACATACTTTAAAGCATTGTGCTAATCACCACACCACCATGCTGCCCAATGTTTAAACAATTTGAGTTTGTGGCACAGAAAATCATTACACAAACGTATTTCTAGGAATGCAACACCTCCATACTGAGGGGATGTCTACATGTACAGGAAATTCATTTCTATGTAGGACTGCCAGCTGAATGTAACAGCAGAGGTTAAGAATAAGCAACAATGTGCTGGAGGAACTCAATAGTTAATTCAACACCAGTGGGAGATTTTCGAGGTTTCAGGTCAAACCTCAGAACTGAGAGTGGAGAAACAAGATGAACAGTAGAGATTGGAAAAGAGAGCGGATGAAAAGGTTTCCGAGGTAATTGATGGACTGAGGAGAGGTGTAAGATGAAGAGCAGGTAGTGGGAGGTAGGAGAGGTGAGCAGATTTGGAGTTGATTGACTATGGCAAGTGAATGATAGTTGGCAGCAGACAAGAGAGAGCAAGAAGAGAAAAAATTATGGAGCTAGGTGGTGGTGGGGAGGAGTGTGTGAAGATGGGAGATAAGCAGGAACAAAGCACTACTGGAGCTTGATTTGTATGAGTAAGGCAGATGAGAATGGAAGCAGTTAAGGGCGAAGTGAAAACCAATTGGAACCAAATGGGGTTTGGAGAGGGAAATCTGGCTCTGAAGTAGGTGGGGGGGGGGGGAATAAAGATGGGTGAAGGGGGTTGGGGAAAGTGTGGAAAGAAGAAAAAATCAGACCAGAGAGTGAGGAGATGGAGAGGAAGGGGGAAAGGGGTAAAAGGGAAGGGGGAGAGGGGAGTTACCTAAAATTGGAAAAGTCAATATTCATGCAATTGAATTGTAAAATACCTGGGCAGAAAATGAAGCATGGCTCTTGTTTGCATTAGGGTTCGTCCTGGCACTAGAGACACAAGTGATTGCAAGTCAATGTGGGAATGGGAAGGGATGTTGAAATGGTCAGCACTGAAGCTCAGGATGGATACATTTAAAAATAAGGTGCCTGAGGAACCAACCATGTGGACTGAACTGAGGAAGCAAAAAATTCATATAAGTATTTTGTCTTCCATCTTTCTTGAATTGTGCACCTTCTGACTATCACCTCCCAGCACCAACATAAAACAGAAAATGCTGGAGATATTCAGCACATACAGCAGCATCAGTGAAGAGAGAATGGGTAAATGTTTCCGGTTAATGGGTGGCATGGTAACGTATTGGTTAGTGTAATGCTATTGCATCACTAGCCACCCAAGTCCAATTTCCACTGCTGTAGGTAAGGAGTTTAAATGTTTTCCCCGTGACCACATAGGTTTCCTCTGGGTGCTCTGGTATCCTCTCACATTCCAAAGATGTAGGTTAACTGGTTACGTGGGTGTAATTGGGTGGTGTGGGCTCATTGGACCAGAAAGGCCTGTTACCATGCTATATCTCTAAAATAAAATAATGCCCTTTCATTATTGTCAACCTAATATACCTGTGGATATGAATTGACAATAAACTGGACTGGTTAAAGAACACTGAGGCTGTCTACAAGAAGGATATGAGCCGTCTCTACTTCCTGAGGAGACTGAGGTCCTTTAACATCTGCCAGACGATGCTGAGGATGTTCTATGAGTCTGTGGTGGCCAGTGCTATCATGTTTGCTGTTGTATGCTGGGGCAGCAGGCTGAGGGTAGCAGACACCAACAGAATCAACAAACTCTGTTGAGGCCAGTGATGTTGTGGGGGTGGAACTGGACTCTCTGACGGTGGTGTCTAAAAAGAGGATGCTGTCCAAGTTGCATGCCACAATGTACTGGTTGGGAACAGGAGTACATTCAGCCAGAGACTCATTCCACCGAGATGCAACACTGAGCGTCATAGAAAGTCATGCCTGCCTGTGGTCATCAAACTTTACAACTCCTCCCTCGGAGTGTCAGACACTATTCCACTTGGAATAAATTACTTATTATTTAATTATTTATGGTTTTATATTCTTGGTTGGTGCGACTGTAACGAAACCCAATTTCCCTTGGGATCAATAAAGTATGTCTGTCTGTCTGTCTGCCTGTCTGTAATCTGATAAGATTCCATGATGCCTTACAGAAATCGAAAGTTCTGGCCTCTCTCAGAGAACTAGTGACCCACATTCAGCTCTTGCAGATTGCTGAAAGCCCTCCTGGAGTGCAATAGTCAGAAGCTGGCCTTCTGGGCATTCAAGGGAAATAGCTCCTCAGGATATAGTGATATCAATATTTACAAGCATTCCATTGTTATAGCCTTTTTCCTCAGGGAATGGACAAATAATCTGGAACTACTGAGAAAAATGTTTTCTTCTGATTTAATGTCTGGGACCTCTTCCTGATGAGCATGAAGACTGAGATATATTCATGATTATTAGCAACCAAACCAAACGAGGTATAAGAATTTCACTCTTTATACAGTGCATAGCTATATTGTGTAATAGATCCCTTAAAACTGTGGTAGAAATAGATTTAGTATTAGCTTTAAAAAAATTTGGATAATTACTTGAAAGGAAAGAACAAAATCACAAGGTTATGTCGAAAGAGTTGGAATTAGAACCAACACAAACTACAAAACAAAATTCCGAACAAAACAAAAACTAACAGGACTAACATCGTCACAGCGGCCATAGGCTGAGTAGACAGAGTCAGAGTGGTGATCTCGGAGCTTTAACTCTTTGAGGCTTCACTCAGAGAAATCAAAGAAAAGAAAGAAAAGCTCTCGGTGAAGTTTTTTTCCCTTCCCTTCTTTATATCTGCTCAGTTAAGACAGTAGAGGTGCCAGTCAGGATAGTGAAATCCTCTTCATGTGGGATATGGGAAGGCAGGGAGACCTCCAGTGTCCTTGATGACTACAACTGTGAGAAGTCATCCAGCTGCGGCTTCTAACAAATCATTTTGGAAACTGTTGGAGGGGTGGAGGTCAACCTAACAAAGAAGAGTTACAGTGGCTGGGTCTGTAAAACTGAATCTTGCTCTGTGACTCAGAAGGGAAGGGAGGAGAAGAGGCACTTGTGGTGATAGGGGATTCATTAGTTAGGGAAACAGACAGGAGGTTATATGTATTGAAAACGTGATTCATGGATGGCATATTGCTTTCCAGGTGCCAGGACCAGGATATCTTTAGTATTCTTAAGTGAAAGAGTGAACAGCCAAAAGTCGTGGTCCATGCAGATCCAATGGCATGGGTAGAATGAGTGACAAGGTTCTGCATATGGAGGGAAATAGGTGCTAAATTAAAGGGCAGGACCACCAGGGTTGTAATCTTAGCATTGCCATGAACTAGGAAGATTATACAGTTTATACAGGCTAAAGAGTTAGTGCAGGAGGGAGGGCTGATGCACCATCAATAACTCACACTGAGACGTAAGGCGAGATATCGGCTTTTATTGACTGGAAGAAGGAACCAGGAGTGAGTGTCTATCATACAATGTCTTGGAGACTGAGGCCGAGCGTCAGGCCGCAGATCTCCTTTATACAGGTGCCTGTGGGAGGAGCCACAGGAGCAGTCAGCAGGGGGCGTGTCCCGACAGGCACATAGTTCACCACAAGGGCATAAGATCATTGGGCTCTCTTCCAGGGAAGGTGGGACCCGTACAGAAAGGATGGTTTGTACCTGAACTGGAGGGGAACTTATATCCTAGTGGGAAGGTTAATGCTGCACAGTGAAGTTTAAACTAGAGTTGGAGGGGTGGTGGGAACCAAAGTGCCAGAACAGTTAATGGAGATGTTGTGGAGGCAGATGTTGGTAAGATCTCAGACAAAATCAGGAATCAAAATGTTGAACATAGTCCTGAGCTGCATATATTTCAATGCAAGAAGTATCATAAGAAAGGCCAATGAGCTTGGGGCATGGATCAACAGCTGGAATTACGACATTGTAAACTTTAGTGAGACTTGGTTGCAGGAGAGTCAGGACTGGCAGCTCGATATTCTGGAGTTCACCATGACAGAGCGAGAGGGATTAAAGGAGGAGGGTGGTGTTACTCGTCAGGGAAATTGTCATGACTGTACTCCATCAGTACAGACTGGAGAACTCAACCAGAGAGGCGTTATGGGTGGAACTGAGAAATAAGAAAGGTTATTATTAATGGGCCTATATTGTAGATCACCTGATAGTCCTAGCAACTTAAGAGGAACAAATTTGTAAAGAGATCACAGACTGTTTCAAGAAATATAAGTATTTTATAGTAGGTAATTTTAACTTTCCACATTCTTACTGCCTGGAATGGGAACTGTACTTCCTTCAATCACAGGACTCTGCAGAGAGTGGTGTGGACATACCAGCACATCTGTAGTTGTGAACTTCCTACTGTTCAGGACATTATTATAAAGACAGGTGTGTAAAAAGGGCCGAAAGGTTCATTGGGGACCCGAGTCACCCCAACCACAAACTGCTCCAGCTACTACCATCAAGCTCTGGGACAGCTTCTTCCACCAGCCCATCAGACTGCTTAATTCACACCAACACAGTTGTGTTTCTGTTATATTGTCTGTCCTAATGCACATACTATTTATTATGTTACTATTAATTGCATATTGCACACTTGGACGGAGACTAACGTAAACATTTTTACTCCCCGTGTACATGAAGGGTGTAACTAGTAAAGTCAGTTCAATTGAATTCAATGCACCCATGGTTACTAAGGAATATCAGTGCAAGACCGAACGAAGGGCGGACACTGGTTTGTTTGTCTCATGCGAGCGGAGCTGGGAGATGGACGCTATCTGATGATGTCAATGCGGGGCATGTGAGCGAAGGACGCTATCTGATGATGTCAATGCGTGGTGGAGTGAGGGAAGGACGCTATCTGATGATGTAAGTTCGGGGCAGAGAGCGAAAGTGAGGCTCTGGTTTAGGGGCTGCTGTCGTGCGGTGTGACCGGTCGGGGCCTCGGCATTTTGGTGTCAGGTTGGGGGCGGGTGCCGCCGCCGCCGGTTGTGCTAGGTGTGCAAAGTCACTAGCACATGCCCAATATAGACGGTCCCTAACCCTCTCCGCACTGGACGGTGGCAGCTCTAGGCCGACTGGCCCCGTTAACGCCTTTCCCGCATTGGTAAGCGTTGGAAGAAGCAAAGGCTGAGCTGGTTGGCGGCGCAACCCCGACCCGCGGACAATTCGGTGTAGCTCATGCACGGCCCGGCTCCCCTGTCTCATCCGCCGCTGCTCTACAGTCCGTGAGGCGTTCACCATCCTCCGTCATGAAGCGATACTTGCCGGTGGCCCGGCAACACTTCCTGGCGGCGGCGGCCAGCACCAGCGTGGTGGTGAAGGCCCTGTGCGGCACGGTGCTGGCGCTCTACTGCCTCTCCTTCCTGATGGACACGGTACACGGTCTGGGAGTGACTCCTGGCTACCTCTTTCCCCCCAACTTCTGGCTTTGGACTTTGCTGACACACGCCGTGGTGGAGAGCCACATCTGGGACGTATGTATTGGTCTGGGGGCCGTGGTGGCAGCCGGTCGGCTCCTGGAACCTCTCTGGGGAGCACTAGAACTCCTGGTCTTCTTCGCCGTTGTCAACGTGTCGGTGGGAATTCTTGGAGGACTCTCTTATCTTCTGACCTACGTGGCGACTTTCAATCTGGATTACTTATTTACCGTGCGCATTCACGGGATGTCAAGTTTTCTCGGCGGAGTGTTGGTGGCCTTAAAACAGACCATGGGAGACACGGTGGTGCTCAAGGTGCCACAAGTGCGGATGAAAGATGTTCCAATGATGGGTTTGATACTTGTTGCGATTTTGCGTTTGACGACAT
The DNA here is from genome assembly GCF_030144855.1 of Hypanus sabinus. NCBI lineage: Eukaryota > Metazoa > Chordata > Chondrichthyes > Myliobatiformes > Dasyatidae > Hypanus > Hypanus sabinus. Next base: position 58,921,748 of record NC_082724.1, on the reverse strand, counting down.
TGCTAAGAAGCTCTTTGCCGGCATCCTACGGGTATGGTGTACTGTCCAGCTGGGTTTACCTGCGCTTCTATCAAAAACATAGCCGAGGCCGAGGGGACATGTCTGACCATTTCGCGTTCGCCACCTTCTTTCCCGAAATCTTGCAGCCGCTCGTCTCGGTAGTGGCCAATGTGATTTACAGCGTGTTGGTGAAGATCAGAATATGTAAGAAGACGGTCAAGCGATACGATGTTGGAGCACCGTCATCCATTACGATAAGTCTGCCTGGCACCGACCCGCAGGATGCAGAACGGCGAAGGTACTGAATATTCCAACCAATTTTGATGTGTGTCTATCTTAGTTTATTGAAAATCTTTAATATTACATTGTGTAACTAAATTGAAACCAAGTGCATCTCTTGCAGTCGAGAGACAATGCAATTTGAATTCCATTATTACTACATACTTGTCATATTTAGTTTAAATGTTCATAGTCTATCAAAAAGCAACTGTTGGCAATTTCAAGTAAAGAAAAAAAACTAGAAACCCTCAGTTGGCCAACATCTGTGGATTGAGGGATTGATGACCTTCATCAGAATTAGAAATTGAACATGTACCTGTTAAATTACCAATTTCACCAGGTCAGACGTAAAATCATTGTCATTAACTTTCTCTATTGATCATATCAAATTTCACTCCATATGTCAAACAACTTCAAATTTACAACTTAAATGAATTAGTAAAATTTCAACTTGTAAGAAGACTTGGAGTAGCATGGTTAGAGTAAAGTATTGTAACGACTGGAGCTGTGTACACAGGCTTTGGCACAAGGACATTTGCTTTCCTTGTATTTTGATATGTTCACAGGGCCTAATTTTCCAAAATTGCAGCTGGGGTAGGACTGGGGGGTGTAGTGAATTTTGATGAAATACCCTTAGACTTTCAAGGCAATAAAAGCAGACTAGTACAATGGGGAATCCATACTAAATGAAATTTAATGCTGCGAAGTTACGTTTGGTAGGAAGAATGAGAAGAAACAATATTAAGTAGAGAACACAATACAGGAGCAGAGAGATGAGTGCATTGAGGGAAGTTAAAAAGAGATCTTTGAGCCTAGTTATTAGTTGAGATAAAGAGTACAAAGGAGTTGTGATGTATTGTGCCACACTTCAGGGAAGATGGGAAGTCACTGGAAAAGATGCAGAAGTGGTTTTCTAAAAATTCCAGGATGAAGTTTTGGCCAGCTTTAATCGGGGGATTGTTTGAGGTGTAAGGTAATGTTGCAGCTCTGTAGAACCTTGGTCAGACCACTCTTGGAACATTGTTTTCTGTTTCGGTTGTCTTATTATAGAAAGCATGTGGAAGGTTTAGAGAGAGTGCAGAGATTTACAAGAATGCAGTCAGGATTTAAGAGCATGTCCCTGGTTGAGTGGGCTAGGGTGAGACGTGACCTGATAGAGGTGTACCAGATAGAGGCACAGGTGAAGTGGATAACCCAAGACTTTTTCCCCAGGGCAGAACCGGCTGATATGTAGAGGCATAATTTTAAGGGGATTGTAGGGAAGTGTGGGGGGATGTAAATTTTTTTTGTTGCATGGAACATGCTGCCACAGGTGGTGGTTGGCATGTGGATGATTACAAAAGTGGAAGTCTATGTAGGAGGGAAGGGTTAGATTGATGTTAGAGTAGGTTAAAGTTGGCATTATATTTTGAACTGAAGGGCCTTTACTATACTGTAATGTTCTATGCTCTAGTAGTTATTCATATGCTCTAAATCTTTATTTTGTGGAAACACTAGAGAAGCTGGCTGCACTCCTTGGAGCACCATCCAGGTCATGCTCTGTTCTTAGTGTTGCCATCAGGAAGGAGGTAACGGAGCCTCAGGACCCACACCTCCAAGTTCAGTAACAGCTATTACCCCATAACCATTAGGCTCTTGAACCAGAGGGATAACTTCGCTCACACCAACACTGAACTGATTGCATAGCCTGTGGACTCACTTTCAAGGATTCTACAATGCATTTTCTTGATATTTATTGCTTTTTCCTTCTCTTTTTGTATTTCCATTTTGTCTTTTGCACATTGGTTTTTTTGTCCAACTTGGTGGTTTTTCCATTGATTGTAGTATTCTTTGTATTTACCTTGTATGCCATTTATATACTTTGATAATAAATTCACTTTGAGGTATTTAGAATCAAGGGAATTGAAAGAGAACTGGTGAGTAGGAAACTAGTTTTAACAATGAAGAACAGTGGTGAGTCTAAAACAGACTTTGCTGATTATTTGTCTTTAAGAAAGAAGTGTTATTTTTTCAGATTGGATGTTAGTGCTCTCCAGGCAGTGTGTTTCAAAATTCGAGTGGGTTGGGGGAAGAACAAGGTGGAAAATTTGCTAGTTTTTCACCTAGTAGGTGATCAATGTACATGTAAGCCCAAAAGAGAAATGTCAACTATTATTCCTCATACGCATTCCTCATACTCCCATTTCCCGCACATCTGCCCTCACCCCATCCACCCACCACCTCACTCGGGATAGGGTTCCCCTTGTCATTACCTACCACCCCACCAGCCTCCAGGTCCAACATAGAATTCTCCGTAACTTCCACCACCTCCAATGGGATCCCACTATCAAACATATTTTTCCTTCCCCCCCCCCCCCCTTCTGCTTTTTGCAGGGATCATTCCCTATGCGACTCCCTTGTCCACTCGTCCCCCCCATCCCTTCCCAACGATCTCCCTCCTGGCACTTATCCTTGTAAATGGAACAGGTGCTACACCTGCCCTTATACTTCCTCTCTCACCACCATTCAGGGCCCCAGACAGTCCTTCCAGGTGAGGTGACACTCCACCTGTGAGTCGGCTGCGTCCGGTGCTCCCGGTGTGGCCTTTTATATATTGGTGAGACCCGACGCAGATTGGGAAACAATTTCGCGCAACACCTACGCTCGGTCCGCCAGAGAAAGCAGGATCTCCCAGTGGCCACACATTTTAATTCCACGTCCCATTCCCATTCTGATACGTCTATCCTTGGCTGCCTCTATTGTCAAAATGAATCCAAACTCAGGTTGGAGGAACAACACCTTATATACCGGATGGGTAGCCTCCAACCTGATGGCATGAATATTGACTTCTCCAACTTCCATTAATGCTCCTCCTCCCCTTCTTACCCCATCCCTGACATATTTAGTTGTTTGCCTGTTCTCCATCTTCCTCTGGTGCTCCCTTCCCCCCCCCCCCCCCTTCTTTCTCCCTAGGCCTTCGGTCTCATGATCCTTTCCCTTCTCCAGCTCTGTATCACTTTTGTCAATCACATTTCCAGCTCTTAGCTTCATCCCACCCCCTCCGGTCTTCTATCATTTTGCATTTCCCCCTCCCCCCACTACTTTCAAATCTCTTACTATCTTTCCTTTCAGTTAGTCCTGACGAAGGGTCTCGGCCAGAAACGTTGACAGCGCTTCTCCCTATAGATGCTGCCTAGCCTGCTGTGTTCTACCAGCATTTTGTGTGTGTTGTTAAAATCTTTAAAGAGAAAATTGTGAATATCAGTTGAATAATGAACTGCACACATTTTAGGAAGAGAGCAAACCTCAGCAGGATTGGAAAGAGAAAGAGTCAACATTCTGGATCTGCACCCTTTCATCAGAACCTTGACTGTTGCTCTTTCCGTTGATGTTGCTTGATCTGAGTTTTTTCAGATTTCCAGCATGTTTTTGTTTTAGATTTTCAAAAAAGAATTTGGTGTTCGTCAAATCTGATTTTGGTGGGTAGGGAACAAATTAGATGGATATTAGGGAAGTCCTTGTGAAGAATGACGAGCATGGATTGATTGATGGGTAGGTTAGCTGTTTTTCAAGGGTTTGGTGAAGCAAAGGGGTAAATATTATAGACCCTCTAATAGGGTCTATGGTCTTATAGCAGAAGGGAGCTGGGAGAAGAAATTAAGAGAAAGACAATAATTCTGTAATTACTATTCCAACTACCCTGAAAGGTAATGACATATGGAGCTTTTACAATGGCATCTCTATTATTGCTCAGAATGTTATACCTTAACAAGGGTCAAGGCTCTAGTAGCAGAAATGAATAAAAAGATAATGAGAAAATTAAACTTGAGAGATCAATCACTGTATAATTAGGTGTAAACTAAAGTGTGAAAAGAACAGTCTGACATAAGTAATAGGAAAAAAGCCGGACTCTGAAAGCATAATGAGGGAAATCCTCTCAAGTACACAATAACAAGGATACTTTAAACTAACATTTAAAAATGAGCCCATACAAGGCCAGAATTAAATTTTCATTTATAAATGCCCTGTGAAATACATGAATCACTGCCATGAACTATTGCAGCAGTAATATGATACAACTTAGTGACCTATTGGGCTATTTTAGAGGGCAGTCATGGTCAATGGTTAGGTTTTTATGACAATGTGTCAGCTTTGCACTCAGTACCAGTAAGCAATATTTTTTTATTCCACATGACTTCGCTGAATTTAACTTCCCCAATTTTTATCATAGGATTTGATTTTATTCTCCTGATCAATTATCTATCTGGCTTACTCGACTAACAAGATAGTCTTAAATGTTAAAATGTTGAATTTAGAATGATATATCAATTTTTTCAAATACACTAAACTAGGGAGTTAGGGAGAAATGGCGTAATTCTGCGGGCCAAAGAAGGTCACAAGGACATGTTAATGAAATGGGCAGGTATGAAAAGCAGTGCCAGATCAAGTTTAATGTCAGAAAATGGAAGTGTTGTATTGGCAAAATTATACTTCTAATGGTAGAAGAGGAATGCATATGATTAGAAGTGCAGGAGGCTTTGGTGATCAAATTCACAAAATAGCTACAAAAAAGATCTAGCTGAAGTAGTTCAGTTGTAATAGAGCAAACAAAATATTTTGCATTAAGTAATATTGAATTAAAATTATTGTAACCTTAGCAAACTACAACTTAAGTACTTAGTAAAACTTTGGATTCTGCAGTATAAAATCATGTTGAAAGTGAACGTTAGCTGCACAGATTCACTGTGATTTGAGGAGTAAATGAAAGTTGGACCTTTCAATGTTTGCAGAGGTAATGTTGTAGAACAGTTTTAAACACAGTGAAGTTGACTTCCAGTAGTGGGGAATACAGTGTAAAATAGGGATACAAGATTAAATGCAAAAGAGTGAAAGCTCAATTTCTCCAGCTTCCTGTTTTTACAGAAGCAATGAGCATGTCAACAGTTAGTTGAGCAGCCGAGACACAAGGAGTAAATGGATTGAGACCACAAGATTATGATTCAGTTCTTGTAAGGAATAAATATCATTACAAAATTATTTTCCCAATTGGACGGGTACTTCATGACTGGCAATGAAAGAGCCAACCCTGGTCCAGATTAGGTGCGGAAGAACATACCTGAAGATCAACATGTGTACATAAAGACAGCAAGGTGACAGTCTGGTGCAGCTCCAGGTGATATGTGCTATGCATCAAATCAGCATATTGGATCAGTGATCTTGCAACCAGTGAGCTAGGTTGAAGCTCTGTCCTGCCACATCTCATCATGAACAGTGGACAATTCAACTACTAATGGCAGAAAGCGGCTCTGCTCTAAGGACATGCTCATGCTTAGCAACAACGTGGCTCAGCAATTGTCTGTGAAAATCAAGACTGAGGGATTCATAATCATCTTCAGTATGAAGTTTGATACCAAGAAATGGATGACTGTAGTCACTCATGTACAACAAAGAAAGTGAATTCAAATAACATCAGCTGTTTCTAAAGATAAGTCTTGCCTGATGTATCTGTTTTAATTCTTTGAAGAAATAACAAGCAGGGTAGGCAAAGGAGAATCAGTGCATATTGTGCATTTGCATTTGCAAAACCCTTTGACAAGGTGCCACACAAGGCTGCTGAACAACATAAGAGTTCATGGTATGACAGGGAAGATACTAGCATGCTCTAAGCAGTGGCTGATAGGCAGGAGGCAAAGAGTGGGAATAAAGGGGGCCTTTTCTGGTTGGCTTTTCTAGTGGTATTCCATAGGGGTCTGTTTTGGGACTGCCTTTTAATTTTTATGTCAGTGACTTGGATGATGGAATTGATGGCATTGTGATAAAGTTTGCAGATGATACGAAGATAGGTGGAGGGGCAGATAGTTTTGAGGAAGAGAGAGGCTACAGAAAGACCGGTTAGGAGAATGGGCAAAGAAATGGCAGATGAAATAGTGTTGGGAAATGTATGGTCATGCACTTTGGTAAAAGAAAAGAAGTGTAGACTATTTTCTAAGTGGAGAGAAGGTTCAAAACTCGGAGGTGCAAAGGGACTGGGGGTCTTTGTGCAGGATTCCCTAAAGGTTAACTTGCAGGTTGAGTCTGTGGTGAAGAAGATAAATGTGTTGTTAGCATTCATTTTGGGAAGTCCGGAATATAAAACAAAGCGTATAATGTTGAGACTTTATAAAAGATGGGTATGACATTACTTGGAGTTTTGTGAACAGTATTGGGACCCTTATCTCAAAAGATGTGCTGACATTGGAGGGTTCAAATAAGGTTCACAAAAATTATTCTGGGATTTAAAGGCTTGTGATATGAATGACTGATAGCTCTGGGCCTGAGCTCACTGGAATTCAGAAGAATGAAGGTTGATCTCATTGAAACTTATCAAATGTTGAAGGGCCTTGATGGAGCGAATTTGGAGAGGATGTTTCCTATGATGAGAGAGTCTAAAGCCAGAGGACACAGCCTCAGAATAGAGGGGCATGCTTTTAGAGTGGAGCTGAGGAATTTCTTTAGTCGGAGAGATGAATCTGTGGAATTTGTTGACACAGGTGATTGTGCAGTCAGTCATTGGCAAGAGATTGGGGTTGAGAGAGAATTGGATCAGCCATGATGAAATGGTAGAGCAGACTTGATGGGCCAAATGATCTAATTCTGTTCCTATATTTTGTGGTCTTTTGTTGCAAGAAACATAAGGTTTGTTAGTAGGTGATTTTTACCTTTCCACATATTGACTGGGACTCCCATGTTGTAAAAGGACTAGATGGGATAGAGTTTGTCAAATGTCTTCAGCAAAGTTTTGTTAATTAGTACATTGAAGTCCCAACGAGAGAGTGTGCAATGCTTGATCTGCTATTAGGGAATGAAATAGAGCAAGTGACAGAAGTTTGTGTAGGGAATCATGTTGATCATAATGCCATCAATTTTGAAGTAAATATGGTAAAGGATAGGTCTGGTCTGCAGGTTGAGATCCTAAATTGGAGAAAGGCCAATTTTGATGGTAACAGAAAGGGCCTGGCAAATGTGTATAACGCTTACATGCCCGGCTGGTATATGTCTAGGGGAAGATTCCTTCACCCACCAAATCGCGCTTCCCGAATATGTGGATGCTGTGAAATGCATGCTAATACAAACTCACGCACACCAGGTACGTTTACAGAATACATTTTATAAATCTTACTAAAACTAAGTGATTAATAATGATACAATATATATGAAGGGAAAGAAAATACAGAAAAGGCGCCAAAACTCATCAGAGTTCAGACAATTAGTAAACATCATTGGAGCTCAACCATTGATTCTTCCCACCATTCCGATCTTCTCCGACCTCCATGACCCGAGCACCTGGGACCACCCTCAGTGATCAACCAGCCGTGCCACACCCATCCATCTTCCTCGCGGTCTCCTTCCCAACTCCCCAAAAGCCCGCACAATCACAGCTCACAGACCCACAAGAGAAAATAACATCTAACCCATTTGGTTAACAAATGAATACAATCCCCGTTATCAGTAACTTTAACCCAAGCAAGCTTCGAGAGTGCTCTGTAAGAAAAGTACTCTCACTAGTATGCATAACGAAGAAGCAGTTTTACTTTTAACAAACAAAGAAGCCATTTTGATTAACATATGCAGTACATGTGGATCAGGACAGGCTGCTTTCTGGCAAATGCATACTTGGTAAGTGGGAGGCCTTCAAAAATGAAATTTTGAGAGTACAAAGTGCCTGTAAGAATAAAAGAAACAAATGATGTAATAAGAAATGCAAGAGAGCACCTAAGGAAAAAATCAGGAGGGCTAAAAGAAGGCACAAAGTTGCCCTAGCAGATGAAGTGAAGGAGAATCCAAAGGGATTCTGTGGATATGTTAAGAGCAAAAGATTTTCAAGGGACAAAGTTGGTCTTCTGTGGAAGATCAGAATGGTAGTTTGTGGGGAGCCAAAAGAGATGGAAGATTTAAAATGGATTTCTTTCATTTTCATTTACTCAGGAGGCAGTCTTTAGAAATAAGGAAAAGCAGCAGCGAGGTTATGATTCCTATACAGATTGCAGAGGTAGGGATGTTTGCTGGTTTGGACCCTGTTGGGAGGGAAGTGCAGAAATTGCAGGGCCCTTGCAGAGATATTTAAATCATCATGAGCGACAGGCGAGGTACCAGAGGATAGCTAATGTTCTGTTACTTAATAAGGCTTTAAAAATAAACAAGGAAATTGTAGGCCAGTGAGCCTGACATAGTAGTGGGAAAGTTACTGGGATGTATTGCAAGTGACTGGATATAAGTATTTGGTTAGATAGGGACTGATTAGGGATAGTCAGCATGGCTTTGTGCGTGGTAGGTCGTGTCCAACCAATCTTGGAGTCTTTTTGTGGAAGTGTTTTATAGTCTTGCCAGGGAAGTTGAAGGCAAAGCAGTGGATATTGTCTATATGGCCTTTAATAAGCCCTTCAACAAAGTTCCACATGGGAGGTTGGTCAGGAAAGTTCAGGTTCTTGGATGAGGTAGTAAATTAGATTAGATACAGGTGTTCGCTCTCTTCTCCCCCTCCCCCCCCCCCCCCCCCCACAAAGGTAGAGCGTTCCATGAAACCTTTCTTAAGCCGAAATGGCGTAAAGTGAAGAACCATTAATTTATATGGGAAAAATTTTTGTAAAAGCGAAAATCATCTGTAATGCGAAAACAATTTACTAATGTAGGACTTTTGTAAAAGCAAAGTGGCATAAAGCGAACATTTGTAAGGCAGGGGACGCCTGTGGGAGAAGTTGGAGAGTAATGGTTACCTCACTGACTGAAAGCCTATGACTAGTGGAGTGACACAGAGATCGGTGCTGGGTCCATTGTTTGTCATCTACTGCTCTGGATGGTAATTTTGTTAACTGGATCAACAAATTTGCAGGTGAGGAAGACAATCAGAGAAAAAGGGGCTAAAAAATGAACAGTGAAATTAAATGCAGACAAGTGGGAGATGTTGTACTTTGAAAGGACCAACCAGGGTAGGTTTTGCACAGTGAGTGGTAGAGCACTGGAGAGTGTGGTAGAACAAAGGAATTTGGGAATACAGGTCCATAATTCATTGAAAGAGGTGGCACAGGTAGATAGGGTCGTAAAGAAAACTATTGGCACATTGTCTTCTGTAAATCAAAGTATTGCATACAGAAGATGGGATGTTGAAGTTATATAACCATATAACAATTACAGCATGGAAACAAGCCATCTTGGCCCTTCTAGTCCGTGCCGAATGCTTACTCTCACCTAGTCCCACTGACACGCACTCAGCCCATAACCCTCCATTCCTTTCCTGTCCATATACCTATCCAATTTTTTTTTTAAATGACAAAATTGAACCTGCCTCTACCACTTCTACTGGAAGCTTGTTCCACACAGCTACCACTCTCTGAGTAAAGAAATTCCCCCTCGTGTTACCCTTAAACTTTTGCCCCCTCTCAACTCATGTCCTCTTGTTTGAATCTCCCCTACTCTCAATGGAAAAAGCCTATGCAAATCAACTCTATCTATCCCCCTTATAATTTTAAATACCTCTATCAAGTCCCTCTCAACCTTCTACGATCCAAAGAATAAAGACCTAACTTGTTCAATCTTTCCCTGTAACTTAGGTGCTGAAACCCAGGTAACATTCTAGTAAATCTTCTCTGTACTCTCTCTTTTATTGACATCTTTCCTATAATTTGGTGACCAGAACTGTACACAATACTCCAAATTCAGCCTTACCAATGCCTTGTACAATTTTAACATTAGATACCAACTGCTATACTCAATGCTCTGATTTATAAAGGCCAACATACCAAAAGCTTCCACATGAGATTCCACCTTCAGGGAACTATGCACCATTATTCCTAGATCACTCTGTTCTACTGCATTCTTGAATTTTTTGAATGCCCTGCCATTCACCATGTATGTGCTATATGGATCATTCCTTCCAAAATGTAGCACCTCACACTTATCAGCATTAAACTCCATCTGCCATCGTTTAGCCCACACTTCTAACTGGCCTAAATCTCTCTGCAAGCTTTGAAAACCTACTTCATTATCCACAACGCCACCTATCTTAGTAGCATTTACATACTCACTAATCCACCCAATCATCCAGATCATTAATGTATATGACAAACAACATTGGACCCAGTAGATCCCTGAGGCACATCGTTAGTCACCAGCCTCCAACCTGACAAACCTCCCATCCAGCCACTGTTGAATCCATTTTACCACTTCAATATTAATACCTAACAATTGAACCTTCCTAACTAACCTTCCATGTGGAACCTTGTCAAAGGCCTTACTGAAGTCCATATAGACAACATCCACTGCTTTACCCTCGTCAACTTTCCTAGTAACCTCTTCAAAAAATTCAATAAGATTTGTCAAACATGACCTTCCACGCACAAATCCATGTTGACTGTTCCTAATCAGACCCTGTCTATCCAGATAATTATATATACCATCTCTAAGTGTACTTTCCATTAATTTACCCGCCACTGACGTCAAACCTGCAGGCCAATAATTGTTAGGTTTACTCTTAGAACCCTTTTTAAACAATAGAACCGCATGAGCAATACGCCAAAACTCTGGCAGCATCCCTGTTTCTAATGACATTTGAAGAAGTTCTGTCAGAGCCCCTGCTGTTTCTACACTAACTTCCCTCAAGGTCCTAGGGAATATCCTGTCAGGACCCAGAGATTTATCCACTTTTATATTCTTTAAAAGCTCCAGTACTTCCTCTTCTTTAATCATCATAGTTTCCATAACTACCCTACTTGTTTCCCTTACCTTACACAATTCAATATCCAATTTACCACCCCATCATCCAGATCATTAATGTATATGACAAACAACATTGGACCCAGTACAGATCCCTGAGGCACACCACTAGTCACCGGCCTCCAACCTGACAAGCAGTTATCCACCACTACTCTCTGGCATCTCCCATCCAGCCACCGTTGAATCCATTTTACTACTTCAATATTAACACCTAACAATCGGACCTTCCTAACTAACCTTCCGTGTGGAACCTTGTCAAAGGCCTTACTGAAGTCCATATAGACAGCATAACTCAGTTATGCTGAGTTATAAGGAAAGATTGAGTAGGTTAGGACTTCATTCCTTGAAATGTAGGAGATCAAGAGGAGGTTTGATTGAGATATACAAAATATTAAGGGTATAGATAGGGTAAATGCAAACAGGCTTTTTCCATTGAGATTGGGTGGGACTCTACTCAGGTAATGGGTTAATGGTGAAAAGTTTAAAGGGGAACTTGAAGAGAGTGAGTGTGGATCAAACTGAAATCGCAAGTGGTGCATGTGAGCTCGATTTCACTGTTTAACACAGGTTTGGACAGGTACATGGATGGTGGGGGTATGGATGGCTATGGTCTGAGTGCAGGTCAGTAGGATTAGGCAGTTAATGGTTTGGCATGGGCTGAAGATCCTGTTTTTGTGCTGCACTTTGCTATCATCATGTAGCCCATAGTACAAATAGTAACTAGCCTGATGAGTATTTGCCGTGTATTCCATTTTCATTTTGGATTTTAACATCTGCAGTTTTAATTTCCATTTTAACTATAGGCATATTAAATTGATTTGAAGGCAACAGAACATTAAGTGTATAAGCATTAGTTACAGCACATTTATGAATGATTTTAAAATGGCCAAAAATTTGAAATTTCATATGCCCAAGCAATCCATCTCAGTCAAATCAAGCCATACAGAGCTGAAGCGTTAAAGTGAAAGTCAGAAGTGTCAAATTTTTAGTGTTAACATTGAAGCCTCTAGCTATTTCTATGCACCGTTCCAGGTGGCCAGTGCAAAACAGGTAGATAACTGCTCGCAAGGAATAGTCGTGAGAGTAGAAAAATGTCAATTTTCATCTTTCGAAATGGCGTTCAAGATGTGTATACATAGCTGAATCACAAGAAATTTGATAAAACCTAAAACCTGTATTCTGACTGATTTTCAAGTTCCGGGGACCAGTTTAAACTGTTAGCAAGGCAATTTTTACAAGGATATAGTACTGAAAGGTACTGAATCGATGGAACAGATTAATTGGATTGCTAGTAGAAATAAATCTCGAAGCTGGTGCAGTGAGAGGGAAGGAAGTTAGAACTATATATAACCATATAACAATTACAGCACGGAAACAGACCATCTCGGCCCTTCTAGTCTGCGCCGAACGCTTACTCTCACCTAATCTCAGCGACCTGCACTCAGCCCATAACCCTCCATTCCTTTCTTGTCCATATACCTATCCAATTTTTTTTTTAAATGACAAAATTGAACCTGCCTCTACCACTTCTACTGGAAGCTCGTTCCACACAGCTACCACTCTCTGAGTAAAGAAATTCCCCCTCGTGTTGATTAAGTATTTTACATTATCCTTTACCATGGAAGACACTAGCAGCATGCCAGAGTTTGAGGGTGTCGGGTCAGTGACATTCTTGTTGAAATTGAAAGGTCTGAAGGAAGCTAAGTCACCTGGATCAGATGGTATACACCCCAGGGTCCTGAAAGAGGTGGCTGAAGAGATTGTGGAGGTATTAGTAATGATCTTTCAAGAATCACTAGATTCTGGAATAGCTCTGGAGGAATGGAAAACTGTAAATGTCACTCTACTGTTCAAGAAGGGTGAGAGGCAAAAGGGATGTTGTATACTTGGATTTTCAGAGGGCCTTTGACAAGGTGCCATGCATGAGGCTGCTTAACAAGTTAAGGAATTTACAGGAAAAATAAAGCAGTGGCTGGTTGGCAGGAGACAAAGATTGGGAATAAAGGGAGCCTTTTTGGTTGGCCTTTCTAGTGGTATTCCATAGGGGTCTGTGTTGGGACCGCTTTTCACTTTTTATGTCAATGACTTGGATGAAGGAAATGATAGAATATGGGTGGAAGGGCAGGTAGTTTTGAGGAAGTAAAGTGGCTACTGACAGATTAAGAGAATGGGCAAAGAAATAGCAGATGATGTACAGTGTTGAGAAGTACATGATCATGCACTTTGGTAGAAATAAAAGCATAGACTATTTTCTAAATGGAAAGAAAATTCAAAAATCTGAAGTGCAAAGGGACTTGCGAGTCCTTGTGCAGGATTCACTGAAGGTTAATTTGCAGGTTGAGTTGTGTGGTGAAGATGGCAACTGCAATGATCACATTCATTGCAAGAGGACTAGAATATAAAACAAGGATGTAATGTTGAGGCTTTATAAAGCACTGGTGTGGCCTCACTTGGAATATAGCAAACAGCTTTGGGACTGGAGATGTTTCAAGGAAAGTTCACAAAAATGATTTTGGGATTAAAAGGCTAATCATATGAAGTGTAGTAGCTGGCTCTGGGCCTGTATTCACTGGAATTTAGAAGAATGTGAGGTGACTTTATTGAATAATGAATGTTGAAAGGCCTCGAAAGAGTAGATGTGGAGAGGATATTTCCTATGGTGGGGCAGTCAAAGACCAGAATATACCAGAGAACATACTCAGAATAGAGGGCTGCCCTTTTAGAATGAAGATGAGGATGAATTTCTTTAGCCAGAGAGTGGTGAATCTGTGGAATTTGTTATCACACATGGCTGTGAAGAACTTTAAAAAGGTCTTATAAATTATACTTAACATTCAGCACTCATCGTTCTTTTTGGTTATTACCACAACAACAACAAAAAAAACTTGTAAACACCATCTTCCATGCATAAAGCAGTGTTATCTCTAAACAACCCATCTGTCAAAGTGCATGTAAATTAGTTCATTAGTTAGAGCTTTATTGTCGATGCTCAAGATAACAAAATTGCAGTGCTACTCCATTCAGTGCAAAACATATCCTGGCAATTCAATTACCAAAAACATAGTGACTATATTTAAAATAATGTCTGAGTTATTTAGACTGACATCTAAGTTACAACTGAATTAAAAACAAACAACTCTACAATTAAAAGTGGCTGCTCATTTAAGTATTGCATATGCCCCTGTTAAAAAAAATACAAAATAGTATCAAGAATTAAAGCTGAAATTTAAAAAATACGAAGAGCTCTGATATCTAAACCTAAATATTGCACATGCCCATGTATTGTACTTAGAGACTGTCCACTGTGCCTTTGGACACAGTGATGGTAAGTGGGGGGGGGGGGGGGTGGCCGTGCCATTGTTCAGTTGCATGATAGCCCTGGGGGAAAAAACTGTTTTTCAGTCTGGATGTCCATGCAGAGATGTTCTCCATCTCCTGCTGGATGACTGGAGACTGAACAAGCGATTACTAGAGTGGGATAAGTCTATCACGATACTGTGAGCCCGGCAGTGCGGATATAGGTGGTTTTCAATCTGTAGTTGCATCCTGATGATATTCTGTGCAGTCTTGATCACTTGTTAAAGTACTTTACGGTCGATCTTTCGACCTTGTTGCATCTCGTGTACCTTACTGTCATGAGTAGGTCATTCGTTTTCAGTAAAAACTAACTTGGATCAAGGCATGCATAGCTAAATCTCAATTTGTGGATGATGCAAAGTTTGGAAGTGGGAGGAATAAACCAGACTGCAAGACTTTAGTAGAATGCATAGAGGCATGACAGTTGAAATTTAGAGGCTGTGTGAAGTGAGGCACTTTGTTAGAAAGATCAAGGAAAGGTGTAATAGAGAAGTTAAGTTTTACAGCCATGCGTTCTTTGGAGCTACCATGTGAACTGAAGGCAATTAGGAAAGCATCAGCATCTTGGAATCCACATCAAAAGATTCGGAACAAGAAGGCAGTGGGAGAGCACCTAAGGATTTCCAGCTGGAAGACATTGAGTTCTCGGGAGAAGAGAGAGGCCAGACTGCGTAGGCGCATGATGTTAGCCGGTTGAGCATGAACAGTTTAAAAAGGCAACCATATCCAGTGGACAGCGGAGTGAGAGGCAGCAGAGTGAAAGGGCTTCGGCTCAATGGGCTTCGGTGGTAACAGGGCGAGGTGAGGCAGTTGTTGATTGCAAAAGGAAGTAGTACGTGTGTGAGGCCGGTTTTCCATGGTCGGTGACAGATGTGGGAGGTCCTGGAGTCTCCCGGTGTTCTGGACAGCCACATCTGCACCCAGTGCATTGAGATGCAACTCCAAAGGGACCATGTTAGGGAACTGAAGATGCAGCTTGATGACCTCCATTTGGTCAAGGAGAGTAAGGAGGTTGTGCTGTCTTTACGACAGTTATTTAGTTTATAATATTTTCGCTTAGTAATTCATTCAATAGTATTTTCTAGTTAGAATTAGAAGTGTTTAAAGTATATTCATTGCATGTAAAATATATCGGCATGCGATGACGTCACATCCGGTTTTGCCGCGTCTTGTGGGAAAATACCGGTTTGAAATTAGCGCGAGGGTGGGGGCTTACCACGAGGCTCACCTGAGCAGAAGTTGTTTTGCAGGCATGAGAAATCACAGTGAGAGCAACGCTGTAAGTCAATAGATAATCGATATATTGAACTAAGATGTTAATGCCGATCCTGTTAGAAGTAACGACGGTAGATAATGTTTATGCTTTCGTTAGTTAAAGAGTCGCGGATAGTTTGCATGGAAGTGTATTTAAAGTAGTCAATGGAGCAGGTAAACTCTCCCTGTATACTGCACCTTAGTGTAATGTAGTTATAGTCACCTTTGCAAGTATTTACACTTGAAATGTGATATTAAGGAAGGAACAAATACTGTATCAATCTTGTATTGTTTTATCAACAGTTTTCACCATATGTTAATATGAAGAGTGAACAGTAAATGGTTAATCTTACTGCGATCTGGTTCTTATTAACTGGTTTATCTCGACGTTGAATTCGGCGTTATCAGTACACGCGAAGGAGAACGTTACAGAGGTGATAGAGAGGAGTTACAGACAGGTGGTCACTCTGGGGCCACGGGGGACAGAAAAATGGGTTACAGTCAGCAGATGGAAGGGGAAGAGTCAGGTACCAGAGAGTACCCCTATGGCTGTACCCCTTGACAATAAGTACTCCTGTTTGAGTGCTGTTGGGAGGGACAGCCCACCTGGGGGAAGCGACAGTGGCCATGCCTCTGGCACAGTCTGGCCCTGTGGCTCAGAAGGGTAGGGAAAGGAAGAGGAAGGCAGTAGTGATAGGGGACTCTATAGTCAGGGGTTCAGACAGGCGATTCTGTGGACGCAGGAAAGAAACTCGGATGGTAGTTTGCCTCCCAGGTGCTAGAGTCCGGGATGTTTCTGATCATGTCCAAGATATCCTGCGGTGGGAGGGAGAACAGCCAGAGGTCGTGGTACATATTGGTACCAATGACATAGGTAGAAAAAGGGAAGAGATCCTGAAAGAAGACTACAGGGAGTTAGGAAGGAAGATGAAAAGCAAGACCACAAAGGTAGTAATCTTGGGATTACTGCCTGTGCCACGCGACAGTGAGAATAGGAATAGAATGAGGTGGAGGATAAATCCGTGGCTGAGGGATTGGAGGGCAGGGATTCAAGTTTCTGGATCATTGGGACCTCTTTTGGGGCAGGTGTGACCTGTACAAAAAGGACAGGTTACACTTGGATTCTAGGGGGACCAATAACCTGGTGGGGAGATTTGCTAAGGCTACTGGGGAGACTTTAAGCTAGAATGGTTGGAGGTGGGTATCAATTTGAAGAGACTAGGAGAGAGGAGGTTAGTTCACAAATAGAGAAAGCTTGTATTCAATGTGCGAGGGAGGATAGGCAGGTGATAGAGAAGGGGAGCGCTCAGACTGAAGATGTAGGGGAGAAGGAAGAAAAAGTAGTAAAGTTGTTTGCACCATTAGGGATAAACAAGAGAATAAGAGGTGGAGAATTTCTTAAATGCATTTATTTTAATACTAGGAGCACTGTAAGAAAGGTGGATGAGATTAGAGCATGGATTGATACCTGGAAATGATGCTGTAGTGATTAGTGGAACATGGTTGCAGGAGGGGTGTGTTTGGCAACTAAATATTACTGGATTTCATTGCTTCAAGTGTGATAGAATCGGAGGGGCAAGAGGGGGAGGTGTTGCATTGCTTGTCAGAGAAAATATTACAGCAGTGCTTTGGCAGGATAGATTAGAGGGCTGATCTAGGGAGACTATTTGGATGGAATTGGATGGAAAGGTGTAGTAACACTTATAGGGGTGTGTTATAGACCACCTTATGGGGAGCAAGAGTTAGAGGAGCAAATTTGAAGGAGATAGCAGATATTTGCAGTAAGCACGAGGCTGTGATTGTGGGAATTTTAATTTTCCACACATAGATTGGGAAGCCCATTCTGTAAAAGGGCTGGATGGTTTGGAGTTTGTAAAATATGTGCAGGATAGTTTTTTGCAGCAATACATAGAGGCACCATCTAGAGAAGGGGCAGTGTTGGATCTCCTGTTAGGGAATGAGATAGGTCAGGTGACAGAGGTATGTGTTGGGGAGCACTTTGGGTCCGGTGATCACAATGCCATTAGTTTCAATATAATTATGGAGAAGGATAGGACTGGACACAGGGTTGAGATTTTTGATTGGAGTCAGGCCAATTTTGAGGAGATGCGAAAGGATTTAGAAGGAGTGGATTGGGACAGTTTGTTTTATGGGAAGGATGTAAAAGCGAAATGGAGGTCATTTCAAGGCGAAATTTTGAGGGTACAGAATCTTTATGTTCCTGTTAGGTTGAAAGGAAAGGTTGAAAGTTTGAGAGAGCCATGGTTTTAAAGGGATATTGGAAACTTGGTTTGGAAAAAGAGAGATATCTACAATAAATATAGACAGCATGGAGTAAGTGAGGTGCTCGAGGAATATAAGGAATGTAAAAAGAATCTGAAGAAATTAGAAAAGCTAAAAGAAGATATGAGGTTGCTTTGGCAAGTAAGGTGAAAATAAATCCAAAGGGTTTCTACAGTTATATTAATAGCAAAAGGATAGTGAGGGATAAAGTTGGTCCCTTAGAGAATCAGAGTGGACAGCTATGTGCGGAGCCAAAAGAATTGGGGGAGATTTTGAACAATTTCTTTTCTTCGGTATTCACTAAGGAGAAAGATATTGAGTTGTGTAAGGTAAGGGAAACAAGTAGGGTAGTTATGGAAACTATGATGATTAAAGAAGAGGAAGTACTGGTGCTTTTGAAGAACATGAAAGTGGATAAGTCTCTGGGTCCTGACAGGATATTCCCAAGGACCTTGAGGGAAGTTAGTGTAGAAATAGCAGGGGCTCTGACAGAAATATTTCAAATGTCATTAGAAATGGGGATGGTGTAGAGGATTGGTGTATTGCTCATGCAGTTCCATTGTTTAAAAAGTGTTCTAAAAGTAAACCTAGCAATTATCAGCTTGTAAGTTTGACATCAGTGGTGGGTAATTTAATGGAAAGTATTCTTAGAGATGGTATATATAATTATCTGGATAGACAGGGTCTTATTAGGAACAGTCAACATGGATTTGTGCGTGGAAGGTCATGTTTGACAAATCTTATTAAATTTTTTGAAGAGGTTACTAGGAAAGTTGACAAGGGTAAAGCAGTGGATGTTGTCTGTATGGACTTCAG
Source organism: Hypanus sabinus (assembly GCF_030144855.1). Classification (NCBI taxonomy): domain Eukaryota; kingdom Metazoa; phylum Chordata; class Chondrichthyes; order Myliobatiformes; family Dasyatidae; genus Hypanus; species Hypanus sabinus. Next base: position 58,903,031 of record NC_082724.1, on the reverse strand, counting down.
TAAGGCCTTTGACAAGGTTCCACACGGAAGGTTAGTTAGGAATGTTCAATCGTTAGGTATTAATATTGAAGTGGTAAAATGGATTCAACAGTGGCTGGATGGGAAATGCCAAGAGAGCAGTGGTGGATAATTGTCAGGTTGGAATCCGGTGACTAGTGGTGTGCCTCAGGGATCTGTACTGTCCAATGTTGTTTGTCATATATATTAATGATCTGGATGATGGAGTGGTAAACTGGATTAGTGAGTATGCAGATGATACTAAGATATAGGTGGCGTGTGGATAATGAAGTAGGTTTTCAAAGCTTGCAGAGATTTAGGCCAGTTAGGAGAGTGGGCTGAAAGATGGCAGATGGAGTTTAATGCTGATAAGAGTGAGGTGCTACGTTTTGGTAGGACTAATCAGAATAGGACATACATGGTAAATGGTAGGGCATTGAGGAATGCAGTAGAACAGAATGATCTAGGAATAATGGTTGATAGTTCCCTGAAGGTGGAATCTCATGTGGTGGTGAAGAAAGCTTTTGGTATGCTGGCCTTTATAAATCAGAGCATTGAGTATAGGAGTTTGGGATGTAATGTTAAAATTGTACAAGGCATTGGTGAGGCCAAATCTGGAGTATTGTGTACAGTTCTAGTCACCGAATTATAGGAAAGATGCCAACAAAATAGAGAGAGTACAGAGGAGATTTACTAGAATGTTACCTGGGTTTTCAGCACCTAAGTTACAGAGAAAGGTTGAACAAGTTAGGTCTTAATTCTTTGGAGCATAGAAGGTTGAGGGGGGACTTGATAGAGGTATTTAAAATTATGAGGGGGATAGATAGAGTTGACGTGGATAGGCTTTTTCCATTGAAAGTAGGGGAGATTCAAACAAGAGGACTCGAGTTGAGAGTTAGGGGGCAAAAGTTTAGGGGTAACACAAGGGGGAATTTCTTCACTCAGAGTGGTAGCTGTGTGGAACAAGCTTCCAATTGAAGTGGTAGAGGCAGGTTTGATATTGTCATTTAAAAAAAATTGGATAGGTATATGGACAGGAAAGGAATGGAGGGTTATGGGCTGAGTGCAGGTCAGTGGGACTAGGTGAAAGTAAGCGTTCGGCACGGACTGGAAGGGCCGAGATGGCTTGTTTCCGTGCTGTAATTGTTATATGGTTATATGTTATGGGTGTGTATTTCCTGTGTTTCTGAATTGTTTCTAGAAATTTCAGCCATTGCTGCCATCATCCCTACCAGTGTCTCTGATCAATTTTGTCTAGTTACTCTCTCATGCTTCTGTAATTCCGTTACTTCATCGTAATACTGATACATCTGAGTTTAGCTTCTGAAGTTGTAGGGTGAAATCTATCTTATGATACTGACCCGTAAGATTTCCTTAATAGCTTGTCCGCTAGTGGGCTCAACCATGAGTGGTTCTAAAAAGCCATTTCATGGGCATACTAGAAATTCCCCCTGTTTGGATCTAGCCCCAACCTGATTTTCCCAATCTACCTACATATTGAAATCCCCCATGACTATTGTACCATTGTCATTTTGGCATGCATTTTCTGTCTCCATTGTAATTTGTTAGTGAGGCTGTATTTGGTGTGTTGTGTTCCATTTTAGTCACCTTGTTATAGGAAAGATGCCACTAAGTAGGAAAGAGTTCAGAAAAAATTTGCAAGGTCAGCGTTTGAGGGACCGAGTTATAGAGAGGTTGAACAGGCTGTATAGTATTCTCGTGCCGTGTGTTGAAACTCTGACTGAACACCAAGTTAAACTACAGCCAATGAAGACAGAGTCGCAGTAAGATTAATCGTTTACTGTTCACTCTTCCACATTAATGTATGGTAAAAACTGTTGATAAAATAATTCAAAATATATACAGTATCTGTTTCATTCTTGAGACCACATGTGCTCTTTTTTAGCGAGAGTCTTCAGCCGCCCAGGGGAGGGAGGGATTGCGTCAAACCATCGCCGGGCTCAAGCTGCTCCCACGTTTGAAATTGAAAAGCCACCACGCACACTGCTTCAACCATCGCTTCCTTTAACAGAATCCGCATTAATATTTTTACTTCAAGTACTGTCATATGACCTTACAGCGTTGCTTCTATAACGTTTCTTTGTGGGTAGACACGGAGCTCTTCACAGTCATGTTGCACGCACACTCCCACCTTTCCACCTTCTCCGTACTGGAACTTACCCACAAGACACTGCAAATACAGGGGTGATGTTATCACATGCCACGATACATCACAGACAATGAACTTCTTCTTTAACTTTAACTAGAAATAGTTACAAACAAATTATTTAAAGCTGAAATGTAATAAAGTTAAATAAATGGCTTAAGGGCAACACACTCCCCACCTGACCTTTGTAAGGTCACTATGAACATGGTACAGAACTTTAATCTCTAGATCAGTCAACTACCTCTGCAAATGGTCTCAGTCTGGAACAGAACATGACAATAGTTTGACATTGTTTAGGTCAATTAATATCTTAGAAAACAAACATAGTACTGAAATTTTGTTGTCATCTGCAGAAGTTTTAAAAAAATAACTGTGCACTCAACAAATTAAATCTTAGAATTGCAGTTTACTGTACTTCGTTAGAATCACGCCAAAAGAAATTGCCAATTTGTCAGCAATATCTCAATTCCACTTATCATTGATTGATACTACAGATGTGGCTGGATTCAGTTTTAATGTTCTGGCATCACCTTTTTACACTTATCTTGGAAAACATAAAACCACCCATTGCAGCTGGCAATCTTCCACAGGGAGGGCACAGGACTCCACAGGCACAGGGAAGCGCAGTCTGGTGAAACTGTCAAACAATAGATTGTAACATACCAGAGGATCTCTCTCAGCTACTATAAAAATCAGGTCCTTGTGAATAGCAGCATGCATATGGCCTGTAAAGGGGAGGTGATATGACTTTAACTGGCATGTCCTGGAACGTGTGTCAAAAACACTGAATGAGACCAGATGGTTTGGTAAAGAAGTCCAGGTCATTCTATTCCCCACCCAGTAGATAGATTGTTCCATTAAGGTTAACACCAGCAGCACAAGACATTGCAGTCTCCAGCTGATTAGTCTCAACCCACACATGATCACAGACCACATAATAATGACAGCACTGGAAGATGTATCTTGAAGGGTTTTCCCAACCAATGAATAAATAGCATCTTCACTTGGGATACAAGCGTGTGCTGAAGATGATCTCTTGGCAGTGATGCGCATTGTTCCCAGTCCATTGTCTCCATGTTGCATTTCCACATCCGTCACTTCCATGCTCGCATGCAGCAGTAATCTGCTGGCGCAATCGACTTTGCCCACTGACACTGATAGCATCACCATCACAGTGCAAAGATACTGCCAGTGAGTGTGTCCAAGTGTCTTCCAATTAGGTAAATATGGACAATTTCAATTTCCTTTAAACTGGATACCAGGTTCTCAAAGTATTGTGCTCATTCTTCCTTGTCATGACCACTCCAGGTTTCTATTGCTTTGGCTGGTTTCTGAGAGCGGGGACACCATGTGGGACATGAAGCTGTCTTGGGTCTTGAAGTGAATCTCTCCAAGCCTCCCATCTGCTTAGCTTGTCTTCTGGTAGCGGAGTGTCCCAGTTAGAGAGCTTGGAGGTAACTTCTCTGAGGAGGACTCTTTACTGGATCGTAACCGGTGCCAGTAGACCCAGGGGATCGAAAGCACTGTTGATAGTGGGGAGAACTCCACGGCAGGTGAATGGTTTGTTGATGGTAGGCACGGAGAACGTGAATGTGTTGGTCATGATCTCCTAAAGGTGACCCAAATTCCTTTGTGTGGGTGTGCTTTCTCCACCTAGATCTAGGTCCTTGATCGCTGGAGCACAGTCATCAGGTCTCCACGACTGTTTGCTCTTTGTTGTTTGGCAAGCACTGGCATGGTTCTCTGAATGGTAGTGGGGCGACCCTGCTGTTCGGTTCATCTCTAAAAGCCTTTGTGTCCATTATTTTTAAGAAGGTGGTGTCTTCCACTGATGGAGCAAGTTTATTACCGTGCTCAGTTTGAGCGAAGACTGACTGTCGCAGTTTCTCTTCAGTTACTTGACTATGCTTGTGCCTTTGCTTGTGGAGGGCTGAAAAATTGAATGGCAGCCACTCTCTTGCACATTGTCTTGAGCATGTTAACTGTCAGTTTGTGTACGTTTCCAGGGCATACCTCCCCTATCACCACCCAGCCCAGATCCAGGCGTTGGGCGAAGGGGGCATCGTGTGGTCCATTGACCTGCTGCCTGACTTGGTGCACCCTAAGAATGTCTTTTCTGAGTAGCAGGAGTATTTCTGCTTCTGGATCCAGTTCTTTGATGTGCTTGGCAATGTGGTGGAGTTGTGGCTGGTGTAGCAATGCGCTTATCTAGTTCTTAGAAAGTTGCCTCTGTCAGTGTTATCTTGGATGTGTGCCTCTGCTTTGGGTGGATTGGTGAGGAGTACTTTACATATTTACACCTCACATTGGTTCTCTCATTACCTATGATAGACTATGTCTCCCAGCAGTGTACTTCAGGACTCGGCTAATTAGGTCAGTGGTGACAGGAGAATCTTGGTGATGGCCATTGAAACATCCACCAAGAGTATCCTTTTATATTATTACTACTTTGTGCTTCTACTTTTTTTGAAGGAGCACAGGTTGGATTTTATGTGGCTCAAAATTGAGCTGAGATATCAGATATGATACTGCTTTCAAGCATTGTATTGATGGAGATTTTTACCCAAACCATTGGTACGCTATAATGTAACTGTTTTGTGCTGTATTGAATTTGTTGTATTCAGTATGAGCTGGGATGTCCTAAGACAAAAGAGCAAATAAGTGAGGTATTGAGCATGGATTTGCTGTCCATTCAGAAATCTGATGATGGAGTGGAAAACGCCATTCTAAAAATGTTGAGTATGTCTTCCTGCTCCTGTACTTCCTCCACGATGGTAGCAATGAGTAGAGCATCAGGATCAGTTGTAATATCTCCGGTATATATCGTGAAATTTGTTATTTTGCAGCAGTACAATACATAAAACTAAATTACAATAAGAATTGTGTATATATTTTTAAATTAAGTCATGCAAAAAGAAAAAAAAGTGTGGTAGTGTTTATAAGATTATTGTCCATTCAGAAATCTGATGGCAGAGGGGAAGAAGCTGTACCTGAAGCACTGAACATGTGTCTTCAGGCTCCTATGCCACCATCTTGATGGTAGCAATGAGAAGAGGGGATGTTCTGGATGATGGGGGTCCTTAATGATGAATGCTACCTTTTTGAAAGTGTCCTCTGTACCAGGGGTCACCAACCTTTTTTGCACCGTGGACCGGTTTAATATTGACAATATTCTTGCGTTCTTGCGGACCGGCCCACGGTGGAGGGGGTGTTAATCACGACCGGAATATAGGTGATAAGTCAACTATAGGTCACTTATAAGTGGCTAATACACTCAATTTCATTTCTAAAAGGGTTTATCTAACAAATATAATATTAAACACAGTGCATATTTTCCTCACATGTGGTAAGTCAATTATAACTCATAAGTCAATAGCATCATAACATTTTAAGTAGCGTTTGGATATTAAACACACAGGACATATTTTCCTCATATGAACATATAAAATCATTGCACCACCAATATCACTGAATCAGTGGGAGCCCCGGGCTTGTTTCCCTGCAACAAGACGGTCCCATCAAGGGGTGATGGGAGACAGCAATACTGGAAGGGGGTTCTTTATGTCCAGCCCATTCCACATTTTAGTCTTGTTGCGTTCATTGCAGAAAACCTGCTTCCCAGAGATATTATATTGGAAATGGAAGCAACGTTTTCAGTGTTTTCGTAGCTATCTCAGGATATTCAGACTTGACTTTGATCCAGAATGCCGGCAGAGATTTATGTCAAACATACTTTTTAGCCCACTGTCATTTGCAAGCTCGAGAAGTTGATCTTCCTGCACTGACATGGATGATTCACTGGGGACATTCACAAATGGGTCACGGACCCATTCCTTTGCATGTCTTGGGTCATTTGCAGTTGGGAATTAACGCTCGAATTCTGTCGACAGCGAAGATAGGTGATTGCGCACCAGCTGTGAGAAGGACGGCTCAGTCTCTCCCAAACTGTCAAATATGTCCCTGTCCACTCGCTGTCCTCACAGTTCCAGTTTAGCTTTGAAAACAGTCACTTTATGTACCAACTTGAAGAGAGTTGTCATTCTCCCCTGAAGTGACAAATTGAGTTCATTGAGCAGGTTGAAGATGTCAAACAGATAAGCGAGTTAGAAAAATTAAGAAAAATTAAATGATGTATGTCAGCGATTTAGACTATAGTATTAATGGATTTGTGGCTAAATTTGCCAATGATACAAAGGTAGGTGGAAGAGCTGGTAATGTTGAGGAAACGGAGAGCCTGCAGTGAGACTTAAATAATTTAGGGGAATGGGCTAGGAAGTAGTAAATGAAATACAATGTTGGAAAGTGCATGGTCTTTGGAAGAAATAAACGTGCAGACTATTATTTAGATGGGGAGAGAATTCAAAATGCAGAGCTGCAAAGGGACTTGGGAGTCCTTGTGCAAGATTCCCTGAAGGTTAACCTCCAGGCTGAGTCGGTTGTGAAGAAGGCGAGTGCAATGTTGGCATTCATTTCTAGAGGTGTAGAATATAAGAGGAGGGATGTGATGTTGAGTCTGTATAAGACACTTGTGAGACCACACTTGGAGTATTGTGTGCAGTTTTGGGCTCCTTATTTTAGAAAGGATATGCTGACATTGTAGAGAGTTCAGAGAAGATTCACAAAAATGATTCCAGGAATGAAAGGGTTACTGTATGAGAACTGTCTGGCAGCTCTTGGGCTGTATTCCCTGGAATTCATGAGAATGAGGGGGGATCTCATAGAAACATTCCGTATGTTAAAAGGCCTGAACAGATTAGATATGGCAGAATTTCCCATGGTAAGGGATTCTAGGACAAGAGAGCATGACTTCAGGATTGAAGGGCGTCCTTTTAGAACTGACGTCCTTTTAGTCAGAGGGTGGTAAATTTGTGGAATTTGTTGCCACGAGTGGCTGTGGAGGCAGTCATTGGGTGTATTTAAGGTAGAGATGGGTTCATGATTAGCAAGGCCATCAAAAGTTATGGGGTGAAAGCAGGGGAGTGGGGATGACTGGAAGAATTGGATCAGCCCATGATTGAATGGCAGAGCAGACTTGATGGGCTGAATGGCCTACTTCTCCTATATCTTATGGTCTAAACTGATTGAAATTAATACTTGACATGGGAAGAGAGCAAAGTTTGCAAATATTTACTACCCCTTGTGTCTCCATGTCAATCCTATGTGGTTTACATCTTCAAGACCATGGTCCCAGGTTCTAAACTCAGATTAGAAAAAGCAATGGATAGGATGGCAATGGTTCACCAGATTGATTCTTGGATAGGGAGGTTGACAATAAAGAAATTAGTTGACCATGCTTATATTAGTAGAAGAATGAGGTATGTTCTGAGTTAAAATACTAATTTTTTTATGGGGTTTGAGAAGATGAGAATATGGATGATATTCAATCCTGGCTGAGTTAGTCTCAAGAGTAAGATTGGTCATTCAATACAGATCAATACACTTTCAGACATTAAGGGTAAGTCACTGCCAAAAAAGACAAGTGGGAAGCAGACAGCCATGATGTCATTGATCAGTGGAGCAGGTATAAGTGTCAACTGCTCAGCTCCTGGATACTTTCTTATTACTTTGCATAGATCTTCCTTGGATTGCATTAGGATTAAGCTTTGTCTGTATTTATTGGAAAACATTTAATAGAAAATAGTAGTTTGTTCAAGAATTAGAATTGGTTGGTGCTAGTATCTGAACCTGGTCTCCCCTGCTCCGGTTCATTGGATCTGAAAATTTTCAATTACTTCATATAGTTTGTATAACCTGATATTTTTGGTTTAATTTCAGACAGTTGGCGTTGAAAGCTCTTAATGAGCGGCTGAAACGTGTTGAAGACCAAGCAGCATGGCCTAGTATGGATGAAGATGACAAAGATGATTTGTCTGAAATGCCTTTATTTCCAGAAACCAGCAGGAGTGATGGAGATGATTCTGGAGCAGCAGAACAAAGTGTGTTCCCAGGTCTTTCATCAGGATCTTAGAAGACCGTTAATGAATGACTTGTCCAATTGGGCTGAAGTGAAAGAGGGTTTAATGCTGCACAGATAAGCATCAGTACTTTAAACTATTCAACTCCAGCACTTACAATCTGTATGGAAAATAGATTTGTCAGTAAAAGACTATAAATGCCCGTGCAGCTGTGATGTTCATAGCCGCATTTCAGGATTTGATGTTTTCTAACTCTTACTGGTGGCTGAACAGTTAGAGGTGGCATTTGAACTGGTGTTGAATTAGATACAATCTTTGCTGTTAGTTCTTAAAATATATTAATTTACAGTTTTATTTTGAAGTGTCCTTTTCTGATTAGAAGGAGCAGATACTAATGGTATAATTGCAATGGTGGCTAGGAGAGGAGGGCAGGGGTAAAAGGAGCTATGTTATCATTGAGATCAAAAGGAATGGAGCAAATCCACAGCTTTGGCCCCAGATTGTCTTTGTGCCAAAAAAAAAAGTGTATCCCTCTAGTTTGGAGCAGCTTGCTACCTGTGGGGAAAAATACAGGTATCTTGTGGCACTAGTTTTCCAACTCTGGAGCTCTGTTATTGGATTGGATTCACCTTTTGCAGTTTTATTTTCACACTTTTTCTGCTTTCATGTTTTGCAAGACTAGTAACATTCCAGCATACATTTTGCTATAATAGCGAACATGTATTTTGGTCATGTAAGGTAGTTTGTTTCTCCTTAGAACCCCTTATTTGTTTATTGAGTTTCCTTTTCTGCCATCATTTTCTCTTCTGTTATCTTTAACAATATGTTCCTAAGTAAAAATTGCTTTAAATGGATTTTCCCTGGGGAGCAAAATTGTGCCTCCCCCTTTGCGCCTCACCATTTGATATGTTTGAAAATCGCCTAATAAAAGGGCTAGCTAATTGTTGGTGTTGGTTCTGAAATTTCTGCATTAAATTCTAAAAGCAATTGTTATGTATATCTGGAGCTACACTGATTTAGTGTATAGTATTCTGAATCCTCTAATTGTAAAAAGGATCGTGGAAGTTTCTGGAAACTCATACAAACTTATTGACAAAGGTCTTTTAACAAGATAAAGTTCCTTATTTTTGTTACCTGTGTATATATAAAAAAAACTTGCATCTCGTATTGAAATGGGTCAGCAAGTTATGGCCAATCCAAAGGTTCATCCAGGGGTGGTTTGACTAGCAAACAATTTCACAAATTTCAATAAAGCTCCTGTAATGACAGATGCTGAGATCTCTATGAAGTAGATTATGGTCAATACAAAAAATGTATTGGTTTTGCAGAGCCCCCATTTAAGTGTTGACAAAGCCACCTCGTCCAGTCCAGTACTTTCTATAACATGAACGTACACTGGTAGATTTCTGCATCCTGCTGCTGTACCAGCAGCATCCTAACTTTATCTATATTTGATAATCATCGTGGCAAATCAGTTGGAAGTAGTTATCATTTTTAATACATTTAAATGTGCAAGATACTTTAATGTAAGATTCTTAACGAACCAGTATTAGTTTCATCTAAGTGATTTAATGTTTTATTTCCGTTTTCTGCAGGTGAATTGACATTACCTTAATGTTGTGCTTTTTAATCAGAGTAGCATTTATTAAAAAAACACTGCTCTTGCCTGCTGGGTTTCACTTAAATTGAAGGTTTCTTTTTATTCAAGTGTATCATCATGTAGGTCAGTCCAATAAACTTTGCAGTCTTGTGTTCACTTTTCATACCCCCTCAAAGTGCTCAAGTACTTATTTTCTTTTTGTTCTGAAGTCATGGGGTATGGTACAGTGGAGAGTTCTTTTGGACTAATAATCCAGAGGACACAAGTTCAATTCCACTTTGTTTCAATTTAGTTATTGCTTTATCTGGAGGGAAAAGTTCTTATTGGTAAAATGTCAGTAAATACTTTTGACACTAAAATCTTGGATATTGTTGATGTTATTAAATATCAGCTAGTTCATTTATGGCCTTTAATGAAGCTGGAATGGTGTCCCTGTCTTTTATAACCTAGATGTTACTCTAGTTTCACACCCTTGGCTGATGCTTTAGATTTCCTAACTAGCGTAACAAACCATAATTTGCTTTTCTTGGGTGTCTGATGCTAGAAAATTGAGTTTTACAAAAATACAACTATAATGATCAAACATCTTATTTTAATTAAATTAACCAGAAAAAAATTGGAAAGTTGCATAGTTGTGTGACTGTGTCTGATAGCAGAGATGAAAATAAGATAAATACAAGCACATTATTTGTAGATCAGCCTCAGTTGTAGCACAAAAAAATCACAATAATTAACAAACATTCCACAGTGTCACAAGTTCATGTGAAATTAATTAGTGCACAATTCTATATTCTAGTTTGTCAACCAAATTAATCTCTGTTTTACAATAGCTTAAGGAATACAAGCAATGATCCTAAACTTGGGCTGCACTGTATAGCCAGTCTCAGTTGAGACCAGTGTCAGGCGAGGTTGGCTTAATGCACCAATACCAAATGCAAATCACACAAATTGCTGATGCAGGAAACACTCAGCAAGGCAGGCAGCATCTGTGGAAATTACAGCAACTCCTACCCACTGTGCATTTGCAGCAGTTTACTTTTTTCTTAATTTAAGTTTATTGATCTTGCTTGATGCAATGCGCCTCTAAGTTTCCTATTAAGTGGATGTCATCTATAGGACTATTTGGAAAGTGCTCAATGTACAGTGTTGTTAGATCCTGATGTGTTTGTGATCCAAAGGTTCTTTGGAAGTCGAGAATGAGTGTTCCATGAGTGAAGAAGAAGCATTCAGACTACTAAAAAGTAGTCATGGTTGTCTTGTACTCTAATTAGAGATCACAGGATTCCATTAATAAATAACAATTAACCTATAAAATAGCCAGATTTAAATAGCATGACACATGCTACTGAAAGACTAAAGCTTTTAAAAAAAATATAGAAAAAACTGTGCCAGTGTTAATTACTCTAAAATTCACTGAATATATATAGTTATATAAGAAAGTCAAAATGGTTGTGATACATCTAGTACTGTAGTGTAGTGCTGTCACTCACTTCCAGCTTCCACCACTGGCTAGCAGTCTTCTAAAAAAGAGCTGAATGCATGCCTGTCCCTGCCAGTACATAGCCTTGGCAACTGCAAGTCTCATATAGTGCCTCCTCGTTGGCAATACACAGAAACTGAACTCTTTTCAGACTCAGGCTGAACTACAGAGGACGGGGAAGAGGTCTGGCCCCTGCACACGTAGCATGTAGGCCCACTGGTGTGGACACATCCTGGTGCTTGTGGACCAGATCCCCAACTATGGGTAAGTAGCCACACTGCCTTGTGGGCAGCCTCGGAAGAGAGAAAGCAACAGGAGTAAATCCAGAGTGGAGACCCTAAGGCAACGCATGTCATTGAGCATCCTTCCGACGGCTCCAGCAGCCAAGCTGGTGCCAAGTGTATTGCTTCATAAGCTTTCCTTTAGACTACACTGGTAAGGCTGAGAGGAGGATCTTGATGATTGGGCATCTCAGGATCACCATACCTTCTACAAATCTTCCCCTTCTTTTCTACCACCTATCCCCCATTGCATAATACCGCATGGTAAAGATTCACCACGATATATGGACCACTTCTCAGCAAAGACTTAAAAAACCAAAAACAACCTATTGGGAGCACAATCCCGGAACTATACATCATAACAAGCTTCCACAGAGAAAAAATACCAATCCGCCAACTTAAATCCATTTATATAAAAAAAAAAGAAAATTGGAAGGAAACCATATTAATTAACTCAAATCAGATGATGGTAGCGGGCGAATGAACCCCACCTTTTCTCAAAATCAAATCGAGGATCGAAAGTTCAACTTCTGATTTTCTTTAAACTACGACATAACATCACCTGAGAGAGCCATTGTATCAATGTAGGAGCAGAAACCTCTTTCCATTTCAACAAAATAGCCCTTCTGGCCAATAATGTAACAAATGCAATTACATGTTGGTCTGATGGAGAAATACCATGAATATATTGCGGGACTATACCAAATTTATTAGGTTGTAAATTAATTTTTAAAACTTTAGAAATTGTAGAGAAAATAAACTTTCAAAAATGTTTCCGTACAGAACACGACCAAAACATATGGGTCAATGTAGCGGTCTCGGTTTTACATCTGTCTCATTGACTATCAACATTAAAAAACATTTTAGACAGCCTCTCCTTTGTTAAATAGTAACGATGTATAATTTTAAATTGAACTAGAGAGTGATTGGTATAGATCGAAGAAGAGTTAACCAACTTCAAAATCCGCAAGCAATCTTCTGTTATCAGGGTCATGTTAAGCTCTCTCTCCCAATCTTGCTTAATCTTAAGTGAAGGGTAATTGTGCTGTTCTAACAATAAATTATACATTTTCTCAATAAAACCCTTCAATAAAGGATTCATTTCTAAAAAATAGCTAACCGGTCAGAATCTTGTATATATGGAAAATTACTTAAGTTTTTTTTTGTAAGAAGTGTCTGACCCGAAGATATTGCAGGAAATGTGAATATGAAAGTATTTAGTTACTAATTTCTCAAAAGACATTAATCGGCCATCCTGGAACAGATCCATGAAGGAATAAGCCCCATTATTCCTCCAAAAAAGAATAGTAGGATCACTTAATGAAGGTTTAAATAAATAATTTTGATAAATTAAACTAAAAAGCTTAAATATTTTAAGATTAAAAAAAGTTACGAAACTGGAACCAAATTCGTAATGACTGTTTAATCACAGGATATGAATTTAAATTAGTAATTTTGGCCAGTGTACAGGTAAAGAAGCTCCTAATAATGAGGTTAAGTGAAACTGTTTCATGGCATTCAATTCAACTTCAGGTAGAGGAAATCTTACGGGTCAGTATCCTAAAATAGATTTCACCCTACAACTTAAGAAGCTAAAGTCAGATGAAGTAAGGGAATTACAGAAGCATGAGAGAGGAACTGGCCAAAATTGATCAGAGACACTGGTAGGGATGATGGCAGCAATGGCTGAAATTTCTAGAAACAGTTCGGAAACACAGGAAATACACACCCATATAACCATATAACACTTACAGCATGGAAACAGGCCTCCTCGGCCCTTCTAGTCAGTGTCGACGCTTACACTCACCTAGTCCGACTGACCTGTGCTCAGCCCATAACCCTCCATTCCTTTCCTGTCCATATACCTATCCAATTTTTTAAAATTACAATATCGAATCTGCCTCTACCACTTTTGCTGGAAGCTTGTTCCACACAGCTACCACTCTGAGTGAAGAAATACCCCCTTGTGTTACCCCTAAACTTTTGCCCCCTAACTCTCAACTCATGTCCTCTTGTTTGAATCTCCCCACTCAATGGAAAAGGCCTATCCATGTCAACTCTATCTAGCCCCCTCATAATTTTAAATACCTCTATCAAGTCCCCACTCAACCTTCTATGCTCCAAAGAATAAAGACCTAACTTGTTCAACCTTTCTCTGTAACGTAGGTGCTGAAACCAGGTACAGTATATTCCGGAGTATAAGCTGACCCCCGACCCCCCCCCCCCCCCCCCCACATTTTCAAGGTTAAAAAAAGTGACTTTTTCATGTTACCTTTGTATAAGCCGACCCCTTTAGTAGAGGTTTTTGATTTAACCAGAAAAGATAACAAGATCTCACATGCCAGTACTCAGCTTTGCCGGATCCGGACCCTGGAAATTTTGTGAAGCAGTACCTGCTAAGAAAACACGGCTACACATTGTAGAGTGTTATAGGTGAATTCTTAATAAATAAATCTGGGAGAGAAATTTTCCAATGGACAAGAATCCTCTGAAATGTAACCCCCCCCCCCATGAAACCATTTAGTGCCCGTCATAATCTTGTTAAAACATAACACGAGGTGGTGGGATCAGTACGTGTACTCAGTATTGAGTTTGCAACCACCATGTACGAAAGATTAAAACAAATGCGATATGATGCTGGCTTCAAGCTGAAGGTTGTTGATTTTGCTAAAGGAACGAATAATTCTGCAGCTGCTAAGAAGTTTAATATAAACAAGAAACAAATGAGAGAATAGAAAGGCAGAGGACACACTGAGGGAAATGCCAAAGACAAAATATGCAAACTGTGGGAAAACATGCTAGTGACCAGAACTGGAAGAAAAAGTGAATCACCAGCGATCGTCTGGATACATTGTTACCAGAGAAAAGATTCAAGTTCAAGCGTTGAAATGGGAGGAAAAACACCATGAGGTCAGTGAAAATTTCAAAACTACACGAAATTGGTGCACCCGATTTATGAATAGACATGATCTTATGTTGAGACAAAAAGCAAAGATTGCTCAGAAAATTCCCATGGGGTGTTGTTTACATTCAAGAACACTGCTGGATGGACGAAGTGGGTTGCTTGAAGTGGGTTAAAGAGGTGTGGTGTTGATGTCCCAAAGGTGTCAGGAAGGAAAGATTGCTACTTGTCTGGGACAATGTTCAAAGCGCACTTGTCAGGTGAGACAAAAGCAGCGTTGAAAGCTGAAAATACGGACATTGCTGTCATCCCCGGTGGTTTGATGTCCGTGGTCCAGCCACTAGATATGAGTTTAAACAAACCAAAGAATTTATGTGTTGACAGTGGAACCAATTTGATTCAAAAACAGCCAATCAATACGACCTATCTTCCGTGTATTCGTTTTTCCAAAGTTGGCACCCTCTGTATAAGCCGACTCCCGAATTTTAGGACCAAAATTAAGGGCCAAATTCTCGGCTTATACACCGGAATTTATGGTAACGTTCTAGTAAATCTCTGTACTCTATTCTTAATAAATACCAGACCCAGTACAGATCCCTGAGGCACAGCACTAGTCACCAGCCTCCAACCTGACAAAGTTATCCACCACTACTCTCTGGCATCTCCCAGCCAGCCACTGTTGAATCCATTTTACTACTTCAATATTAATACCTAACGATTGAACCTTCCTAACTCACCTTCCGTGTGGAACCTTGTATTGACAACATCCACTGCTTTACCCTCGGGAACTTTCCTAGTAACCTCTTCAAAAAATTCAATAAGATTTGTCAAACATGACCTTCCATGCACAAATCCATGTTGACTGTTCCTAATCAGACCCTGTCTATCTAGATAATTATATATAACATCTTTCCATTAAGTTACCCACCACTGATGTCAAACTTACAGGCCGATACTTGCTAGCTTTACTTTTAGAACCCTTTTTTAAACAGTTGAACCACATGAGGAATATGCCAATCCTCCAGCACCATCCCTGTTTCTAATGACATTTGAAGTATTTCTGTCAGAGCCCCTGCTATTTCTACACTAACATCCCTCAAGGTCCTAGGGAAAATCCTGTCAGGACCCAGAGATTTATCCACTTTCATATTCTTTAAAAGCGCCAGTACTTCCTCTTCTTTAATCATCATAGTTTCCATAACTACCCTACTTGTTTCCCTTACCTTACACAATTCAATATCCTTCTCCTTCGTGAATACCAAAGAAAAGAAATTGTTCAACATCTCCCCTTGACTTTTGGCTCCACACATAGAATAAGGGAACATCAGGTTTTCCCTGTAATTCCTAACATGCTAATGAAGTCATTGTCACAGAAATGGAACATTTGAGAAATTTTTTTAGGGGATCAGAGGTTCCATGTGTATTCCATTCTTTTTGATTTCATGTGTTTCAGGCTTTACCTTCAAAAATTGAAATAACAGAAACAAATATACCAACAACCTAGCCTGGTAGAGCAAAAGCTACAGAATTATTATACCAGATTGCTTTCTTTGCTAATGAAATTGTAGTCTGATTTTTCAATTGCCTGTTAAAATGATTTACCACTACATTTACTTTATACCATACTTCTCCACTCTTTAAAATAATACTTAGAAAGGAACACCAAAATTAGCAAAAGCACAAAATGTACTCGGGATGCAGGGAGCACAATATCTATCACTAAGTCAACTAGTTTGATCAAAAGCAATACTCTTTAAAACTAGATTAAGATGAAGGGTTAGATCGACTCTGCTCCACCATTTCATCATGGTTGATCCACTTCCCTTTTCTGCCTTCTCCCCTTATCCCTTCAAAAATCTATCAACATCTGCCTTAAATATTCTCTGACTAAAGAAATTCCTCTATCTCTGTTCTAAATGGATGGTCATCCCTCTATTCTGAGGCTGCATTTTCTGATCTTAGACTCCCCCACCCAAAGGAAGAATGTTCAGAGGAAATTTACAAGGATGTTGGCTGGATTGGAGAGCATGCCTTATGAGAATAGGTTAAGTGAACTCGGCCTTTTCTCCTTGGAGCGATGGAGGATGAGAGATGTACAAGATGATGAGAGGCATTGATCGTGTAGATATCCAGAGGCTTTTTCCCAGGCATGAGATGGCTAGCATGAGAGAGCACAGGTTTAATGTGCTTGGAAGTAGGTACAGAGAAGATGTCAGGGGTAAGTTTTTTACACAGAGATTGGTGAGTGCATGGAATTGGCTGCCAGCAATGGTGGTGGAGGTGGATACGATAGGGTCTTTTAAGAGACTTTTGGATAGGTACATGGAGCTTAGAAATATAGAGGGCTATAGGTAAGCCTAGTAATTTCTAAGGTAGGGACATGTTTGGCACAACTTTGTGGGCTGAAGGGTCTGTATTGTGCTGTAGGTTTTCTTTGTTTCTATGTAAATCTTGTTGCATTGTACAAGATATGGGCCAGACAATTTGGAGCAATAAAGTTCTTTGGAGCCATTTTCAGTTTTTGATAAACAGTGTTGTGGATTGTCAGCAGTGCATACAGACACTTTATTCAGATTCAGTTTATTGTCATTTAGAAACCACAAATGCAATGCAGTTTAAAAAAAAATGAGACAATGTTCCCCCAGAATGATATCACAAAAGCATATGACAAAACAGACTACACCAGAAAATCCACGTAACGTTTGGCAATCCCTAATCCAGAGTCTGGAGAGGCTGCTGCGTATTAATATCGCGCTACTGTCTTAGCGCGTTCCCCGGAAAGGAGCTCCAAATCCACAAGACAAAAACAAGACCAAAAACTAAAGCTACAAGACCTGCACAAAACCACATAAGTACAACATATTGTTCAGTGCAAACAATATCATAATTGATTAAAAAAAAAACAGACTATGGGCACAGTAAAAATAGTCCAAAGATGTTTAAGGACTGTAAGTTCAAAAGAAATCACCACAGTTTCCACAAGTCCCCAGGGTCCCAACAGACTCGCCATCCCACACCGGCAGCAGAAGGGAGTACCCCCGCTATGGACTTCCAAGGCACCGCCCGACTCAGCCTCAATAAAGGAAGCTCTGTCAAAACCAGCCTCGCAGGCGCAGCACACATGGAAAGCAACCTAAGTCCATCGAAAGGACTCCGAGTCCGTCGAACCTCTGAGCCGACGATCATCCCCTCCGGCACAGCTTCTCTGAGCACCATCCTCTGCCGAGTGTATTAAGACAGCCCCGCCAATGGCCATTGGCAATGTGACCCCGAGGACTGGGGGCCTGTTCTTCCCAGCAGAGCCCCGAACCTCGCAGCAGCAGCAATGAAGAAGGTCTTCCTGGACTTTCCCAATGTTTCTCCATGCTTCCACGTCTGTTTTCAATCGATTATGATTGCACACAGCACCCCACTTCACAAATAACAGATAATCAGTTCTGGAGTGGCTGCTGCAAGCTGCGTCGCGCTGCCATCTTGGATCTTTTCAGATCCAGACCTGATGTCTCTAACCAGTAGCCTATTTGTTATGTCCTCTGGTGATTCATTGTTATCGCTGTAAAAGTCAAGTAACACATGTTGCACTCCCTTCTCAAAATAAAAGTATCTCAGAAATATTGGGAAACACTGTTGCGCCTTTGAAGCATCAGTTGCTACTGAAAAGGGCAAGCCATTTTCTTTGATATACTCCACATGCAGAATACGGTGCTAGAATATTTTCACACAGAGCTTTTGCTTTAGTTTTCCCATATGTTACACCTTTCACTACCAATGAGTCACTGTGTGTTTCTTTGTCAACTTTTACTCCACAATCAACACTTCACAGCATGATACACAGTTCTGCAGCCAAGATTTTGTCATCTTGAGTTGATTGAGCTAGGGAGAAAAATAATAACAATGATGACGTACCAGCAGTATCAGTGTTCAAACATCTGAGGCACAAAGGAACTTGGGTGTTCTCCTGGAAGACTCCCAGAAGGTTTATTTACAGGTTGAGACTGTGGTGGGCAAATGTAATGTCGGCATTCATTTCAGGGGAATTGAATATAAAAGCAAGTGATAGTATTGAGGCTTTATAAGACACTGGAGAGGCTGCACTTGGATTATTGCCAACAGTTTTGGGCCCCATATCTCAGAAAGGATGTGTAGTCATTGAAGTTCACGAACATGATTTCAGCAATGAAAACACATGAGGAGTGTTTGGCAGCTTTGGGACTGTGCTCACTGGAACTTAGAAGAATATGTGGGGATCTTATTGAAACCTACCAAAGGTTGAAAGTAAATGTTGAAAGGTGGATGTGGAGAGGATGTCTCCTGTGCTGGGGGTGTCTAGAACTACAGGGCACAGCGACAAAATTGAGGGATAACCCTTTAAAACTGAGGTAAGGAGGAATTTTTTAACTAATGAGTGATGAATCTTTGGAATGTGCTGCCACAGACACCTGTGAAGGCCAAGTGAAAATTGGTAGTTTCCTGATTGGTCGGGGAGTCAAAGGTTATGGGAAAAAGGCAGGTATATGGGGTTGAGTGGTATCCAGGATTAGCCAAGATAGAATGGCGGAGCAGACTCAATGGGCTGAATGGCCCAATTCTGCTCCTATGTCTTATGGCACAACTGTGGGCCGAAGGGCCTATTCCTGTGCATAATGTTATGTTAACCCTTTCAATTCCAGAATTATTCTCGTGAACTACATCTGGACCCTTTCTACTGCCAGCACATCTTAAATAGGGGGCACAAAACTGCACACAATACTCCAAGTGTTATTAGACCAGTGCCTTACCAAGCCTAAATTATCAAAAGACAAGAAACTTTAATATACAGCACTCAAAAGCATTACTATTGCCAATACCCCAACTGAAAACAATACCACATTGTTTGTCTTTTGCAGTATTTATTTTTCTAACTTAAGGAAGTTAATGTCTTACACTGCACTGCTGTCACAAATAAGCAAACTTCATACCATATGTCAGTGATGGTCATAGAGCACTACAGCACAGAAACAGGCCCTTGGCCCATCTAATCTGTGCTGAACTGTTGTTCTATCGAATCCCACTGACCTGCACCTTGACCATCGCCTTCCATGCCCCTCCCATCCATGTGCCTATCCAAATTTCTCTTAAATGTTGAAATCAAACCCACATACACCATTTCTGCTGGCAGCTCGTTACACACTCGCACCGATGACACAGGTAAAAATGGTGGTAATCTCTGGATTGTTGACTGTGCCACATGCCAGTGAGGGTGAGATCAGCAGCAGAGGCTACTGCCAAGGACTCTGTCCCGCTGATGGAGGCCTCCCCCTCCTCCATCGTGTTTTCCTCCTCTTACTTCCCTGATCAACTAAACAAACGAGGGAGGGGGGACACATCCTGTGAGACATTTGGAGGTGTAAAGCAATCATGTCACGTGACTTTTGCCATTTGGCAGATCTAAGAAAACCTTTCATGTTTTGTAAAGTTTTTCTTATTTGTCTTTATTACAAGTCTTTTGTTTATAAATGCTGTCCAGATTAATGCCACATTCAGATGAAAGATGTGTGTTTTAATCCTCATTTGGTCATCCAAATGATCCACTTCTAGTCTGTTCCTGGATTTAAATTTAATTGAATTCATAAGAAATGAATCCACGGGGACGTCATGTGATGACGTAAGATCGAGACGTGGAAATCCAGCTCTCCTGTAAAAACCAGTAAAATAATGTTTAAGTGAAGAAAAGTTAGTAATTTTTTTTAATTACTTATAAACTACTCAAGATTGTCTTAAGATATGTCTCCTAAACAGAAGCAGAAGAAAACTACTACTTTGAAGACAACACAAGTTGGAAAAGATTCAAGGCCGGCCGCCATCAAAGAGCCTCGGGCTCAAGTGCATTTTACCTCCGGCGATACAGAGCAGGAAATTGCGGCAACATCAACCATCTCCCAAAAAAAAGAGCAACAGGAATTGCGCATGCATGAAGGAAGGGGCATGCGCAAACGTAAGCGACCCAAACTACAAATCCCAGCTATCACTGGAACTGAAAGTGAAAGTGAATATGAGGTGGAATCAGATTCTCTGGATAAATCAGATGAAGATGAAGAGACAAATAAAGAAGAGCAACAGGAAGAGGTTGGAGGTGATATTGGAGACATTAAAAAATCTTTGGTGCAAATTAAAAGCATTAAAAGTAATAAAGATATTAAAAATATGAAGATTATGTTTGATAAAATGATGAAAAGACAGGACAAAATGGACAAGAAAATTAAAAGCTTGGAAGAAACAATGGGAGACACCATTGATAGAGTGAATAAAATGGAAGATAATATTTCTGCCTGGACATCAGAAAGAAAAAGGTTGTTGGAAAAAGTGGATGTACTTGAAAATTTTAGCAGACAAAATAATATTAAGATTGTTGGACTTAAAGAAGGTATAGATGGAGAGGATCCAATAATTTTTTTTCAAAAATGGATTCTGGAAATTTTGGAAATGGAAGAAGGAACCCAGTTAATTGAAATTGAAAGGGCTCACAGAGCCTTAAGATCAAGACCTCAAGTTGATCAAAACCCATGATCAATCTTGATAAAATGCTTAAGATATCAAGATAAAGAAAAGATCCTGAAGGCGGCTGCCCAACGTGCCAGAAAGAGAAACGGGCCATTGATGATAGAAGGGAAAACAGTTCTTTTCTATCCTGATATAAGTTATGACCTTTTGAAGAGAAAGAAGGAATTTAACCCAGCGAAAAAAGTTTTATGGGAAAAGGGTTATAAATTTATATTGCGCCACCCAGCAACCCTGATAATTTTTTTGGATGACGGAAAAAGAAGATGTTTTACTGATTATCGGGATGCAGAAGAATTCGCACAAGAACTCCCAAATATTCACTAATCACAGCCAAAGATTTAAAAGTGAAACAGATTAAAGATGAAGACAGGGACAGTGAATGGAGTTGATGGATGTTTAAGGACAGAAGAATATTTAAATATATTCTTAATTATATGATACAGGGAGAGAAAGGTAAAAATTTGAGAAATATTAATCGAGAGTAGTGATATTTTTTCTTCTCTTATATATACTTTTTTATGTTACGGGGAGCTGGGGGAACTTTGGATCGATTCATGTGATTCGATGGGATTCACGTGTGTAATCATGGCGATTACCATGACCCGTACAACGGAGGGGGGTAATATTGTGTTTTTTTTTATTCACAGCATTAGTAGGGGGGTATTTTGTTATTTTTTTTATAATCTATTTTTCTTTCATCTTTCTTTCTTTGCCTGGACATTCGGGGGGGGGGGGTGGAGACACATAGCAACACAGAGAATTTTAAAAAGATTCCCCAAGGTACTACAAAAGTTGAAAAGTTAGGTATTACTATAGACTGGAGTAACCCTGTTAAAAATAATGACTAATTTACTGAATTTTTAAAGTTTTAACGTTAATGGACTTAATGGACCGGGGAAAAGAAAAAGAATTTTAACATACATTAAGAAAATGAAAATAGATATAGCTTTTTTTTTACAAGAAACACACTTAACAGAAATAGAACATCAGAAATTAAAGAGAGATTCGGTCGGAAATGTTATTGCAGCTTCATTTAATTCAAAGGCAAGGGGAGTTGCAATTTTGGTTAATAAAACTTTACCAATTAAAATACAAAATGTATTAATTGATTCTGCGGGGAGATATGTATGGACTCTTATGAATATTTATGCACCAAATGAAAATTATGTAAAATTTATACAAGAGGCCTTTTTGAATTTGGCTGATGCACATGACAAAATATTAATAGGTGGAGATTTTAATTTTTGTCTAGACCCAGTTTTAGATAGATCAACAAAGGTTGTTACAAAATCAAAAGTAGCAAAATTAACTTTATCATTGATGAAAGATTTAAATTTGATTGATATATGGAGAAGAATTCATCCAAAAGAAAGCGATTACTCATTTTATTCAAATAGACATAAAACTTATTCAAGGATAGATTTTTTCCTATTATCAACGAATATTCAAGACAGAGTGAAAAATATGGAATATAAAGCAAGAATATTGTCAGATCATTCCCCCTTGACAACGACAATGATGGATAAAGAGGAATCAATTTACAGATGGAGATTTAATTCAATATTATTAAAACGTCATGATTTTTGTGATTTCATGAAAAAGCAGATTCAGTTTTTTTTAGATACAAATTTACATTCAGTTGATGATAAATTTATAGTATGGGAAGCAATGAAGGCATATTTGAGAGGCCAGATAAGTTGTACTTCTAAAATTGAGAAGGAATTTATGGTAGAAATAGATCAATTGGAAAAAGAGATTACAAAATTAGAAAAATAATCTCAAAGATATATGACAGAAGAAAAACGAAGACAACTTGTTAACAAGAAGTTACAATATAATACACATCAGACATATCAAACAGAAAAAGCAATTATGAGAACTAAACAGAGATATTACGAACTAGGTGAAAGATCACACAAAATTCTTGCCTGGCAGTTAAAAACAGACCAGATTTCCAAAACGATAAATGCATTTAGAACAAGTGTAAATAAAATTACTTATAAACCTTTAGAAATTAATGAAACTTCTAAGAATTTTTATTCTGAATTGTATCAATCAGAATCACAAAATGATAATGTCGAGATAGAAAACTCTTCCAAAATTGAATTCGGAAGAACAGAAGGGATTAGATATGCCTTTTACATTAAAAGAGGTCGAAGAAGCTTTAGGATCACTTCAGAGTAATAAATCCCCAGGAGCGGATGGTTTTCCGCCTGAATTTTATAAAAAGTTTAAAGATTTACTAATTCCTCCTTTTATGGAGTTAATATACCAAGCGGAAAGAACGCATAAACTTCCAGAATCTTTTTCGACTATTTTAATTCGAATATTTTAATAGTATTGCCAAAAAAAATAGAGATCTTTTAAAGCCAACATCATATAGACCTATTTCTTTGTTGAATACCGACTATAAAATAATAGGAAAAATTTTATCTAATAGGTTATCTAAACACTTACCAAAATTAATACATATGGATCAAACAAGATTTATCAAAAATAGACAATCGGCAGATAATGTAACTGGGTTACTTAGCATAATTCATTTGGCACAAAAGAGGGAGGAAATGGGTGTGGCAGTTGCCTTAGGTGCAGAAAAAGCATTTGATAGATTGGAATGGGATTTTTTATTTAAGGTATTGGAAAAATATGGATTAGGAGTATCTTTTATAAAATGGATTAAAACCTTAAATGCTAATCCCAAAGCTAAAGTAGTGACAAATGGTCAAATTTCAACACCATTTCAGTTAACAAGGTCAACTAGACAAGGTTGTCCATTATCACCTGCTTTATTTGTGTTGGCGATAGAACCATTAGCTGAATTAATTAGAACGGACCCAGATATTATGGGTTTCAGAGTTAACCAGGAGGAATATAAGATTAATTTATTTGCTGACGATGTTTTGCTTTATTTAACAAACCCATTGCATTCGCTGCGTAAATTATCTTCTAGATTGGAAGAAAATGGGAAAATATCAGGCTACAAAATAAATTGGGATAAAAGTGAAATTCTACCCCTTACTAAAGAAGATTATAGTCAATGTCATGTCGACTAATAACTCAATTTAGGTGGCCGATAAATGGTATAAAATATTTAGGTATAAGAGTTGATAATGATATAAAGAATTTATATAAATTAAATTATTGAAAAAATTATTGAATTAAATTATTGAATTAAATTATTGAAAAAAATTCAAGAAGATCTTGATAAATGGATTACATTACCAGTAACATTAGTAGGCAGAGTAAATGCTGTAAAAATGAATATATTCCCTAGATTACAATATTTATTCCAAACACTACCAATACAATTACCGCAGAAGTTTTTTCACATTTAAATAAATGTGTGAGGAAGTTCCTTTGGAAAGGCAAGATGTGAAGAATATCGTTGGAAAAATTGACATGGAATTGTGACCTAGGAGTGTTACAACTTCCAAACTTTAAGAACTATTATAAAGCAAATCAACTTAGATTTATTGCATCCTTTTTTGATGAAGATAAACCGGCATGGATTAGAATAGAATTAGATAAAATAGGAGAAAATATACTAGAAGATTTTATAGATAAGTGGGAATCTAAATGGATATGGGAAATGAAAGAATCTCCTATATTAAAACATTTGATTGATTTATGGGATAAGATAAATGTTGATGATGAGATAAAGAAATCTTTATTAGCAAAGAGACCTTTAATTCAAAATAGACTTATTCTTTTTACAATGGATAACCAACTTTTATACAATTGGTTTCAAAAAGGGATTAGATATATAAGAGATTGTTTTGAAGGAGGTATATTAATGTCATTTGATCAATTAAAGAATAAATACAAAATATCAAACAACACTCTTTTTTGTTATTTCCAACTAAGGGCTTATTTAAGAGAAGAATTGGGTCAAACAATGTTATTGCCAAAACCTAATGAAATAAAATCTTTAATTCAAAATGGAAAAATTAAAAAAATTATTTCTTGTATATATAATTTGATTCAAAAACAGACAATTAAACAAGGAATTCATAAGTCAAGACAAAAATGGCAAAGTGATTTGAATATTAAACTTAAAGAAACAAGTTGGTCAAGACTATGTCTTGACAGTATGACAAATACAACAAATGTCCGGTTAAGATTAGTGCAATATAATTTTTTACATCAATTGTATATTACACCACAAAAAATAAATAAATTAAACCCAAATTTATCTGATCCATGTTTCTGATGTAATCAAGAAATTGGTACTTGTTTACACTCTACTTGGTCTTGTTTTAAAATTCAACCTTTTTGGACAAATTCAAGTTTTATTGGAACAAATTATTGGAACACAACTTCCACATAATCCAACATTATTTTT